>NC_086111.1:5687751-5991084 GCF_963921235.1 Mobula hypostoma
AATGGGAGCATGTCAGTGACTACGTTGGCTTTGTTGACATTGAAGGAAAGTTTATTGTCAGGGTATCGTACTATGATGCTGTCTATCTGTTCCATAAATTCAGAATCAGAATCAAAATTGGGTTTATTATCACGGGCATGTGACGTGAAATTTGTTAACTTAGCAACAGCAGTTCAATGCAATACATAATATATTGCAGGATGGTCATACCGGCAATGGCCAAGACAGGAAACACGATTACGAGGAAGCTAAAGCAAACAACACTGACCAGAGAGGAATTCACGGTAAGGTGTCATTGCGGGAAAGTCTGCAAAAACATCAGAGGGCTCAAGATACACCAGAGCAAGTCTAGATGTAGCTCAACGGTGACCCAAGTGCAGCACACGGACTTAGTGTCCGGTGAGACGAAGGAGAATTCCAGCCAGGAAGCACCCCACAGAAATGAAGATCTCTCCGCACTTAAGTCGCCTCAGCACCGATCAACAGACCTAGTGAGTTCCCCTTCAGCTACCCTAATCTATTTGTCAAGGAAAGACAGGATCAAATGGCCTAGATCATCAGACGATGTCGCCTGGATGCAGCTCGATGATGATCTGGATGGAATCCTGGAAGTTGCCTTAGCAGGTCCAGTGCACAGAAAGATCAACTCACTCACAGCCATAGTGTACAATCTAGCTAAGGAATGATTTGGCCCAATGGAGCAGAAAAGCCAGCTGGAGTTACCGTGGCAACCAAATAGGAGGGAAACGGAGATTCGTCATTTGAGAGGCAAATTAAAGGCGTTCAGCAAGAGGTTTAAAACCAGCTCACTGGCTGAAAAAGAAGGTATCAAGGACTAAACCAGTATGTTGCAGGAAAAGCTGTGCAAACTCCGGAGGGCGGAACATCTGCGACAGCAAAGAAGGAAGAAAGAGAACAGGCGAGCGCAGTTTGTGGGAGATCCATTCAGCTTCACCAGGACACTTCTCGGCCAACAAAACTCTGGTATACTATCCAGCTCTAAGCCAGAGGTAGAGGAGTTCCTGCGGGAGGCACACAGCGACCCATGGAGGGGTCAGGGACTGGGAACCAATTGGGCTGTGCAAAGACCGGAAAAACCATCAATTGAGCTGTATGTGAAGGAGCCTACATGGCAGGAAATCCAGGACATCATCCGGAAAGCTAAAGCACCGGCTGCCCCAGGTCCAAGCGGCATACCTTATAAGGTGTATAAGAAATGCCCAAAGCTTCTTCGGAGGCTGTGGAAGGTCATGAGAAAGATCTGGACCAAAGGTACTATCCCAACAAGTTGGAAATTGGCAGAGGGATGCTTTATTCCAAAGAAAGAGGTTTCTTCCACAATTGCCCAGTTTAGGACAATTTCTCTCCTGGATGTGGAACGTAGGATTTTCTTTTCTGTGCTTGCAAGAAGGCTGACTTCTTACATGACGCAGAACCGCTATATCAACACATCCATCCAGAAAGGCGGTATTCCAGGCTTTTCGGGGTGTCTGGAACACACCTCAATGATTAGCCTTTTGATCCCTGAGGCCGAGCAGAAAAAAGGCGACCTAACAGTTGTCTGGTTAGACCTCGCGAACGCCTACGCCTAGAAGGACTCGACCACTACATCCCAGTGGCTATTCGAGACATGATCACCAGCTACCTAGGAGGATTCAAACTCAGATTTACATCAGCCCATATTCACAACTAGTTGGCAGGACCCCCAGAAGGGGATTCCAACAGGGTGCACTATCTCCCCCATCCTATTTATTATGGGAATGAACCTCCAGCAGCAGAAGATGTAACCCGCGGCCTGACGCTGGAGTCAGGCATTGTTCAGCCAGCTCTACGAAGATTCATGGACAACATCACTATAACAACTGTGTCACATGTCCAAGCAAGATGGGTATTGGAAACCGTGGGTAATGTAGCCACTTGGGCGAGGATGTCCTTCAAGGCTCAGAAGTCCAGGTGTATGGTGATCAGAAAGGGCAAAGTTACCAGCAAATTTAGCCCCCAAGTTCAGGGCGAGGTCAACCCTTCCATCGAAGATAACCCGATAAAATGCTTGGGGAAGTGGTTTAATGTGTCACTGACAGATGGGGCCACCAGTGCTGTGAAGCAGACAGAGGAATGGCTGAAGAAGATCGACAAATCCGGACTTCCAGGTAAATTCAAGACCTGGCTGTACCAATACGGCATTCTGCCCAGGCTTCTCTGTCTCTTCACACTTTATGAGTTCCCCATGACTGCCGTAGAGGGCATCGAGAGGAAAACCAACAAGCACCTGCGGAGATGGTTCTCCCAAGATTCTCTTCAGTGGGCCTCTACATTCGTTCTGAGCAACTGCAGCTCCCCTGTCATCTGTTGTGGAGGAATTCAAGGTGGCAAAATGCAGAGCTTTATTAAGCTTGAGAGATCGCAATGACGTCTTGGTAAAGCAAGTAGGCGTTACAACCAGATCTGGGCGCAAGTGGGTAGCCAACACAGCTGTGGAGGCGGCAGTGTGTTCTCTGAAGCTGCGAGATATCATCGGCAACCCCTGCATCGGACGGCAAGGCCTCGGCTCAGTTCACTTGCAGCAGTGGGGAAACGTAAGCATAAGGAACAGGCGAGACATGATACAGGCAGAAGTACGGATCCGTGAGGAAGAGAAGCGGATGTCAAAGGCAGTGGAACAAGGGTCCCAGGGTGCCTGAACAAAATGGGATCTGCCTAAGCGCAAGATCTCATGGGCAGAGTTATGGAGACTGGTGCCCTTCCGTATTTCCTTCCTCTTGCGATCCGTGTATGACACCCTTCCTTCACCATTACATCTGTACACATGGGGGATGAGAGAGGACCCGAACTGTAAGCTCTGTGGTCAAAAGGGGACACTGGCTCATATACTATCCGGGTGTAAAACAGCTCTAACTCAAGGATGGTATAGGTGGCGCCATGATAAGGTGCTTCTGGCTCTTGCTGACACACTAGAATGGGAGAGATGCAAGAAGAGGATGGCTGGCACAGATTTGAGGAAGGCCCTCACCTTTATCGAAGAGGGAGCCAGGCCTTTCATAACCAAACAACCAAAGCCCAATCTGCTGCTAACGGCCAGGTCCTGGGAGATGAGGGTCGATGTGGGAAGGAGGTTGCAGTTCCTGGATGTGGTGCACACAACCCTACACCCGGACATCGTACTGTGGTCAACCAAAGACAAGAAAATAATTCTGGTTGAGCTGACCGTGCCGTGGGAAGAGGGATGGGAAGAGGCCCACGAGAGAAAGGCCTTGAAGTACCAGCCCTTAGTGCAGGAGTGTAAAGACAAGGGATGGCAGGCATGGTTGTTCCCTGTGGAGATCGGCTGCAGAGGTTTCCCAGCCGAATCAGCATGGCGGTTGTTGTCAGATCTGGGCCTGGACGAAAGGAGCAAAAAACAAGCAGCTCGTAGGATGGGGGAAGAGGCAGAACGAGTCTTTTGTTGGATTTGGAGTAGGCGAGAGAAGGGGAGCTGGAAGCCAGGAGCAGATGGGCAGTGATTTGACCACCACTGCCGGCCCACCAACTGGAGAGTTTTGTGGTTAAGGGTGGAAACACTCGGTGAAGGTTGGGAACCACCTGATGACATCTGCTCCTGGCTGAAGGCTACGGTTACCTTATAAGGTAACTGGAGAATGCACCCTAACAGGTGTATGTAACAAGCAAATAGCAGAGAGAAAAAAAATAATAGTAATAAATAAAACAAAATAGAAATAAATAAGCAAGTAAATCAATTACGTATATTGAATAGATTTATAGATGGTCTTTGAGCTATGCCTAGCCACATAATCATGTGTATACAGAGAGTAGAGCAATGGGATAAGCACACATCCCTGAGGTGCACCAGTGTTGATCATCAGCGAGGAGAAGATATTATCACATGTCCGCAAAGATTGTGGTCTTCCGGTTAGGAAGTCAAGGATCCTATTGCAGAGGGAGATACAGAGGCCCAGGTTCTACAACTTCTCAATCAGAATTGTGGGAATGATGGCATTAAATGCTGAGCTATAGTCGATGAACAGCATCCTGACGTAGGTGTTTGTGTTATCCAGGAGGTTTAAAGCTGCGTGAAGAGCCATTGAGATTGCAACTGCCATTGACCTATTGTGGCGATAGGCAAATTGCAATGGGTCCAGGTCCTTGCTGAGGCAGGAGTTCAGTCTAGTCATGACCAACCTCTCAAAGCATTTCATCACTGTAGACATGTGCGCTAGCGGGCGATAGTCATTAAGGTATCTCACATTATTCTTCCTAAGCACTAGTATAATTGTTGCCTTTTTGAGGCCAGTGAGAACTTCCGCCCATAGCAGTGAGAGGTTGAAAATGTCCTTAAATACTACCACCAGCTGGTTAGCACAAGTTTTCAGAGCCTTACCAGGTACTCCATTGGGACCTTCCACCTTGCGAGGGTTCACTCTCTTTGATATCGACCTCTGAGACAGAGATCACAGGGTCATCAGGTGCAGCAGAGATCTTCACAGCTGTAGTTGTGTTCTCCCTTTCAAAGCATGCATAGAAGACATTGAGTTCATCTGACAGTAGAGCATCGCTGCCATTCAATGCTATTGGGTTTCACTTTGTAGGAAGTGATGTCTCGCAGACCCTGCCAGAGTTGCCGTGCATCTGATGTTGCCTCCAACCTTGTTAGAAATTGTTTCTTCGCCCTTGACCTTCCAATAACTTCCATAAACTAACCATAAACTACAGACTAATGTTGACAAATGGAATGCTATCCCATTTGATACCCCAATAAGGATATGTTTGAGTAAGTACACAAGGATGTGCGAGTTTAAAACAAGGCGTGTCATTTTATTCTTGGCAACCTCCTCTGGACCCTCAACAGTGCCAGGGCGTCTTTTCACATCTTATACGGTACTGTGCCATAGGCTTAGGCACATGTATATAGCTAGGGTGCCTAAGACTTTTGCATTGTACTGTAGTAATTTTAAGTATTGTACTGTACTGCTACCAGAAAAAAAAAACACAATTCTATTCTGATATGGCTCTCTGTTGTGGAATGAGAGTGGGAATGGGGCAGTGAGAGTGGAGTCATGGTTGGGAAAAGGGGAAGGGAGAGGGGAGAGGGCACCAGAGAGAGATTCTGTAATGATCAATAAAAACAATTGTTTGGAATCAAGTTACCTTGTCTGGTGTCTCAGGCTGGGTGCGTCTGCACCATGACATCTCCCACCCCAACACTTCTTCTCTGCCGCCTGTCCCACACCCCTCCCACAGTGCTCCACCCTAACCATTCTCAATATCCTTTGCTCCTTTTAGATTTACACACCCTCACTCTGCTCCACATTGACAAATACAGTACTGTGCAAAGGGCTTACGCACGCTAGCTAGATATGTGCTAAGACTTTTCCACAGTACCATACTTGGCCTCAGTGCTGTGTTTTTGTCAGTATGGTTTTCCTTTATTATGGCAGAGAACTTTCTGTTAGTGACTGAAATACGGTGAGGTACTCATCCACGGACACAGGCAACCCGCAATGCAGCTAAAGGTGATGGTTTCCCCTGCAGGATCGTTTGCTACACGGCAGCCAGTCAGAAAGAGGTGTCAGGCAAAGTTATGGTGAAAGTAGCAGGCAGCGGTGGCAGCAGCTCGGAAAAAAACTTTACCTATCAGGTATGCGTGAAGTTCACTTCATTTTCTTTCTGTAATTTTTTAAAAATATATTGTTTGAATCCTGGTGCTTTCCTACAGTTTGTGAAGGGTTTGGGATCAGGGAGTATTATAATCACCTGCTACGTAGTACTGTGCAAAAGCCCTGGGCACATGTAAAATAAATGTTCTGCAAAATAAAGATACTTTCAAAAATAATGAAATGAAAAGTTCCGAAATGTATATTAAAAAAATTGTACAGAGCACTAAACAGTAAAGAAACAATATCTGGTGTGACCACCCTTTGCCTTTGTCACTTTGGCACTTAACTCTAAATTTAAAAAACATAAAATTAAAAAATAAGCTAAGCTAGTCCCATTGGCCCGTATTCCTATTCATGCACCTGACCAAGTGCCTTTTAAATGTTAATGTACCTAGCTCACCCACTTCCTCTGGCTCATTCCAATTTCTGACCATCCATTTGCCCCTCTGGTTTCTATTAAATCTGTCCCGCCTTACTCTTTCTTTGCCCCACATGATTTTATGCATCACTAAATGTTCCACTCATTCTCCAATGCTCCAGTGAATGAAGTCCCAACCTGGTCAACCTTTTCCATGAGTCAATCTCCCAGGTCCCAGAAGCGTTCTCGAAAGTATACAGTGAATTTTCGCTTTGAGATGTGATGCAGATACCGAGGACCTGGTGTGGGTCTTCAGGCTTCTGCACCTCCTGACCAATGGTTTGAGAAGATGGCATAGTGTTCAGTCAGATTGAACTAGTGCCGTTTAGCCTAGAGCTGTGGTGAATTTGTTTCTTTGCCTGCATTAAAGACAGTTTAGGGCACCATGGTAGCATAGCATTAGTGCAGTGCTATTTCAGCTCCGGGCATCGGAGTTCGGAGTTCAATCTGGATGCCGCCTTTAAGAAGTTCGTACATCTTTTCTGTGAGCGCGTGGATTTTCCCTGGGTGCTCCAGTTTCCTCCCACGTGTACGGGTTATTAGGTTGATTAGTCATTGTAAACTGTCCTGTGATAAGGCTAGGGTTAAATCGGTGTGTTGCTGGGTGGTGGGGCTCATTTAACCAGAAGGGCCAGTGCCACAGTGTAGCTCTAAATAAATAAATTACTGGGCAACTTGCGTTTTTAATTGTGGAATGTTTATTGACTGCCTATATGGTTAAACTCCTGTTAGGATCTGTTTTTCAAGTCATTAAGCAGCCTTTATCAATTTGCTCCTCCTCCAGAACCCAGTACTGGTTTCCATCTCTCCATCTCATGGTCCCAAAGCTGGAGGAACATCTCTTGTCCTCAGTGGTGTCAAGTTGCTGACTGGTAGACCAAGCGATATCAAAGTGTTTGTGGGTGACCTGCCCTGTATCATGTAAGTATATACATTGTTGTAGGAAAGCTATGAGCCCTTTCAGAACAAATGCAGTGACATGTTGGCCAAATGTGCTATGTAACATTACAAGAGGATGAAAGATTTTTGCCAGCATAGCATCTTCCTAGTCCACCTGCCCACCATTGACAGTATCTACATGAGACGGCACCTGAAGACCCTATTATCCAGGCAATGCCATCTTCTCAAGCCATTGGTCAGGAGGTGCAGAAGCCTGAAGTTCCACACCAAGTTCAAGAACAGTTACTTCTCTTCAACCATTCAGTCTTGAACCTAGTGTCCCAGCCCTAATCACTGCCTCAAGAAGGCAACATCCATCATCACAAATCCCCACCATCAAGGCCATGCCATCTTCACGCAGTTCTATTAGGCAGGAGGTAGAGAAGCCTATGAAGTCCCACACCACAAGGTTCAAGAACAGTGACTTCCCTTCAACCATTCCTTTCTTGAACCAGCTGGCACAACCCTAATGACCACCTCGGTATAGTAACACTTTGTAATCTGGTTCTAGTTGTGGTCTTTTTTTGTACAATTTGTATATAATTTAATTCTTTTTTTTTGTCTGAGTGTTATGCCTCCAGTGCTGTGTGTCTGTGATTCTGCTGTAACACCTGTGCACTTGTGTACTTGTGCATCGGACAATGGATTCAACTTGACTTGCAAACAGAAAACCTACAGCACAATATAGGCCCTTTGGCCCACAAAGCTGTGCCGAACATGTCCTTACCTCAGAAAGCCTGACTTAGCCTGACCTTTCTAAAGAATAATATTACTAACCTACTTTATCAAAGTAACCTTTTGAGTTTAAGCTCTCGCTGCAGACCTGTTACTGGACCTCAAAGCAACATCGGTGAATCAGATGTTATTTGCAACCGGCGTCCCATCTCAGGCCATCCAGCAGAGATCCCCTTGAGAAAGGACTCATTGGTTTCCTGATCACCAACCCGTGGTTTCTGAGGCCAGTTAAATATCCTTAATGATATCTCCTGAATTCACTTGGCATGCACTCAGGATGTTCTTGGTCTATGTGTAGTGGGGGCTCCCTCCGTACATCCTCACACACTGGCCAGCAATTTGCAGGCTGAAAGGAAAGATTTTGATGATAATGTAACAATAAATAGAAAAGGAATGCAGCTGCTGAAATCTGGAGCAACGAACAATCTGCTGGAGGAACCCAGTGGGTGTCGCAGCATCTGTGGATGGAAAGTAACTGTTGATGTTTGGGGTCAAATCTTGCATTGGGGTTGATAGTGGAGAGGGGAGATGAGATGAGGACTGGTGAAACCAGAGCCTGAAGTGTGGAGGTGAAGAGTGGTGGGACGATTGAACTAACAGGGGAGGAGAAAGAGCATTGTTAGGAGATACAGACAGATGGAGACAGATAAAAAAGAGATACACGGGGGTGGGGGGCAGGGAAGGATGAATGAGCAGACAGCTAGGAAGGTGATAGGCATGAACTTAAATGCTTCCATTGCTGGAATCTGATGAGTAAGAAAGATGGTGATTTTCTTGAGGATCTGTAAATGTGGGCTCTCTAGGTTAAAACTGTTGATTGAACCTCTCCCCTGGCAGCTCTGGTGAGGTAAAGGACAACCACATCCAATGTTGCACAGCCCCCTACAACCAGACCGGAGACCTGCCCATCACGGCTATGTATGGTGATGTTCATAAGCAAATGAATCACGTCTTCTACAGCTACACTGAGGATCCAAACATCACTGCTGTGCGACCGGACAAGAGCTTCCTGGGGTGAGCTGATTTGTACAAGTTCAAAGTCAATTTATTATCCAGTTGCGTTAATGGTACCATAAAATACCTTGAGATTAATTTTCTTGCTGGCAGTTATAAGAAAATGAAAGGAAATGCCATGGAGTTTGATGAAAAATTATCCATAAACAACCAATGTACAAAACTGTGTAGATAATAAAAAACTGAGAACATGAATTTTAAGGATTTGCAATATGAAAGAAAAGTAAAACAAACTATTTTGCACAGTCGCCAGTCTTCACAATTTTTTTGCCACCTGTGGAGCTGATACTTGCTACTGCAAACACTATTTGGGATGCATGCCCACTTTGTCAAGATATGGGGCCCTGTCAAGCTGGAGAAAGCCTCTGCTTCATGCACCATACTACTGCAGAGCAAGCAGAGGAGGTGGTGAAACTGTAAGGAGCAGTCAGGTTGGACGGTGAGGGCTGAGTGGATCACAGAGTGTAGACCCAACTGGAGGTGAAAGGAGGCTGGGAATTGGTGTTGGTGAGCTTGACATGTCTTTGGGTCCTGCAGTTGTGATCAGGGTGCAGGCCGGTGAGCTGGGAGGACTGGCGTGGGGTGTGAGCTATGTGATTGGTAGTTTGGTTGCTGGGTCAGGTGAGGGTTACAAGTCTCAGATGATGAACGTCTGTGATGGAAGTGAACCAATAGGGGAAGGGTTCTCGGCACCGGGCTGAGATCTGCTCATTTCCCACAGATCTTTGCAAGAGTGATTCTGTGCAATGCTGTCACAGCAGCATGACTTAGAAGTTGTATTTCAGCAGGTGTTGCACAGCTTTGGATGTAGGGCATAGATGGGGTAATTATCTATGAGTTACTCAGAGATGCATGGAGGAAACCAGATGAAAAATTGTAAATGCAATGATTAACATTAACTATCAAGCCCATGGAGCTGAGGCCCTGGTCCACTCTCAGGCTCACAGAGCTGAGGGCCACTGTCCGCTCTCAGGCTCTCTGTGTGCTCTTTCCTGATGCTTTTTTACCCACGCTTCTGTTGAAAATCATCTATATGATGGGAATTTGTGGTTGTCTCAGGTTTTAGAAAGGAAGAAATGTGTAATCTTGGAAACAAAGTTCTTTCTCCATGTATGAGGACACATCAAGTTCACGTTCAAGTTTAATTATCATTCAATCATACATGATTACAGCCAAATGAAACAGTGTTCCCCCTGGGGCCAAGGTGCGCAACACATTACCAACACCACACAGCGGGCCAAAAAAATCTCAATGTAGGCTCCACCGATTGAGCTGTTATGAGAGGCTTGTATTTATATAGCACCTTTCACATCCTCTTTTTCTACCTCCTGTACTACTGACAATGAAATACGTCGGAAATGTGGCATTGGGGTGAGAAAAATAGTGGCCAGTCTACTCACAACACACATGTACAATGCCAGAAATGGGCTATCTATTCTTAGGTTGGCAAACTTCGGATAAGATACAGAAATTGATTTCCCCATGCATCTCTTCAGGTACTAGTGAGTCTTTGCAACCTCAAAAAGGTCACTTTTGATACCCTGCTGTTAGAAGGCTGTAATGGTTCCCTGGTATGATAAGATGGACTCTCGACTTCACAATCCACCTCAATACGGTTTTGCACTTTACTGTTCTCCTGCATTGTACTTACTCGGTAGATGTTACACTCTATTCTGATTCTGTTATTGTTTTACCTTGCTCTACCTCAATGTATTGTGTAATGATCTGATCAGTATGAACAGTATACATTAAGATTTTTGCTGTGTCTTGGTACATGAGCAAATAATGAACCTACTCCAGAAAAGCTTTGAGAGACATTCCCTGATTAAGATTGTTGTCTGGTCTTGTGCCCTGTTTCAGTGGAGGACGAGTGATCAGTGTCCAAGGTCAGAACCTGGATGCAGTGCAGACACCCCAGATGATGGTACGGTTGCTCCCAAAGAATAGGCGACAGGGATCAGCCAAGTTACAAAGCAGGCCGTGGAGGAGGAAATGCAGAATGACAAAGGACAACAGTTCCAATGGGACGAGTTTTCGCGAGGTGAGACGATCTGGTTCCACTCACTGGATAAGATGGTGAAGGAAAGCAAAGGTTTACGAGCAATTCAGCTGACGCGACTGGATTTAGGCAGCCATGCACTGTGGAGTAAGGTGATCACTGTCAATTGGAAGGCAGGTTGTCTACAGGACACCCTAGAGCAAGACAGCATGGTCAACAGGACAGCACAGGGATGGGTACAGTCAACATGTGGGGTACTGTGTGACGGGCACAGCCCTGTGAGTGAGTTGGATACAGTTGGCGGTGGATGAGACAGGTACAATTGCTGGTAGGGGGATGGGGGGTGCGGGTAGGGACGAGGATGTGGATGGGGCGGGTAGGGACGAGGAGGTGGGTTGGGCAGGTACAGTTGCTGGTATGGACCAGAGGGGTGGGGCAGGTAGGGACAAGGGGACGGGTGGGGCAGGTACAGCTGCTGATAGGGACACGGGGTGGGTGAAGCAGGTAGGGACATAGGTGGGTAGGGAAAGTAGGGATACGGGAGGGTGGGGCAGGAAGGGACATGAGGGGTAGGTGAGGCAGGTACAATTGTTGGTAGGGACGCGGGTGGATGGAGCAAGTAGGGACACACGGGTGGGTGAGGCAGATACAGTCACTGGGGAGGGGGAGGGAGCCCCACAGGCAAGGGATGGTACAAGCTGGGGTTGGTGAGTGCCTGAGGATCAGGTGGGTACAATCAGTGGGTGGACCCCATGGGTGAGCTGTGTGCAGTTGGTGGGGTAGGGTGCAGAGAGACATTGTGGGTGAGGCAAGTACAGTTTTAAAAAAAAATACAGTCTGCAGTGGAAATTGCATAAGGTCAAATTGCAGAAGCAAATCTTCCTATCCAGCTACACTGTACTCCCACTGTTTATGACTAAAGTTTACTTTGTTTTCTACATCATCTACAGCCCATTACACCTACATTCTGGGGCAGAGGCCGCTGAAAGCAAATCGCCAGGGTCCTCTGTCCTGGGCCAAAGGTTGATCAGCCCTGTGGCTTCTCCTTCCACCACACAACTTCATTCATCTGCTGGATGAATATCTTCTGTCTCCGAGGAATCAGGTCTTTGGAGCTGATGTTCTGGTTTATGCACCTCTGGGTTTTTTTGGGATGCGTTTGCTAGCCCCATTCTCAACTCCCTTCCTTTTGCAGATGGGTTTGGAAGTGTCAGTGACAGAATTGCAGTTCACTTTGTGCTGATGACAAAATGGTGCCTACCAATGAAGGAAGAATTCAATCATAGCAACAGCCACAGACCAGCAAATGGTGGCATGTAACTGCAGCATCAAAAGAGATGAAAATAGAAGAGGTTTTCTGCTCGTTTCTGTTGTCAAACTTACACACACACACACAGACACAGACACACACACACACACACACACACAGACACACACACACACACACACACACATATATATATATATAAAAATTTGCAATTTTATATATATATTTCTGAGTGTGCGTGTGTGTGTGTATATACATACACACACACTCAGAGAAAAACACACACACACACAGACACACACACACACCACACACACACAAACACAGACACAAACTCTCACACTCACACACACACCACACACAGACACCAGTCTCACACACACACCAGTCTCTCACACACACACACACAGACACACACTCTCACACTCACACACACACCACACACAGACACACACTCTCCCACACACACACACACACAGACACACATTCTCACACACACACACAGACACACACTCTCACACTCTCTCACACACACACACACACACACACACACACACTCACACACACACCACACACAGACACACACACACACTCTCACACACACACACACACACACACACACACCCACCCACCCACCCCTGAAATTTCTGATTCTCTCAGAATAATTGAAGAGAATCAGCAATTTGAGATTTATCAACAACCCTTTCAGAAGGCTGGAGGACCTCAGCACGTCAGCAGCAATGGAAGTGAATGAACAGTCGATGTTTCAGACCAAGACCCTTTAGCAAGACTGAAGAGGAAGGGGGAAGAAGCCCGAATAAGAAGGTAGGAAGAGAGTGAGGAGGACAAGCTAGAAGATGATAGGTGAAGCCAGGTGGGTGGGGAGGGGGATGAGGTAAGAAGCTGGGAGGTGACAGGTGGAGAAGGTAAAAGCGCTGGGGAAGAAGGAATCTAACAGGAGTGGAGAGTGAACCATGGGAGAAAAGGAAAGAGAAGGGGCACTGGGAGTGGAGACAGGCAGGCGAGGAGAGGAGTTAAGAGGACAGAATTGGGAAATGAAGATGAGGGAAGGCAGGCTCCTCTAACCTGACTGTAGCCTCATTAAGGCAGAAGAGGAGGCTGTGGACTAACATGTCCGAATGGGAATGTGTTTCATGAATTGAATTTGAGATGTATGATGTGTGGAAATTTCACAATACACATTCAGTATATAATTAGTAGAATTATATGTTGAATAAGGACTGAATTAGCCAGCTGCAGACTTTGATGCTGCTTAAAGGATACGGATTTAGACAGCAGGAAGCTCTGTGGTAATTTTACCAGTTTATCAGCTGTAAATCATTGGCTGAAGATCAAAATGGGAGGCTTAATCCTGGCACAGTTTGACCGTACCTGGTTTAATCTCTATGTGGGGTTTTCTGTCAGCTGTTTGACTCAGTAGCAGCAGAGTTGTATATTGATTCAACAACACATCACATGAAAAGAACAAAATATCAGTCCATTCCCTGCAGCTCTGTGATAATTGTAAATTAAGACAAAGCATCTTTTTTTACTGAGAGATTTAGTGTGGAGCCATGCTGCCAGGAACCCACCGCTTAACCCTAGCCTAATCACAGGACAATTTAGAATGATCAGTCAAACTACTAACTGGTACGACTCTGGGTTGCGAGAGAAGCCTGGTGGAAACAAACAAACACACACACACACACACACACACACACACACACACACACACACAGGAAGGGACAAACTTGCTTACGGAGGTCACTGGAATTGAACTCCGAACTGTAATAGCTACACTACTGTGGCAGAGAATGTTGCTGCCTGTTAATGCACAGCAAGATGCCAGTATTCTAATGTCTGGATCTGCTTTCAGGATTACAGAGTGAAGGATACAGAGCGGTCTGGTTCCTTCAGATACCATTGCCTCTAACAGTGCAGTACTGCTCAGTACCACTGGAGTGAGACTTGACCCTTCAGCCTTGTGAGTCAAAGATGAAAGCAAAATCAGGTTTATTATGGTGTGAAATTTGTTGCTCTGCAACAGAAGTACAGTGTATGTATTCAGGCTTCTGTACCTCCTCCCTGATGGTAGTAATGAAAAGGGCATGTCCTGGGTGGTGAAGGAACTCAATGATGGATGACAGCAGCACTGAATAAGCCATGGCTGATGCACTGGGCCACCATGACTTGCTGAAAGACAACGTAGTTCTACAGGGAGAGCGTGGACAAGCTAGACCTGCCTCTTTGGCTTCTAGAGTAATTAAACACGTTGTTCAGTCAGAGTTTTGGAATAAATTAGATTAGATTAGATTCGACTTTATTGTCATTGTGCCAAGTACAGATACAAAGCCAATGAAATGCAGTTAGCATCTAACCAGAAATGCAAAGAATAGTGTTATTTACAAAATAACTGTGAATAAAAAGTAAGTGCTACAGCACACAAATATAAAAGTACTGAGACAGTACAATATGGGTGTAATACTGCTCAGCGCTGAGATGTGAGGTTCAGCAGGGTCACAGCCTCAGGGAAGAAGCTCTTCCTGTGCCTGCTGGTGCGGGAGCAGAGGCTCCTGTAGTGCCTACTGGATGGGAGGAGAGTAAAAAGTCCATGGTTAGGCATCCATGATAATGCTTTTCGCCCTGCCCAGGCAGCGTTTATGGTAGATGTTCTCAATGGTGGGCAATTGGGTGCCAATAATCTGCTGGACAGTTTTCACCACACGCTGGAGTGCTTTGCAGTCTGATTCGGGACAATTGCCATACCACACTGAGATGCAGTTGGTGAGTATGCTCTCAATGGTACAGCGGTAAAAGTCCGTCAGTATCCTGGGACAGAGGTGAGCTTTCTTGATGCTCCACAGGAAATACAGGTGCCTTTTTGATCAGGTTGGAGGAGCTCAGGGACCAGGTGAGATCCTTGAAAATGTGGACACCCAGGTGGGCACCACTTACCCATATTTGTTCATGCCAGTTGATAAAGAGCTGCCGAGACAATTCTCACCTTCTCAAACCTGCTCCTTGCCTGAAAGGCATTGGCTCTTCTTGTTCACCTTGTTTACATTCAAGTGCTGTTTGAATCTGGTGCGAATTTCTGCCTCTATCTCCTTTCAGAGCATGAATTCCAGACGCCTAACTTCCTTTGGGTGATTTGTTATCGCTTCTGCCCAAAAATATTTTAAAACCAGGGAATGTACTGTAGATTTTAGATTCCTTTACTCAAGGAAATAGGTCCTTTCCCATTGAGTACAGGGTACTTAAGGAGGTGGCTCTAGAAATCGTGGATGCATTAGTAATCATTTTCCAATGTTCTATAGATTCAGGATCAGTTCCTGTAGATTGGAGGGTAGCTAATGTTATCCCACATTTTAAGAAAGGAGGGAGAGAGAAAACAGAGAATTATAGACCGGTTAGCCTGACATCAGTGGTGGGAAAGATGCTGGAGTCAATTATAAAAGATGAAATTACGACGCATTTGGATAGCAGTGGCAGGGTAGGTCCGAGTCAGTGTGGATTTACGAAGAGGAAATTATGCTTGACTAATCTTCTGGAATTTTTTGAGGATGTAACTATGAAAATGGACAAGGGAGAGCCACTGGATGTAGTGTACCTGGACTTTCAGAAAGCTTTTGATAAGGTCCCACATAGGAGATTAGTGGGCAAAATTGGAGCACATGGTATTGGGGGTAGGGTACTGACATGGATAGAAAATTGGTTGGCAGACAGGAAACAAAGAGTAGGGATTAATGGGTCCCTTTCAGAATGGCAGGCTAGTGGGGTACCGCAAGGTTTGCTGCTGGGACTGCAGCTATTTACAATATACATTAATGATTTAGATGAAGGGATTAAAAGTAACATTAGCAAATTTGCAGATGACACAAAGCTGGGTGGCAGTGTGAAATGTGAAGAGGATGTTATGAGAATGCAGGGTGACTTGGACAGGTTAGGTGAGTGGGCAGATGCAGTTTAATGTGGATAAATGTGAGGTTATCCGCTTTGGTGGCAAGAACAGGAAGGCAGACTACTATCTGAATGGTGTCAAGTTAGGAAAAGGGGAAGTACAACGAGATCTAGGTGTTCATCAGTCACTGAAAGTAAGCATACAGGTACAGCAGGCAGTGAAGAAAGCTAATGGCATGTTGGCCTTCATAACAAGGGGAGTTGAGTATAGGAGCAAAGAGGTCCTTCTGCAGTTGTACAGGGCCCTGGTGAGACCAAACCTGGAATATTACCACCATTCAGGGCCCCAAACAGTCCTTCCAGGTGAGGCATCACTTCACCTGTGAGTCGACTGGAGTGATATACTGCGTCCGGTGCTCCCGATGTGGCCTTTTATATATTGGTGAGACCCGACGCAGACTGGGAGACCGCTTTGCTGAACATCTACGCTCTGTCCGCCAGAGAAAGCAGGATCTCCCAGTGGCCACACATCTTAATTCCACATCCCATTCCCATTCTGACATGTCTATCCACAGCCTCCTCTACTGTAAAGATGAAGCCACACTCAGGTTGGAGGAACAACACTTTATATTCCGTCTGGGTAGCCTCCAACCTGATGGCATGAACATCGACTTCTCTAACTTCCGCTAAGGCCCCACCTCCCCCTCGTACCCCATCTGTTACTCATTTTTATGCACACATTCTTTCTCTCACTCTCCTTTTTCTCCCTCTGTCCCTCTGAATATACCTCTTGCCCATCCTCTGGGTCACCCCCCCCCCCCGTCTTTCTTCCCGGACCTCCTGTCCCATGATCCTCTTGTATCCCTTTTGCCTATCACCTGTCCAGCTCTTGGCTCCATCCCTCCCCCTCCTGTCTTCTCCTATCATTTTGCATCTCCCCCTCCCCCTCCAGCTTTCAAATCCCTTACTCACTCTTCCTTCAGTTAGTCCTGACGAAGGGTCTCGGCCTGAAACGTCGACTGCGCCTCTTCCTATAGATGCTGCTTGGCCTGCTGCATTCACCAGCAACTTTGATGTATGTTGCTGGAATATTGTGTGCAGTTTTGGTCTCCAAATTTGAGGAAGGGCATTCTTGCTATTGAGGGAGTACAGCGTAGGTTCACGAGGTTAATTCCTGGGATGGCAGGACTGTCATATGTTGAAAGATTGGAGCGACTGGGCTTGTATACACTGGAATTTAGAAGGATGAGAGGGGATCTTATTGAAACATATAAGATTATTAAGGGACTGGACACGTTAGAGGCAGGAAACATGTTCCTGATGTTGGGGGGGGGGGGGGGAGTCCAGAACCAGAGGCCACAGTTTAAGAATAAGGGGCAGGCCATTTAGAACGGAGTTGAGGAAAAACTTTTTCACCCAGAGAGTGGTGGATTTGTGGAATGCTCTGCCTCAGAAGGCAGTGGAGGCCAATTCTCTGGATGCTTTCAAGAAAGAGTTAGATAGAGCTCTTAAAGATAGCGGAGTGAAGGGATATGGGGATAAGGCAGGAACTGGATACTGATTGTGGATGATCAGCCATGATCACAGTGAATGGCGGTGCTGGCTCGAAGTGCTGAATGGTCTACTCCTGCACCTATTGTCTATTGTCTACTCTACTTGTGTCCCCCATAGTTTTAAAACACTTAAAATTAAGTTATGCCCTGTCACTATCCATTCTAAAAAAGAAACAGCCTTACGTATCCACTCTAGCCTCACCACCATCAAGGATGTCGTCAAAAAGCGATGCCTGAAGAAGACAGAATCCATCATTAAGGATCCCTACCACCCAGAACATGCCCTCTTCTCTTTCCTACTATCAGGGAGGAGGTACAGGAACCTGAAGATGCGCACTCAATATTTTAGCAACAGCTTCTTTCCCTCTGCCATCAGATTTCCGAATGGACAATGAACCCATGAGACTGCCTCACTGTTCTAAATTGTACTGAACTGTTGCCGCAAGACAACAAATTTCACGGCATATGTTGGTGGTGATAAATCTAATTCTGATTCAATCTTCCCAGGTCTTTGTTCCCCTTTACCCTCCACATACTGTTGGTGCTGTGGCTGCAATTTCTTGAGGAAACTTTCTCCCCTTTTAGAAACAGTACTGGTTAAGGAGCAAGATACCCTCACAGAGGGTTTGGACTGTGTCCTTAATCACGTGCTTCCTCTTTGTTCACCTGGAAGTTGTCTGGCTCCCCTCTGATTGCGCAGATGTGAGCCCTGTCCGTCCGTCCTCCTGAAGCATGCTGTCCGAGTGTGTTCGGGCAGCAAGAATGCCACTTGTTGCTTAAGCTCCAAAAGTACCACTACGGTACAGAAACTGGACTGCAATGGGCTGGAGGGCTCCACAACGGGTAGTTAAAACCCCCCAACACATCAGCAGCACCAGCCTACCTGCCAGCACGGGTGCAGGATAAAGACAGAAATATCTGCACATGGACTGTTTGTGTTAGTCCCTTCAGGGAAGAGAACCTCCTGACCCGGAAACAGTTAATTGTCCCAGGCCGTCAGGCAGATCAGTACCTCCACCCATTAACTCTTCCCACAACCCCCCCCTCCCACCACTACATACACATCATCTACCATCAGTTTATGTACATACAATGTATATAACAGTTACTTGTACCGTGTGCTTTATAGAGTTGATTTTATATTTATAATTATTGTGTTTTTTTATGGTGCTCTTTATGTTTATTGTATTTTTAATGCTGTATCGGATCTGGAGTAACAATCGTTCTGTTCTCCTGTACTGAAGAATGACAAAAGTTAATGATAAATTTTGAAAACTCAGAGTTTGGGTTCTGCCAGCTGACTACACTGTGGGTTATGAGAACCATGGTGGCCACGGAAAACATTCCCTCAGCAAGAGAATGTGCATTTCACGGACCTGAAGTCCTGCGAAACAACTGATTAGGTCAGCGAGCAGAGAAGTTTAAAGTTCGAAGTAAATTAAACCCCAAAATTCACCATATACCATCCCAAGATTCATTTTCCTGTTGGCATACTCAGCAAACCTATAGAATGGTAACCATAGTAGGATCAATGAAAGATCAACCAGAGTGCAGAAGACAACAAACCGTACAAATGTAAATAAATAGCAATAAATGAGAAGGGTCCTCAAAGTGAGATCATTGGTTGTGGGATCTCACAGGAACCAAAATAATACAATCTATTTAATCCTTTACTCTTGTCAGCGAAGTCCCTCACTGGTAAAATGCACAGGATAATTGCTGTAATACTGACGGTTGGATATAGTTGACGTTCTTCTCACCACTGTTTGTTTCTCATCTCCAACTTTTCAGTTTTATGAGTCCTGCCAGGTGAACTCGTCCTCCTTCATGACTTGCAAAACGCCATCGATCGAGGCTCCCATCAACGGCGCAGTGATCACTGTACACTTCATCATGGATGGTCTGTGCTTCAACTTCAATGAAATCAGTCCAACCAAGTTCACGTACAAGCCTGACCCCATACTGAAACCGCTCAACACAGACGACCCTTTGAAACCTTACAGACATAAGCCTGGCAGTGTCCTTTCTGTAGAGGTACAATGACTTGTAAAACTTGTACGCCTTCCTCTTCCTCCCCCACCTTCTGCCCCCTTCTTTTCCAGTCCTAATGAAGGGTCTCAGCCTAAAATGTCGTCTCTTTATTCCTTTCTGTAGATGCTACCTGACTTGCTGAATTCTTCCAGCATTTTGCATGTGTTAGTCAAGATTTCCAGCATCTGCAAAATTTTGTGTTTAACGTGATGCATTCTTTGATATTGCAGATGGTTTTTATCTCAGCAACAACATTTCATGTAGTCTATACTTGTACCTTTTTGAAGAACTGCTGTGTTTGATATATTTTTCAAACACTACATCTGCCGTTTTAGTTTAATTATACACTCCCTCAGGTGATTGATAATAACTCTAACAAACTGTATATTCCTAAAAAAAAATGTTTTCCACTTTGCTGGCTGTAATACTAAATTAGACTGGATTTTTGGAAGGAATTTTTCAATATGATATTATTTCCCCAATTCACTACACGGTTGGAAACTTTTGACATCTATTAATTGATTACAATCCCACATCAATGATTAAACCCCCACTTTGGGGTGTCTTGGCATTTTCTTGCCTATAATTTATTTTCTCCCCACACCTTCCCCATCATGATTTGACAGTGTTCCTTGTTGTCTCTTGTATATGGTCTGACATTATTTCCTCAGATTTAATTGCTCTCGGAAGACCTATCTTTATTCCTTCAGATTCATTTGCCCCTCTAACCAAACAAGCCTCAACTTCCAAATTGTTGCCTTGCTGCTCCTCTGCACACTGTTGTAACGCAGTTATTTGAGTTACTGTTGCCTTGAATCAGTTTGGCCATTCTCCTCTGACCTCTCACGTTAATGAGGTGTTTTCACCCGCAGAACTACCAGTCACTGGATGTTTCTTGTTTTCCTCAACATACTCTGTAAGCTCTAGAGATTGCTGTGCATGAAAATCCCAGGAGACCAGCAGTTTCTGAGATACTCAAATCACCTTGTCTGACACCAGCAATCATTTCACGGTCACAGTTACTTAGATCTATTTCTTCCCCATTCTGATGTTTGATCTAAACAACAACTGAACCTCTTCACCATTTCTACATGTTTTTATGCATTAAGTTGTGCCACATGATTGGCTGATTTTATATTTGCTGTAATGAGCAGGTGTACATTACCACTGCAGTCAAATTTTATTTCACTATTATTCATTGTGAATAAAGCAAGTCTCTTCTCCACTTGTCTGATTTCAGTCTGTCTCTCCTACAGGGGGAAAACCTGGATCTTGCGATTACAAAGGAGGAGGTGGTAGCAATGGTGGGTGAGGGGATGTGCCTTGTGAAAACTCTGACTGGGAATCACCTGTACTGCCAGCCTCCCTCAGAGCAGCCTGCCCCACGGAGGAGGAGTAAACGTGACAGCACGGACATGCTACCGGAATTTATAGTAAGTTAAATATGTCTGGCGTATGGCATACTTGATACTGAACAACGTTCACTCTTTTTTTACAGCTGCACAGGCCAATCATTGATCTGAGCAGGAACTTTTTACGTGGCCTGAAATTTGTGCGACACTTAAAATGTTTTTTGTAATATGCATACTATGAATATTCAGAATGAAAACTGAAAAAAATCACATACTTTTGGTTTTATTTATTAATTGAAGGGTTTAAAGACATACAATACAACAAAAGAAAAATTTTCCATATTTTATGAACTTTTAAACTTAGATGGCATCGGCATTCAGAGTACTGACAGTTTATTAACAATGAGCTACGGGTTTCCATTCTGTGTTTATTGTTTCAATTTGTAACAGTGTTGTCACTTTAAGCACCAACAGTATAAATATGTTGAAGCTCTAAAATGTTTCAAAAGTAAAGGTTATGGTTTGTTTATTATTTAGAAAATTTATGGATTATATTCATTAACACAATTAATTACAGGTCATTTCACCATTATATTAGCATAGATTTCAAAATGTTATTAGCGTAATTTCTAAATTCAATTAACATTATATGAAAGACAATTCCAGCTGCAGGGCAACAAAGACCATGTGCGTGGGAGCATTTCAGTTACTGTATTGCCCAAACTTAGAGGGAAAAGTGTTACTGAATATAACTGATGTCTTTCAAACCTAAAAGAAAACTGCATAGTTTTCAGTTGGCACTGAAGTCTGTTTCTCATTTTGTTTCTCCCTTTCCATCTTCGTTCTCGCAGGTGCAGATGGGAAAACTGAATTTCACACTTGGAAAGATCCAATATGATGCAGAGAGTCAGTCTAATTTCCCCCTGGAGGCACAGATTGGACTTGGCGTAGGAGCATCCATCGTGGCATTGATCGTCCTGATCATTGTCCTTATTTACAGGTACTCTATGGTTAAGTCATGTTCTCACTGCAGTTTTGAGGTGCTGCAATAGTTAGCGTGAAGTTAGTGCATTTCAGGGTCTCTAAGTTTGCATGTCCTCCTTGTGGAATGCATAGGTTTTCTCTGAGTGTTCTGGTTTCCTTCCACAATCCAAAGACGTACTGGGTAGATACAGTGGACATTGTAAATTGTCCCGTGATTAGGCTGGTGTTAAATCAGGAGTTGTTGGGCGGTCCAGCTCAAAGAGCTGGGAAGGCCTAGTCTGCACTGTGTCTCAGTAACTAGAAAGATAGAGCTTAATTTAAGATCAATGGTACTGGATGATGATCTAATCATTGTTTTCGTTCTGCAAAAAAACAGGTCAGGCAGCATCTGTGGAGAGAAATAGACAGCCAACTGTTTTGGGACATCTGGATGTCTAACTGTCTTATTCCCTTCACAATGTTGCCTGATCCACTAGGTTCCTCGGATGGTTAATTTCATTTTTGCTCCAAATTTCAGCATCTGCCTACATTGTTTCCACTCACTCTGCCCCAAAAGGGTCCATATGAAATCAGTTGTGAAAGTGACGGAGGTCTGTTCATTTCTCTTCCACCAGCCATTCATGCTTTTTCACCGCTCCACTGGGTTTGGGAAGTGAAGAGTTCCCCGATATGACAGGTGGAGCAAAGCCACGCTCCAACTGCCAGGCAGCAGCTGCTGTTTTATACCACTCCCCTCTCTCTGGCCTTTCTGCTCCGACTGGCGGCCTGTTTGATTAGGAAGAAGCTTTTTGCATTGAATGTGAGAGGTTTTACCCCACTATCAATGTTAGAGTTTCCAGATTCCTAACATTAAGCAGTCCAGCACATTTTGGGCCATCTGGCCCACAATCTGTTGTGCTCACCTACATAAACCTACTCTATGATTTATCCAACTCTTCCCTCCTACACAGTCCGTAACCCTCCATTTTTCTGACTTCCATGTGCCTATCTAAGAGTCTTTTAAATATCTATGTGGTAACAGTCTCTACCACCTAGTAGTGCATTCTGGGCGCTAACCACTCAGTGTGGGGAAAAAACCGATCTCTGACATCTCTCCTCAACTTTCCTCCACCTAGTAGTGCATTCTGGGCGCTAACCACTCATACGACTGCCCTCTAATCCAGGTTGTGTCCTGAAAGTCTCCTCTGCGTCTTCTGTAAAGCTTCCACATCCTGTCTGTAAAGAGGCAAACAGGACTGATCACAATCCTCTGGAGGTCTAACCAGAGTTTTATAGAGTTGCAACATTACCTCGTGGCTGGTGAACTCAATCCCCCAACTAATGAAGGCCAGTGCACGTAACGCCGCCTTAACCACTCTATTAACGCACGAGGCAACGTTTTATTCATTGGAAGCACAAAATAATCTGCAGATGCTGGGGTCAAAGCAACACTCACAACACGCTGGAGGAACTCAGCAGGTCGGGCAGCATCCGTGGAAAAGATCTGTCGACGTTTCGGGCCATACTACCCATTGTGTTTTCCCCTATTCTTTCTTCACCTTTCCTGCCTATCACCTCCCTGCTTCCCCTCCCCCACCCCTTTATCTTTCCCCTTACTGGTTTCTCACCTGGAACCTACCAGCCTTCTCCTTCCCACCCTCCCCCCACCTTCTTTATAGGGCCTCTGCCCCTTCCCTCTACAGTCCTGACGAAGGGTTCCGGCCCGAAACGTCGACCGATCTTTTCCACGGATGCTGCCCGACCTGCTGAGTTCCTCCAGCGTGTTGTGAGTGTTGTTTTATACATTGTGGTCTGGGTAGCAATTCCTGCTTGTGTCACCTCATCTTGCCTCCTCCCCGCTCCTGTCATCGTCTCAGTGGATGAAGCACCTGAGCCATAGCGTGCCGTAAAGTTCACGCTTGTATCCGTAACAGTGAGTAACGTGGTCTCATTTCCTCGCGTGACGGTGAGTAACGTGGTCTCATTTCCTCTCGTGACAGGCGGAAAAGTAAACAAGCTCTGAGAGACTACAAGAAAGTACAGATCCAGTTGGAGAACCTAGAAACCAGCGTCCGCGATCGATGCAAGAAGGAGTTCACAGGTAGAGTTGTATGTTGTGCAAAGGTATTGCTCACGCCTATTTCACGTATGTGCATAAAAGCCAAGTGCTGCATTGGTTTGTTACTGAGCAAGGTTATACTACTGCCACTCATTTTCATTCCATTGCCTATTCCCATTCCAACATGTCTGCCCTGCTGCCACGGTGAAGCCTCTCTCAGGTTGGAGTAGCAGCTTCCAACCCTACAGTATGAACATTGATTTCTCTAGCCTCTGGTAATTTCTCCCCTTTCCCTTTTCTCTGTTTTCATTCCCCATTCTGGCTCCCCTCTTACCTCTTCTCCTCAGCTGCCTATCACCTCCCCTGGTACCCTCCTTCCCTTTCTCCCATATCAGATTCCTCCTTCAAAGTTTAAAGTAAATTTATTATCAAAGCGCGTATGTGTCACCATATACAACCCTGAGATTCATTTTCTTGCAGGCATACTCAATAAATCCATAATGGAGTAATAACTATACAGAATTAGTGAAATTCTGTAGCAACTTGAGCATTCAACCAGTGTGCGAAAGACAACAAGCTGTGCAAATACAAAGAGAAAGAAGAAATAATACTGAATAACTAAGCAATAAATATCAAGAACATGAGATAAAGAGTCCTTCGAAATAAATCCATAATTGTGGGAACATTTCAATGATAGGGCAATTGAAGCAGAGTGAAATTATCCCTTTGGTTCAAGAGCCTGATGGTTGAGGGGTAATAACTGTTCCTGAACCTGGTGGTGTGAGTCCTGAAAGTCTTGCACCACCTTCCTGATAGCAACAACGAGAAGAGGTCGTGTCCTGGGTGGTGGGGGACGCTGCATTCCTGTGACATTTTGTGTAGATGTGTCCAGTGCTGGGGAGGGCTTTATCTGTGATGGACAGGGCCATATTCACTCCTTTTTATAGGATCTTCTGTTGAAGGGCATTGGTGTTTCCATTACAGGCTGCGATGCAGCCAGTCAATAAATTTTCCACTGCAGACCTGCAGAAGTTTGGCAAAGTTTTACATGTCATGCCAAATCTTCGCAACCTCCTCAGGAAGTAGAAGTGCTGCTGTGTTTACTTGGTAATTGCAATTACATGCTGGGTGCAGGGCAGGTCCTCCGAAATATTAACACCGAGGATTTAGAAGTTGCTGCTGCTCTCCATCTCTGATCCTCTGATGAGAACTGGCTGTTCTGAGGACCACCGCCTTCAGCCATTTACTTTTTCCATCTATCACCTCCCAGCTCCTCACTTATCCCCCTTCCCTCACCCACCTGTGCTCCCCTCGCCTGGCTTCACTTTTCACATTCTTGCTTGTACTCCTTCCCCTCACTCACATTATTATTTTGACTTCTTCCCCCCTTCTTGTCCAATCCTGATGAAGGGTCTCAGGCCTGAAACATCAACTCTTCATTTCTCTCCACTGACCTGAGTTCCTCCAGCATTTTGTGTGTGCTTATTACTGTTAATATCTTCTCATCTCTAGATCACTAACCAAATATTCTTTTTTCCATGTGGGATTTCAATATAACATGAGAAGATCTCATGACTGAGATGATGGATCTCTCCAGTGATCTGGTTGGAACTGGAATTCCATTTCTGGATTACAAGACCTATGCCGAGCGAATCTTTTTCCCAGGACACAGGGAATCTCCTCTGCAACGGGATCTAGACGTTCCTGAATCACGCCGGCAGACAGTGGAACAAGGGCTAGTCCAGCTCTCTAATTTACTGAACAGCAAGTTATTCCTCACCAAGGTATAAGAAAATACTTCAGATCCGAATCTGTGTTGTAAGAGTGTCCACACATTTCAAACGTAGACTGTGTGTAGATCATTACAATTTTCAGGCCCTTTAACCTACTCCAAGATCAATCTAACCTTTAGCTCCTTCATATCCCTCCATTTTCTGTCAGCCATGTGCCTTTTTAAGTTTCTTAAATGCCTCTATTGTATCTGTCTTAATCACCAATCGTCCAGAGCAATCCATACACCCACCACCCTTTGTGTATAAAAAAACTTACTTCTGACATCTTCCCTGTACGTTCCTGCAATCACATTAAAATTCTCCCGCCTCATAGTCACCATTTCCCAGCTGGCCATCCATTTGATGTGTGTCTCTTATCATCTTGTACACCTCTATCAGTGGTAGAGTTGCATGTTGGGTGGTGTAAGGAGGTACATATTACAATATACTGCTGCTGTTGTGTAGTAACAAATTTCCCGACATGTACCAGTGATATCAAACCTGTGTCTGAAGGAAGAATGAGGGTGATCTCATTGAAGCCCATCGAATATTGAAGGGCCTACATAGGGTGGACATGGAGCCGATGTTTCCTATAATGGGCGAGTCTAGGACCAGAGGGCAGAGCCTCAGAACTGAAGGACAGCCCTTTAGATCAAAGATGAGAGGAATGTCTTTATCCAGAAGGTGGAGAATCTGTGGAATTTATTGCCATGGGTGGCTGTGCGGCCCAAGTCATTGGGTGTATTTAAGGAGGAGGTTGATAGGTTCCTGATTAGTAAGAGCGTCAAAGGTTATGGAGCAAAAGCAGGAAAGTGGGGTTGAAAGAGAAAATAAACTAATGATGATCAAATGCCAGAGAAGACTCGATGGGCCAAATGACCTAATTCCGTTCCATGTTTTATGGTCTGTGAGCTCACAACAGTCAAAGACGCTGTAATCTTAAAAGACAACACAAGTAGAATATTCTCATCTCAGCTAAAATACCATCCATATACATTGATCCCACTTAACTCTCCACGCATTCGCATTCTGCCACTTGCCCATACCTTGGAGTAATTTAGCCTACTACTCTGCCTATCCTCGTGATGTGACAGGAAACCAGAGCACCCTGGAGGGTGGGGTGCGGGGGTATGGGGAGAGTTCATGAAGTCACAAAGAGAGCGTGCAAACATATCACAGACATTTGGCCAAGTTTCCCTTTCAACTGAAAGAATTTCTGTGAAAGAAAGTGACAAATGCTTGGCTATGGGAAGAGAGCTCTGTATATTGAATCCATTATTTTTGCCTCTGGTGGTTTAAGGATATTTTGTGTTTCTTCCTGTAATAGTTCATTCACACACTGGAGAGCCAGCGCACCTTCTCGCCGCGCGACCGTGCTTACGTGGCTTCACTCTTGACAGTCTCACTGCACGGGAAGCTGGAATATTACACGGACATTCTGAAAACACTCTTGAATGACCTCGTGGAGCAAAATGTTGCCAAGAACCCAAAACTTATGCTGCGCAGGTAAGGGTCCATTGAGCCTGGTAACTTCTTTCAGACCAAATCCACAATATTGCTGCTCTGTCAACTAACTCAAAAGTACAGTTCAAAACTAAACTATATAGACCTGGAAAGCTCTAAATCTGACCCAAAATCTGTAGTGATGTCTTTGGGAATACTGTAACAATTCATTGCTCTTCTGAGGAGAATGTTAAACATGAGAGATTCTGCAGATGCTAAGATTTGATATTAACACACCTAAAATGCTTGAGTACATGTAGTGAAGGCAAGAAGAATTTGGAATAGATCCTTCATCAGAATGGAAATGCTAACATGAAGGCTAACACAGCAGGTCAATATGTAGACCAAGAACTGTAATGAGTTTTAGCAATACATAAAGTGCTTAATGTTGACGTTATCAGTCAGTGTGCATGAATAGTTGGATTATATGCAGTACTTACTGCATGTTACACCGTTGGTGTTTAGGGCAGCAATGCAGGTCCTTCATCTCTGTCCATCCTTGGCCACTCAGATGTTGAAGGATTCTTCATTGTTGTTTCTGTAACAGTGTTCTTTTCCCAGTATTGGTTGTTAGCTCTGAGTTTGAACCCCTGAACTTGGAGGACCGGTTAACCACTCTTTGTCTGTGCTTACCCTTTGACCTGTTTGGCATGGGTCTACCAAGAGACAAAGCATATAGCCCTGACTCCAGCCAACGTAGCTCTCTGGGTCATGAGGCACACAAGCCTGCAAACCATGATGAGGTTATGGTCCTCTTGGAGGGATTATGTGCAGTATGTTTTAATATTCCATTTATTTGTGGGATTCTATTATTACCCCTGTGCTTTGTGATCTACATTGTTTCTCAGTTAAGTAATACCTTAATTACAAAAAAAACAGTATTTCAAATTCCTGCATCATCTCTCCACTGAGTATTTCTGAGATTTTGTACTCCCCGCAAACCTCTGGGATACCTGCACAACTCGGATTCTGACCTGTCAATTATCCTTGAATTCAATCAATCTATTATTTTTGAAGCTGTGCACTCAGCTTCCAGGTATTGGTGTTTCACCACCCCCATTCCATATCTGGCTATCTGTTTTCCTCCTCTGAAGTAGGTGCTCCTTCAGTCTTATCCACTTGACTAACATCTTGTGCAGTTGCCCTAATATCTCCAAGTCTGGCTTGGTGTCAGCTTCATCGGTCTTACATCTTGGCTCTTACTGAACCCAATGAAGTAATTGTTCATGTCAGTCATGAGCAGAGCACACATACAGGGGAAGTAAGATATAGTGAATTCGCACACTCACTAGGTTTCCCTGATCACCCCCCCCCCCACCACTACCCGTGAACAGTCAAAGAAGAGGAAAGGTAATACCCCGAAAAGGAGTCTATGCTGGCCAGGCATTCTTCTTGATCCCGATGTAATCTCCATGTTTTTGACACGGGTCCTCCACATCCGCAATGGTTGGTCTCCGCAGAGTTGTTGCTGCCTGTGCTCCCAAAATCCCCCATTTCTGTTCTTTTCCTTATCAAATCAATCTGTATTATTTCAATTTAATTGGCTCAAGCTCAACAGACTGACCTCTGTCAGCTTCTCATCGGATATAGCCCTAGTCTACAAACAATATTGCTTTATAGCTGGCTCCTCCAGCTTTGTGACCTAGGTCATGTCTTTTGTTCCGTTCAAATCAGTCCATCCAGGTCAGCCAAAAACTGGACCCAGATGACCAAGTCACAGGCTGTTCCTTCCACATGCCTGCCCCTTTACCTAATAATAGCTTCTTATTTGAGAATGGTCTCAGGTTTAGCAGATCATCAACACAAATTCCTTATGTCCATGCTCAATTGCTCTGATTAAGTTAACCCTGACTGAGAAGCAGTTCACAAAATGGTGGCTGCAAAAAATCTCTCAAAATGGCTACCTCCATTCCTGCAAGCACATGGTCAGAACAAAGACTTTTGTTTTGTCTATTTCCACTGCCCTTATCTCACTTCTATTTGCTGACTTGTAGATTCTAGTTCTTTCTGGCCAACAATAGATAGTTACAATGTGTTATACATGGGATTCGGATAACAGAACAACTTGAGAGATATAATTGGTTGTATAAGTTGTAAAATGAAATGTACTTTAGTTCACTGGTCTTTGTAGAGCATCAGTAGAAAATCTTTTCCAACTTGCACTCATTTGTGTTGTGTATTTGAAAGTTTTCCCCACATTACCCCAAGGCTTGCCGTGAGTGAAATCCCAAAGATGTGGCCTCACTGTCAGGCTTCCTGACAAGTTATGTTTTAACAGCTGCCCTCATCATATGACAAGTTCAAGTTCAGTTTATTGTCATTCACCCGTACACATGTATACAGCCAAAAGAAAGAACATTCCCCTCACAAAGGTGCACAACACAGTACATACAACTCACACCTAACACAAAGTAATACTACCACAAATAATAAGGTGCATTTATGATACCAGTTAGATAAAGTAAACAGTATAATATTACTAGCACTTCGTATTTGAAAAATAAAATCATCTTTGAAGCAAATTGTAAAGGTGTTTTCCAATTATTTCAGGACCGAAACAGTGGTGGAGAAGTTGCTGACAAACTGGATGTCAATCTGTCTGTATGCGTTCCTCAGGGTAAGTATTCAGTTCAGTATTCTGTATATTAATCAGAACAGAGTACTGTATTTGAATGCTAAATAGATATTCTCTCTTCTTCCATTTAATACTGCACTCCAGCAGGCTTGAGAAGTGTCAGCTGACAAATGTGTTGTTGTTCCAATAGACTGTAGCCATAACATTTATTTTGGCTCCTCGAGGAGGAACTGGACACAAAAACCCAGGCCATACCTTCCTATTTTGGCTGTCTGTATTGCACATGCAACCCAGGTTAATTAAACCCAGATGTAATGTTAGAAAGTTCTACCTGCAGACGGATGAAAACGAGGCTTACAGATTTTTTTTAAAATAAAAGATTTGAAAAAACACTGCGAGGGCGGGGCAGGCTGGACACAGGATGGAAGGGAGAGAAATGAAGCAATGATTAGAAGCTGAAGACATGAACTGTTAAGAGTATCTTTACCCTATTAACTTAAAACCCCTAGAGGAGAGGCAATAGCGATAAAAGATTCATTGAAGCTACAGCTATAATGAGACAATATCAGCAGAGACCAGTGTCCAAAATCCCTACTGTGTAGTCGGGAATTAGTTCTGCAAAATTATACCAAGGGATTTGGTCAAGTTTTGTGAATTGACTTTCTGTGGATGATAAACTATTTCATTCCAACAAACCAAGAAACAAGGTGGCAAGCCACCCAAGCTGAAGAACCAGTGCGGGAACGAAATGCGTAACATTGCAAAGGATTTAATACGGTTGGATGTACAAGCCTATTTTCATTCGAAGAACCCAAATTTGATTTTCTGCGAGAACTGATTATTTTTGCAAAGACTTTGATAAGTTGCTGAATGAGATTTACTTTGTTTAAGAGTTGTGATGTTGGAGAATTGCTGTGAAAGGAGTTAAGCTGTATAGATATATAATTTTTGAATGTGAATTTAAACTTGCAGATATACTGCCTGGCGCTGAAACTGAAGTTAACTATAATACTTGAGAATAGGAATTGTATTTGGTTTTCTAACTAACTAGGGATAAGTAAAAAAGAAAGTTTAGTCTGTAAACTTTTAAATAGGGAATAACACTAGATCTAATTAGTTAGATTAGAGTAATAAAGGAATCTCACTGATTCTAATTGAAAAGGAATTTGTTGTGGTTTGATATCAAAGATTTGGAACCTAAACAGAATGTTTGAATTTTGAATTACCCTGTACATATTGTTTTTTTTTCTTATAAACAAAACTTATTTCCAGAAGTGTGTGGCTTCTATTCACTGCCTCCTTCCGATACCTAGAACCTTCTGATGGCCTATCAGGATCTTTTTCTGAGGATCTAGCCTGGTCCCAACATATTGATGCGGCTATAAAGAAGGCAAGACGGTGGCTAGATTTCATTAGGAGTTTGAGGAGACTTTGTTCAACATTTAAACACTCAAACTTCTACAGATGTACCATAAAGAGCATACTGATAGGCTGCATCATTGTCTGGTTTGGGGGGAGCTGCTGCTCAGGTTCAAAAGAAGCTCGAGAAAGTTGTAAAATTAGTCATTTCCATCATGGGCACCAGCCTCTGTAGTATTCAAGACATCTTCAAGGAGGAAAGGCGGCACCCATTAAAAAGGACCCCACCTCACCACCCAGGACATGCCCAACTCTCACTGTTACCATCAGGAAGAGGGTACAGAAGCCTGAAGGCACACACTCAATACTTTATGAATAGCTTCTTCCTCTCTGCCATCCAATTCCTCAATGGACATTGAACCCATGGACACTACCTCACTTTTTTATTATTTCTGTTGCACTATTTTTAATGTAACTATTTAATATATATATTTTACTGTAATTCATTTTTTAAAATATTTATCATGTATTGCATAGTACTACTGCCTCTAGGTTAACAAATTTCACAACATATGCTGGTGATATTAAATCTGAATCTGATTCTGCTCTTACGTACAGACACTCCTGTGCTTAGTGTCACTTTATGGACATACAATCAATCTATGTATATAAGCTATCTTATATGTTTATATTTAATGTGTTTTTTTATTATGGTTCTTTATAGTTTTTTTTGTGCTGCATTGGATCTGAGAGTTGTTTCATTCTCCTTTACACTTGTGTCCTGGAAATGGTATTAAACAGTCTGTTTTTTTTTGAATAAGTCATGTTCTCTCTAATCCAGGCAGCATCCTAGTAAGTCTCCTCTGCACCCTCTCTAAAGTTTCCACATTCTCTTATAATGAGATGACAAGATCTAACACAATACCATAAGAGTTATCTAACCAGAGTTTTATAAGGCTGGAACATTAACCCCCGACTAATGAAGGTCAGCACATCAAAACTGTAGGGGTTGACTGGAGAAGTTGCAGTGGAATCTGTGCCTGGATTCAGAAATTGTGTAATTATTGAGTGTACTATGATCACAAGGATTTTCTCTTGGTTGGAAGATGTTTCTGCAATAATCGTATGAAAGACGCACTTTCCAAACAATTGCTCTATTCTCCATATTAGGGTGCATCTAGTCACCACTCTTTTTTTTACCTCTGTGGCCCTGTAGTGGAAAATGATTGTACTCAGTTGGACACTCAGGAAATACTGAATAGTTGGACATTCAAGTTTTAATTGAGATCCCACCCTTTCAAGCAGACATAAAAATATTGCTGGCCGTTGTTGAATTGGAACATAATGTCTTAACCAGCATTCATCTTTATCAATGTGTCAGCCTTGCTGTTTGTCTGCATAATAGTAATAGCTAATAATTTATTAAGTGTAAATCACTTTAGGGCTTCTTGCAGTCCTACATAAATTCTCATTTGTTCTTGTCACCTGTTTATGTTAACAGAATGTGGCTCTTGGTGCTGATTAATTTATTGCAGGTACTCTGTAGTTCACTGTACCTCTGACAGCATTAACTTTCCTTGGGCATATGTTGCTTAAAAGGTGTTAGTTTAGAACTTGCTACTTAATTTTCCCAATCAAGATTCAAGGCAAGTTTTATTCCCAGCCTGAGGGGAGTGGAAGATTAAGAGTATGCAAAAGCATTTAAAATAGGAGTAGGAGTAGGGTACTCATCCCCTTAACCTGCTCTGCCATTCAATATGATCATGATTCTGCAGACACTGGAAATTCAGAGCAACACACAAAATGCTGGAGGAACTCAGCAGGTCAGGCAGCATCTTTGAAGAGGAATAAACACGAAAGATTTCAGGCTGGGGGGGGGCGTCACGTGATGACGTGGGATTGAGATGTGTAATTCCAGCTGTCCCGTAAAAAAATCAGCAAAGTACCATTTAAACAAAGTAAAGTTAATAAATAATTTCCGAAATCTACTTATTATCTTCGTAAAACTACTCTACGATATGCCTCATAAACCGCAACAGAAGAAGTCTGTTGTTGCGAAGTCGCTGCGAGATGGGAAGAAAAAAGGGCCTACTGCAGCGATGGAGCCTCGGATTCAGGTTGGATCTCCTTCGGAGGAGATGCATTTTATCTCTGGTGTAGAAGAACAGGGAGCAATGGCGGTAGCGGTCTCTCGGAAGAAGATGCCGGAAATGCGCATGTGCAAATTGACATAATTTAAACTACAAGAACCGACGGCCTCTGCAACTGAAAGTGACTCAGAGTCAGAATTGGATTCCACAGAGACCACAGATGAAGAAGAGGAGGAAGAACCGGAAGAGACTGGAAGTAAAGGAGATGACAGAGATATAAGAGAGGTTTTATTGCAATTAACGGCTGAACTAAGAAAATTAAGGACAGAGCTTAGAGACGTGAAGATGTGCTATGATAAAGCTATGAAAAGACAGGATAAAATGGATAAGAAACTTCAGAAGATGGAAAGAACAATTGAGCATATTAATGATAGAGTGGAAAAAACAGAAAATGATGTGATTGGAACACGGAAAGAAATCGACTCTTGGAGAAAGTGGATGTGTTGGAAAATTTTAGTAGATGTAATAATCTTAAAATTGTTGTTCTTACAGAAGGTATAGAGGGAGATAATCCAACAGAATTTTTTCAGAAATGGATCCCGAAAACCTTGCAAATAAAAGAGGAAGACCGATCAATTGAAATTGAGTGGGCACATAGAGCTCTAAGACCAAAACCACAAGATGACCAATATCCACTATCAATTTTAATAAAATTCTTAAGATTTCAAGACAAAGAAAGGATTCTACAGGCGGCTGCCCAAGTTGCCAAGAAGAGAAAAGGGCCACTAATGATAGAAGGGAAGAAAATTTTTTTCTACCCTGACGTAAGTTATGAACTTTTGAAGAGAAGGAAGAAATTTAATCCAGTGAAAAAAGCCCTATGGGATCACGGTTATCAACTTATATTGCGTTATCCTGCAACCTTGAAGATTTTTTTGGCTGGTGGAAAAAAAAGATTTTTTGATGATTACCGGAAAGCAGAGGAGTTTGTGCGAGATTCTTTGAATATTCACCAGATACAAGAACAAACCCAGGGGAGCGAGATGGATTGAAGATGAAGACTGGATCAAGGATTAGGCCTGTTGGATTTTTAGGCAGATGAATATATAAATATATTATTAATTATATGAGGGAGGGGAAGAAAGGTTAAAATTTGAGGAATATTAGCTGGGAATAATGACAATTTTTTAAAATATATATATATATACAATTTTTTGTTACGGAGGAGCTGGAAGAAATACTGACCAATCGCTACGTTATTCATGTGTGCAAGTGTGGCAGTAGCCACGATCCGCACAATGGAGGGGGGTAGTGTTGTGTACTTTTTCATTCACAACATTAGTTGGGGGGTATTTTGTTTTTTCTTTTTTTGTATCTTATCTATCTTTTTTTTCTTTTTGCCTGGATGATTGGGAGGGAAACACATAGCAACATGGTGAAGTTCAAAGAGATTCCCCAGGGAACTATGAGAGTTGAGAAGCTAAGTAATGTTTTAGATTTTAAGAGATAAATATGAAACATTTTTGAACATTTGGAGCCCTTATTTACAGCTCCGATGATAAAGATCTTGGTTCCTTGGGGAAAGTAACAAATATATATAAAATTTATTTTTAATCCCATGGAGCATGTGCAAACCTTCCAATATTCAGGCGGATCTTTTTTTTTCTTTTTTTCTTTTCTCTTTAGGTAGGAGTATATATCGGGGGGGGGAGAGGGTAGATATTATTTTCTCATGTATTTACTTTGAAAACAATAAAAATTATATTAAAAAAAGAGAGATTTCAGGCTGAAACCCTTCATCAGAACTGGAAAGGAAAGGTGGAGAAGCCAGAATAAGAAGGTGGGGGGAGGGGAGGGGGTAGAAGCTGGAAGATAATGGGTGAAGCCAGATGAGGGAAAGATGGAAGGTGGGGGAGAATGAATGAGAAGCTGGGAGATGTTAGGTGGAAAAGGTAAAAGAAGAAGGAATGAGAAAGAGGTGAGTAGATCACGATTGATCTCCCAGGCCTCATCTTATCAAGCCTGATAGCAACTCTGAAATTGTGATGAGCTTGTGTGGAGGCCCATTATCACCACCAGATCAGAGGTTGTTTCACAGTGAAACTTACCCTTCTATGTCTGTCTCTGTTCTGAGCCAGCAAGATCCTTGAGACGTTTATACATGTTGAGTACTCCTTATCTAAAACGCTTGGGGCCAGAATTGTTTCAGATTTTGGATTTTTTCAGATTTTGGAATTATATATGAGATAGCTTGGGAACACCATAATTTTCAGCTCTGAATTTGCGCTTCGAGTCAGCAGTCCTTGTCTTGTACTTGTTCATCATGCATATGTGCATAACAGTAAAAACTGTTACATACCATCAAAATAATGTGTGCAGGGTAACAAAAGCAACACAACAGCACCAGGAGAATATCTGAGTCAGCTGTTGATCAACAACAGATAACGGTGGGCTTTCTGTCTCCACCTACAATGCTGTGTTTTGATTAAAAGGTTACAGTTCGCTGTATTTGTGTTTTACTTTCTTTTAAGGTTTTATGTAATCAATGTTGTAGTCTTGTTCTGGCGCCCTTTACCTTTCCCGCCCACTTGGCTTCACCTATCACCTTCTAGCTTGTCCTTCTCCCTCTTCCCCCCACCTTCTTATTCTGGCGGCTTCACCCTTCCTTGCCAGTCTTGATGAAGAGTCTCAGCCTGAAATGTCGACTGTTTATCCCTCTCTATAGATGCTGCCTGTCCAATCAACGTTTTTATCAGTGATGATGATCACAGACTCGTCAGTGAATTTATCTGCTGCTTCCTGATCAGCAGATATATAACCATATAACAATTACAGCACGAAAATGTTTTATCTTTAAACTTTTGTAAATCTTTAAACATTTAATGCCATGCCTTTTCTTAAATTTCTGCATCCAGCCTGCTAAATATTCACAACTACCTTCAATTTTAAGTTCGCCGTGTTGTTTTATGATCAGCATACTGTTGAGTGGTATATGTTCACTCCAACGCTGATTAATCCTTACTTTCAATACACAATTGAGATCTTCATTTTTTGCTTTGTGTAGTGTTTTTCTATTTTTCATTAACTTCTATTCATTACTTATGTGAGGATCGCTTCTCAGAACTGGTTATGATGTGCAGAAAGCTGTGCATTGCCTGGGAACCTCCCCAGCACCTTGTGGAATTTTCCATTTGTGACATCATGTCAACACTCAAAAAAAATATGGATTGCAATGGTTTTTAGATTTTGGAATTTTGGCTAAACTGTATCTTTTAAAGTCCTGGGGCTTGAGATGCCACTGAGTTTCCCATGTACTAATTTATTGTCCTTTCACCCTGTCACTAGGAATCAGCAGGAGAGTCGCTCTACATGCTGTTCCGAGCTATCAAACACCAGGTAGATAAAGGACCCGTCGATGCCGTCTCAGGAAAGGCCAAGTATACCCTCAATGATAACAGACTGCTCCGAGAGGACGTGGAGTATCGGACGCTGGTAAATCTCACCGACTCCCAATAATGTTGATTGCTTAACAGAAAATAAAGTGCAAACGGGGTTGTGATGATGCATTTGATTCAACCGTGGGGTGTTCGGATTTGACAGTTCAACCTCTGACAGTGCCAAGTGACCAACCAGGAAGGAAATTATGATTTATGATTCTGGTGAATGTGCAGCACTAAAAACAACTTCAGTGGAGAACTAGGTTACTCCGTTCAACCTTTATCCAGAACTTTAACGTAACTTCTACTGCTCAAGCACTAAAGTTTATTCATCTGATTCTCATGTTTCATAAAGCAGTATTTTAATGACTGGGATTAAAACTCAATATTGAATTGTCCATAGTGGGCCCACATTCTTTTGCTCTTCACTAATTCCTGAGATGGCATCAACTTTATACAGAAAATAATAACTCGATAAGGGGATATTTTAAAACTTTCCATTGGGAAGGTAGTTTGAATCTGAAATCCTGTTTTCTTGCTGCTTGCTATGTTGTTTTATACTTTTCTTTCCAACTGCATAGACACTTAATGTGTTAGTACAAGGTGGAGAGGATGGACAGCCTTCACCTGTCAAAGTGTTGGACTGCGACACCATCACACAAGTCAAAGAGAAAATCATTGATCAGATCTACAAAGGGATGACCTACTCATTTCGACCGCACGTGGAATCTCTTGACCTTGGTAAGAAGAGAACTTTTACAGTCATTATAGTGGTCGACACTGATTTCAGTTGACTAGAGGATGGAAGAGGGGAAATATCCCATAAGAAAGAAAAGCTTCCCTTGAGGGGCGGAACCATCCCTCCTTACATGAGAGCAGTATGTTTAAAGCAAAATGGTCTTGAATTGGTTCAGATTATTTTCAAAGGTACATTTAATGTCAGAGAAATGTATGCAATATACATCCTGAAATGCTTTTTCTTCACAACCATCCATGAAGGCAGAGGAGTGCCCCAAAGAATGAATGACAGTTAACGGCCCCTCCAGCTCCTCTCCCTCCTGTGTGTAGGCGGCAGCAAGCAACAATTCCCCCTTCCCCCACCGGCAAAAAAAAAGCATCAGCACCCACCACCAAGCAAAGCAATAGCCGACACAGACTTGCATACCCCAAAGACTACTCATTCACCCAGTATTCGACATACCACAGGCTCGCTCTCTCTCTCTGTCCTTAATAAGGAAGAAAGAGGTGTCTCCGTTTCGCAGCGAAAGGGGAGACATAACACACAACTCGCTGGTTTATGATATTAAAAGTCCGTTGCGTCGCTTTTTCCGAGCTCTGTGCCTAAAGATTTCAGGTATCTGGGCCCACAGCCAGAGGTCTTCCAACTCCCACGACACACCGATCTCCTGATCCGCCCGTCTCCAGATCCATGAGATCTCAGGCCTCCGAAGGCGAGCTAAGTTCTTAGGCTGCGTCGAATGACGGCCAGCCATGAAACCCTAAGAGTGGGTCCCAGTCCCGCAAAGAGCTGAAGTCAGCGTTTAACTCCAGGTCAGGGTCTTCAAAAGAACCCTGAAAGGGAAAATTAGAGATATTAAAGATGGAAATAGAGCTGTTTCTGAAGATGCAAACAAAGGAGTTGCTGTTCAGTGCCATCAATGCCTCCATTTGTCATTAGGATTTGTGGGTCACCCTCACATATGTTGGGGGTGGCATGATAGCATGACGTTTAGCACTTTGCTTTCTCGTGCCAGCGATCACTTGCCACCACTGCCTGTAAGGAATTTGTCCATTCTCCCTGTGGGTTTCCTCGCGCATTCCAAAGACATACTGAGTTATGGGCATTCTCTCTTGCTGCCAGAAATGTGGAAACACTTGAGGGGCTGCCCAGCACAATCCTCACTGATTTGATGCAAGAAACACATTTCACTGTAAACACAAAATAATCTGCAGATACTGTGATCAAAGCAACACTTACAGTGCACTGGATGAACTCAACAGGTCGGACAGCATCAGTGGAAATGATGAGTCAGCGTTCCGGCCCGAAACATTGACTCATCATTTCCACTGATGCTGCCCGACCTGCTGAGTTCATTCAGCGTACTGTAAACATTTTATTGTATGCTTTGATATACATGTGACAAATAAAGTTAATTTTTAATCTTCTCGTGGATGTCCCATAAAGAGCAAAAAGTCCAATTCAGTGTTTACACTCCAGCATCGTGAGGTCTGTCTGTGTGTAAAGCCTTGCTAAAAATAAATATGGTTTCAGCACTGTGTGGGCAGGCAGTTTATAAAGGGCACAAGGTGACACAAGTCTTGAATCTAAAGGCCTTGGGTTAAGGTGAGGAAACACACAGCAGTCCTCATTGAGGGATTGGCAGTGGAAAGGGTGAGCAGTTTCAAGCTCCTGGTGCCGACATTTCTGCGGATCTATCCTGGGCCCAACGTATTAATGCAATTAGAAAGAAGGTACAACAGTAACTATTTCATTAGGAGAATTACTATGTCACCAAAGACACTCACAAATTTCTACAGATGTACTGTGGAAAACATTCCAACTGGTTGCATCACCAATTGTTGTGGAGAGGCCACTGTACAGGATTGGAAAAAGCTGCAGAAAGTTGTAAACTCAGCCAGCTCCATCACAGGCACTAACCTCCTCAGCATCCAGGACACCTTCAAAAGGTGATGCCTCAAAAAGCTAGCTTCGATCATTAAAGAATCCGAATACCCAGGATATGCCCTCTTCTCATTGTAACAGTCAAGGAGGAAGTACAGGAGCTTAAAGGCACACACCCAATGTTTCAGGAACAGCTTCTTCCCCTCTGCCATCGGATTTCTGAACACACAATGAGCACTGCCTCAGCGTCTTATTCCCTCTCTCTTTGTGTATAGTTAGGCGTATATTTATATACTTACTGTAATTTAATTTTCATTATTATGTATTGCAATATACTGCTGCAAAAAACAAATTTCATGACAGATGCTACTTGATTCTGATTTTGAACTAAACAAGTGTTATGTTGGTGATCAAAATTGGGAAGTGAGGCAAACTTAAAGGTCAAAGAGCTAATTGAAGTAATGTTTGATGTAACACTTTTGGGATGTTGTTGAACAAGTAGTTGGTATTCAACTGGTCTAGCTGGATCTAACCATAGTAGATTTGGTAAAGAATAAACATTATCAATGAAATATCTGGAATTCTGGCACAATTATATATAATCTGCTGAGATTTTCCCAATTTGTGTCCCACTAATTTAGAGTGGCGATCGGGGTTGGCTGGACATCTTATCCTTTCAGATGAAGATCTGACCTCTGTTGTCCAGGGAAACTGGAAGCGTCTCAACACCCTGCAGCATTATAAGGTAGATTTCCAGTAGGAAACAAGACCATTAACAGCATTCAAATTCAGCAGAGTTCATTGACTAGGGAATACCCGAATCCAGGTGCCAAACAGACGAATGGGGAAAGGACACTAGTTAATGAATGAGATGATGGTGGAAATTCATTGTGCAGAAAGAAGCCTTTCATCTCATCATGTTTGTGTTGCCCAATAAAGCTATCCAATTCTACTACCCAAACCTCTGTCCTTGCTTTGTAGGTTAAATCATTTCAAGGGCTCATCTAAGAAATTAATGGGTTTCTGTTAATACCTTTGTTACCTTTTGAAGCACAGACTTCTAACCTGCAATATAAAAAAACAAATTGTTCTCAGCTCCTCTTTAATTTCTAAATCAATGTCCCCAAATTATTGTCAATTTACTAATTTTCATAGGATACAGGAAATGCTAACAAACCAAGTGCCAACTTCTTCAACTATTACAGTCTTTTTGATGCAGGTGTAGAGAAAGTTGCAGTGATAGTGAAGGACGGCAACAGGTTTAGGTCAAGATGATGTTTGACTTGGATAGGAACCTGCAGGTGGTAGTGTTCCTGTGTACTTGAAGCACTTGACACTACTGGTAAATTGAGAGACACTGTTGGAGTACTCTGGGCCAGCAGCAGCACTGGATCTAGGTTCTTTCTCTTCACCCTGTCTAGACCAGGCATAATTTAATTCCCTTTGACATTCCAAGTAAATAGCTCCTCCCAAACAGTGTTTGCAAGTCCTGGTAAATCTCCATTGTGCCGTCATTGGCGGTATCAAACCCCTCCTAGGAAATCCCTCATTAGTGATGTCCATCCCTCCTGCAGAGTCGTTCATTAGTTGTGTCCCTCACCTCCTGTGGATAGAAGCTGAAAGGTAGCCCAAGGTAGCTATCTTTCATTTGCACATAACATTAACACAAAACTATGTGAAAATGATAGGCAGAAGTAGGGTGGTTTCTCTTGGCAAGTTAAGGTCTTGCTCAGAGTAAAGGTGGAGAAAGCCAGTGCCCAGATCTCTAGGTACCGTTAACCCAAATAACCTCCCACTTATCTGGATCATGTGATGCATCTTTTGTTGTTTGTACGTCTGTCAGGCCTGTTATGAATGTTCTTACATTACCAAGCTGCTGTGCCCCCCAGACTCATTCCATCGTTGTGCTTTATCACTTTATTAGGTGACCGATGGGGCCACGGTTGCTCTTGTTCCACGTCTCAGCAAACACATCCACCATGAGAATCATGACTACATTGCAGGAGAGAGTGAGTGAACATCAAAATCTTTGTTGCCTGTTGGTCTTGTGGCTGAGCCTCTAGGAGAAGGAACAAAAAAAATAAGACTAGTCTTGAGTAACCAGCAGGAGGACAGGGTTAGATTGATCTTGGGGTGGGTTAAAATGTTGGAACAATATCATGGGCTGAATAGTCTACTGTGGTATTTAATGAAAACTAAGCAGAGAGATAGCTGAGAACACACATAGTTGGTTATAAGATTTAAATAAGAAACCACTTGATATATTAATCAATGAAGCGCTATTTGAAATGTAATGTCAGGAGTGCTGTAGCCAGTTAGCCATAGCAAGACCTTAATTGATAATTCCCAGAACACAACCTGCTCTTTGAAAGAGTGCCATGAAACTTGTTGGTCTCACCCAAGAAGGCAGACAAACTCTTGGTGCAATCTAAAAATTTCTCTTCCAACAGCCCAGTGTTTCCTCAGTGATGCACATTAACTTTCAGGCAAGAGTGCTGTTCAGTGCTTAAGTGTTCAGTACTTACTGGGTTTGACTGATTGGAAGTATTTTGCCTTAGGTATACTTAGTCTTTTTGGGGTTTTCTTTTGTTGCCATTCTACTCTACTGTTGTCTCTAACCGTTTTCCCATCTCAGAGACGCCAATGCTGGAGGATGCAGATGAAGGAGGGATGAAAGTGTGGCACCTAGTGAAAGCCAGTGAAGAGCCTGAGCTCCCCAAGCACAGGCGAGGCAGCCTACGGGAACGGGAGCGAGCGAAGGCTATCCCAGAGATCTACTTAACACGCTTGCTCTCTATGAAGGTAGGAGCCAGAATGAAAACGGAGGCATGTTTGAAAGCAGGTTTGCAGAATGGGATTATTTCTAATGCTTGCCCTCTCACCCAAATTACTTTTAAAAGTAATAGTGGGTAACTGGGTTTTGAAGCATCAACAGTTGTAAAGGTGGCCATTTGAGCCTTGCACCTTGCCATTTCTTTCAGGGCACCCTGCAGAAGTTTGTGGATGACCTCTTTCAGGTAATTCTCAGCACCAGCCGGCCTGTGCCTCTCGCCGTTAAATATTTTTTTGATCTCCTGGATGAACAGGCTGTGCACCATGGAATAACTGACGCAGAAACCATTCACATCTGGAAAACAAACAGGTAAACAACTGTTCTTCACCTGTAGTAAAAAGATAAAGATTAGCTTTATTTGTCACATGTACATCGAAGCATTCAGTGAAATGCATCGTTTGCAGCAATGGCCAACACAGGCTGAGGATGTTATTATTTGTCAAGTTATTTGTGGTAATATTAATTAGTGTTGTGTCTGTGTTATATGTACTGCCTTGTACAACTTGGTCCGCAGGAATGTAGTTTCATTTGGTGGTATACGTGCATTTTTGAATGACAATAAACTGAATTTGAGCTTGTTCTATATCACAAACAACAGATGCCCCAGCACTGGATGTTGACCTCCAACCAGAATAACAGTCAAGAAAAGTGATTTGGTAGTCCTTTGAAATTTGAAGAATGGGGCTGGCTGGTAGCGTAATGACATTGGCGCCAGACCCGGGAGCGGAGGTTCCCGGGTTCGAAACCAGTCAGGTCCACTCCCGAGTATGCTTTCCATCCGTGCCGGGTTGAGTGTCGAGATCGCAACTCGAACCTCGTAAAATAAAGGGAAAAATACTGTGAAGAGTGGCACGCCACACAGTCAGTCAGTCAGTCTCTCTCTCTCTCTCTCTCTCTCTCTCTCTCTCTCTCCCTCTCTCCCTCTCTCTCTCCCTCTCTCCCTCTCTCCCTCTCTCCCTCTCTCCCTCTCTCCCTCTCTCCCCCTCTCCCTCTCTCCCTCTCTCCCCCTCTCCCTCTCCCTCCCTCCATCCCTCTCTCTCTCTCTCTCTCTCTCTATATATATATATCTCTCTATCTCTATCTCTATCTCTATCTCTCTCGCACCACGCCTTGTAAAAAGCCATGACAAAGACTTCATCACGGACGGATGGATGCACGCACAAGCACAGACTCGCACGCACGCAGGCACATGCCAAAAAAAAAGAAATTTGAAGAATGATTATTTTTCAGAAACATTTTTTCTCTCTATGCAGAGCTGGGGCACGGAGCTGGTCTATGCTGTGTTGTGTGACTGCTGTTATATTTCTGAGGAATTTAGCATTCCAAAGACCCTTCTGATGTTTAGCGCTGTTTCAACACTACTTTCCATCTGCCTTTTCTCTAGCTTTAAATGATCTATTTAAGGCAGGTGTTTTGCTTTAAATTATAAAACACCATAATGTTCTTTATCTAAAATTCTGTGGCTTTTCAGCTTTGTTTTTATTGATTAAATTTGTAATTACCCAGAAAATTGACAGACTAGGTGGAAGCAAATTTGAACTTGAGCAATTAGTGCTCTGTAATTAAACACGTCTGCACAATCCAGTCCATTGTGCAGTAAACATAAATACACATCTGGAAATCTTACGGTTACATGTTGTTAACCCTTGCACAATAAAAATGGAAGCAATCCCTTAGTTGCAGGTGAAGTGACTAGAGCTGTGATTTTTTTCCCTCCTATCTTTAATCTTTATCCATATGCTTTGTCTTTACCTTCTACTTGGCTACCTCTGTTAGTCCTTATTGTTAAATCAAAGGCAAAGGACAAACTAGTGCTAAGCTGACTATTCCAAGGGGGTAACTCATCTCAGTACTGAACTGTCTCTGTAGTTATGGACTACAGCCATCGGGCTTCTGGACTGGCTACAGTGTTGAACTGGTTCCATGGCTGTGGACACACTTTTGGGGACTCCGTGGTGCATGTTCTGTGTGTTATTTGTTTTTTTTTTATTGTTTGCACGATTTGTTCTTTTTTTCACACATTTGGGGTTTGACGGTCTTTGTTGTGGTTTTTTTTAAAAATAGGTTCTATTGTGTTTCTTTGTTTTGTGACTGCCTGCAAAAAGAAGAATCTCAAGGTTGTATGTGAAATGCATCTTTTGATAATGAATGTACTTTAACTATTTAAATATTGTTTATAAACCATGCTTGCTTTTTTGCTGTACCTAAACATGGTTTTATTTAGCACTAATGCCCAAACGAAGCCTTTGCATTTCTGGTTAGGGGCATGCTCAACTTGATGCATTTCCTGACACTTTGCTGTACAATGTTCAGTAAAGGGTGTACAGCCTTTAATGTCACTCTCACCATCACATCCATACTACAGTCCTTCGGCTGCCGAGGAGAATATGCAGGTTGTGAAGCAGAGGAGTGAACTCCCACATCATTTAACTGACATACAAGTCCTTATCGATAAGATGCAATCTGGGAGGGAGATGTTGTGCAAGAGAAGGGTGGTGAGCAGTTCCATGGGTTGGACCAAAACACTTGCCAGATGTACCACGAGAAGAGTTAGAGAGGGCAGTGACTGCAGCAATCTCCACAAAATGGAGCAATACAGAAAGAAATCTCACGTGATCTGCACATCAACATCCACAGTATGGGGATCACAACAGAACAGAAGTATTTTGTACAGTGATCTGAGTGGTCACTCTTGGTGGGGTATGAGACCAGCGTAGACAAGCATTCTGATTACCATCGATGAGTTTAGCTAAAGGGCTTGTTTCTATGCTCTATAACTCTCTGATTCAACCATTAGTAATACTAATAACTAGTCAACTAGCAGTTCTTTCTAGGATCTAACACGTTTAGATTTGGTGTTCATTAAGTGGTGATTGCACATTATAATTGAAAGCATTGGTTGAGACTGACTCGGGCATCTTGAAAATATCATAGCCCTTCTTCTAGCTACTTTGCAAAAAGATTCAAACAACTAAACTAATTTTTCTACTTGGAAAGAAACAAGTTGAATACCTCAGATCTTACCTAAAAGAAGTTTCAGTCCTTGGTATCCTGATATTAAAGTCATTGACCCATTTTCATTGACATACCACCGTGAGAAGATCTCTGACAACTTATTCCATATGTTCAGCACCCTCAGAGTGGAAAAACATGCATCTCAAATCTCTTCTAAATCTTTCCCTTCTCCATCAAACCTGGGTGTTACTGGAGTTTACTGGCCATCAGTAGCAAGTGCAGCAATATTTAAATATACTCTGACACCTTTATACCACTACGTGGCTACAAACAGGGTTCTTGGTCTTGCTCCAATAAATCCAACTATTTATTAAGTGAATTTATTTATTCATTTGCTTATTTATGATTCAGTCATAGATTGATTGATTGATTAATTGATTGAGATGCATTGTGGATTAGCCCCTTCCAGCCCTTCGAGCTGCACCACCCCAGCAGTCCACTGATTTAACCCTAGCCTAGTCACAGGACAACTTACAACGACCAATGAACCTACTAACAGGTATGCCTTTGGACTGTGGGAGGAAACCAGAGCACCTGGAGGGAACCTACACAATCCATGAGGAGGACTCCATGCAGATGATGTCAGAATTTACTTCGAAATCCAGAGCCCCGAACTGTAATAGTGTCATGCTAACTGCTACACTACCGTGCACCCTAATTAATGATATATCGGTTATTATTATATCATTGAATAGGCAAGTAATAGTTCATGATCCACATTTCATGTTCCATTGTGGAATATTGTTTTCAGTTAAAGGCATCCCGGATTCAAATAGTAATTGCTGACATTAGAGAGCATTGTGGAAAAGGCAGTATGAACGATTCCAGTATGTTAATTTGGGAGTCAAACTTCAACTATTTAAGGAATGTTTGAAACAAAAAGCCCTTGATTTGGGTCATTAAATCTTAAGGGTTAAATATGTAAAGATAACCCAGATTTATAAAATCATGGATTTTCTTTTCCAGTCTTCCTCTTCGTTTTTGGATAAACATCATAAAAAATCCACACTTCACCTTTGACGTTCAGGTGTCGGATAATGTAGACGCCATGCTATCAGTCATTGCTCAGACCTTCATGGACTCCTGTACTATTGCAGAACACAAGCTGGGTCGGGTAAGTTTGGACAATTCAAACAAAAAGTCACTGTAAATACGTAGAGCATTGAACTATGCAGCACAGCAGAGTGCAGGCCCTTTGGCCTACAATGTTGTGTCAACCTTTTAGTCTGCAACACTGTCACTCGAGATGGCAGAAGAATGGGGCTGAGGGGGATGACAGAATGGTGGAGCAGACTCGATGGGCCAAATGTCCGAATTCTGCTCCTGTGTCTTTTGTTTTATGATCTTGTCTAACTCTCTCCTCTTAGGCAGCTCAGAACCCTCCATTTTCAATTCATCCATGTGCTTAAGAGTCTCTTAATTAAATGTTGTTTTATTTCAGCATCTACCACCGTCCCCAGTGGTGCATTCCAGGCTCTGTGTGTGTGTGTATTAAAAAACACACAACTACCTCTGAAATCTCTCCTGACCTTTCCTCTACTCACCTTAAAAGGATGTCCTCTGGTATTAGTCAGTGGCACCCTGGACAAAAGACACTAGCTGTCCACTCTATCTGTGCCTCAGAATCATATATCCCTCTTGTGAAGTCACCTCTCATTCTCCAGAACTCCAAAGGTGGCAACTAATGAAGACCATAAGACCATAAGACAAAGGAGCAGAAGTAGGCCATTCGGCCCATCGAGTCTGCTCCGTCATTTAATCATGAGCTGATCCATTTTATCCTATTTAGTCCCACTGCCCCACCTTCTCACCATAACCTTTGATGCCCTGGCTACTCAGATACCTATCAATCTCTGCCTTAAATACACCCAATGACTTGTCCTCCACTGCCGCCCGTGGCAACAAATTCCATAGATTCACCACCCTCTGACTAAAAAAATTTCTTCGCATTTCTGTTCTGAAAGGGTGCCCTTCAATCCTGAAGTCATGCCCTCTCGTACTAGACTCCCCCATCATGGGAAACAACTTTGCCACATCCACTCTGTCCATGCCTTTTAACGAATAGCTAATGAAGCTCCCAACAATAAACACAACTTTAGTAAAGTACTTTCTCTTTAGTAAATTTTTTACAACCTTGTAACTTACAGAAGTATTTTACTATGAATTAAGGATGTTATTTAAAAGCTTTTTCTTACAAGTATAATGTGGGGCAAAAGAGCAAAATGTTTCCATATCACCAAGTCCCACAAAAGAGTGATGGGAAAATGGAAACATAGTTGATTTAGAGCTCTGTGGTAGGGTGTGCATCTTTGCTCATCAAAATAACACTGTACAACCATTTACAATTCCATCAGTGGACAGATGGGACCTCAGTTGGATACTGGTCTGAATATTGACACCGTGCCCCTGGACTGAACTGGATTGTTACTCACGTCTTTACCTTTTAGAGTGCAAATTGAACTAAACCCAGTTCTAAATCCAGCAGAAGAACATCAAACTTGATTCCTTGGTCCAGAGGGCTGTACATGCTGAATTGTTCTGCATGTTCAAGGCCAAGATAGATTTTTTGAAGTGCAGGGGAACTGCAGATTCTGAGAGATTGGCAGGAAAACGAAGTAGAGGCCAACTTTCATGGCTCAGAATAAAACAGGTGGAGATATATAAAATCAGAGGTTTTGGCAACATAGACAAAGGTGCCTTGAAACTGAATTGCACATGGTTCTCTCTCATTAAAGTTAGCACTAATGCTACATCAGAAATGACCAAAAGAAAAAAAAATCATGAAATTAGAGCACCTTTGCTGTGGGAAAGTGAAATGGTGATTTCTACACTTGTCAGATCCCGACCTCTGCATTTTTGATGTGCACAGTTTCAAGCCAGGCATGTCAACAAAAGCTTCTCACTGCGAGTCAGTACATGCGACAAGAATTAACCTGTACCTGATAAGTCAGCTCTATTAAAACTTGAGTTTGCATGAGATCAAATGGAGCAGAATGGGGAGGTGGAGAGGTGGGGCGGGGGGGGGGATCATTAAAAACGGGTGGAAGGGAACGGTGCAGAGTTATGAGTAAGTAAAGAGTCCTCATTCTCTGATAATGGGCCGGACAGCCTTGGGCCCTCACAACCCATGGCAGTATCAAGTCACAAGTCAAGAGAGTCAAACTGTACTTACTAGTTCAAAGAAGCTTTGACTGTAACAAGGTTGCTGGTGATGAACTTCCATTGAAATAAAAGCAACAGGCTAATTAAACATCAGTGTATAAAGTCAATATCCCTGGAGGTGTCACTACTTTCTGCACACACTGCTCCTTCTGATATCACATGTCAGGAATTGCTATATTTCCTTATGACACAAGATGCCAGTTTGAGTCTGTACGAGCTCTCGGGGGATCCCAGCATTTCCACTCATTTCCCTGAGACTAACTCCCTCCCCACTCTGGCCTGTAGAGATGCAGTTCATTTTGTATGAGCATCACTTCCTGAAGAAAAACATCCACCTTGGGGGATTTTTCGGAAGTTATTTAGCTCACTGCATAGTTGTCTTTATAAATTGTTCACAGTGAGGGAAGTTGACACGTTATCTCGTTATCTCCCCTTAATCCGAATCACCTGTAACTCGCCTACGCTTTAGGGCATTCAGAGTAGCCATTTAACGTGGTGCTTGCAACAGCACACTCACAGGGAGCACGTGCATTCTCTGCACAGACAGCAACAGATGTCCTTTTAAATCTTTTTATTGAATAAGTATACAAAAAGGTAAGCCATATAGGCACTGATACACTGTTAGAATACAATAAAATTACAGGAGATATTAATACAGAAAAAAAATGATACAAACAATGTAATTTAAACATAACATACTAAGGTAACATAATAGTATACTAATTTTTATATATATATATCAATAGAGAAAAGGAAAAAAAAACCCAAAAAAAAACCCACCGTGCAACTAAACTAAAAGCAAAGCAAAGCTATGGGCTAAATTGGAACCAAGTAGAGTTAAAGAACTTAAAATCACGTCCTCAAACCCGACCTCCATTAAAAACAGTAAAAAGAAACAAGAAGGGTATATAAATATGGAGCAAAAAAGAGAAGAAAAAAAATTACATTAAATGAAAATATTGAATAAAAGATCTCCAGGTCTGTTCAAATTTAAGTGATGAATCATAAAGATTGCTTCTAATTTTCTCCAAATTCAAGCATAATATCGTCTGGGAAAACCAAAAAAAGGTAGTTGGAGCATTAAGCTCTTTCCAATGTTGTAAGATACATCTTTTCGCCATTAAAGTAAGAAATGCAATCATTCTACGGGCTGAAGGAGAAAGATTACTGGAAATTTTAGGTAGTCCAAAGATAGCAGTAATAGGGTGAGGAGAGATATCTATATTCAATACCTTTGAGATAATATTAAAAATGTCTCTCCAGAAAGTTTCCAGAGTAGGACAAGACCAAAACTTATGAGTTAAAGAGGCTATCTGCCCCGGACATCTATCACAAAAAGGATTAATATGAGAATAAAAGCGAGCTAATTTATCTTTGGACATATGTGCTCTATGAACAACTTTAAATTGAATTAGGGAATGTTTAGCACAGATAGAGGAAGTATTGACTAATTGTAAAATCTGCCCCCAGTCATCCACGGAAATGATAGAACCCAATTCCTGTTCCCAATCTACCCTAATCTTATCAAATGCAGCTTTCCTAAGTTTCATAATAATATTATAAATCATAGCCGATGCACCTTTCTGACATGGATTAAGGTTAATTATAGTATCTAAAATATATGTAGGAGGAAGCATTGGAAAGGAAGAAAGTATAGTACTTAGGAAATTTCTAACTTGTAGATATCTAAAAAAATGTATTCTTGATAAATTATATTTATTAGATAATTGTTCAAAAGACATAAGGGAACCATCTAAAAATAAATCCAGAAACTGTGAAATACCCTTAGTCTTCCAAATTTGAAAAGCACGATCCGTAAAAGAGGGAGGAAAAAATATGTTACCTAAAATAGGAATCGCTAGCTCAAATTGGTTAAGATCAAAAAATTTTCTGAATTGAAACCAAGTACGTAGGGTATATTTAACTATCGGGTTAGAGACCTGTTTGAAGCGTTTCAAATCAAAAGGAAGAGAGGAACCTAAAATAGAGCCAAGTGTATAGCCCTGAACAGATTGTAATTCCAATGCTACCCATTTAAGAATGGATAGTATATCCTGGTCAAGTAACCAAAATTTCATATGTCGAATATTAATTGCCCAATAGTAGAATCTAAAGTTAGGTAATGCTAAACCTCCATCTCTCTTAGCTTTCTGTAAATGTATTTTACCCAGTCTCGGGTTTTTATTTTGCCAAATAAATGAAGAAATTTTTGAGTCAACTTCATCAAAAAAAGATTTTGGAACAAAAATCGGTATTGCCTGAAATATATATAAAAATTTTGGCAGAGTTGAATAATATGGTCAATTAAGGATAAAAAGTTAATCTTAAATAAATCTTTGTGTTTACAAGTAATTTTAATCCCAAGATATGAAAAATAATTATTAATCAATTTAAACAGAAAGTTATGATATAAGGGAAGTTGTTTATTAATCGGGAAAAGTTCACTCTTACTAAGATTTAATTTATAACCTGAAAAGAGACTAAATTGTGCTAATAACTCTAAAACAGCAGGGATGGATTTTTGAGGATTAGAAATATATAAAAGTAAGTCATTGGCATAGAGTGATATTTTATGGGACTTTAAGCCCCGAGTTATCCCAGTAATATTTGGAGATTCTCGAATGGCAATTGCAAGAGGTTCTAATGGAATATCAAATAATAAAGGACTAAGAGGACAACCTTGTCGAGTACCTCGAAAAAGAGGGAAAAAAGGTGAGCTTAAAGAGTTAGTACAGACCGAGGCCACAGGAGAATGATATAACAGTTTGATCCAGGATATAAATTTCGAGCTAAAATTAAACATTTCAAGCACCTTAAATAAGTAAGGCCATTCTACTCTATCAAAAGCTTTCTCAGCATCTAAAGAGATAACACACTCAGGAACATTTTGTGAGGGGGTATAAACAATATTTAACAATGTGCGAATGTTATAAAAAGAGTAACGACCTTTAATAAAACCCGTTTGGTCTTCCGAAATAATAAAAGGAAGTACTTTTTCTAATCTGTTTGCTAATAACTTAGAAAAAATTTTAGAATCAACATTTAATAAAGATATTGGTCTATAAGATGCACATTGAGCAGGATCTTTATCCTTCTTTAATATTAGAGAGATTGACGCTCTATTGAAAGATTCGGGAAGTTTACCAAGTTTTAATGAAGCCTCGAAAACCCTACAGAACCAAGGGATTAATGAAGGTGCAAAACATTTATAAAATTCTGCGGTAAGGTAAACCCATCAGGGCCAGGAGCTTTCCCCAGGTTCATAGAGGAAATAACATTCTTAATCTCATCAGTGGTAATGGGAGTATCTAGCATAGAAGACATATCCTGTGAAATCTCAGGGAAGTCTAGGTTATCTAAAAAATCATTCATATATTTAGAGTCTCGAGGAGACTCTGATTGATGTAAGGAAGAATAAAAATCAAAGAAGGTTTGATTAATCCCCGCATGATCAAGTATCAGTCGATCATTTTGATTATAAATCTGATTAAAACAGCAACAGATGTCAAGATCATAGTTGGGTCACAGGAGACGAGACAAATTCTTTCACCCGCCTTACCACTGTGGTTCCCCTGTGACCCAATGTTATGGTTTGATCCAGTTTTTGCCATTAAATAATAAGTGCCAAGCGTTTTAGAGTCATTGAGCACTACAGTACAGAAACAGGCTCTTCAGCCCATTTAGTCTGTACCAAACTGTTTTTCTACCCAGTCCCATCTATCGGCACCAGGACCCTGGCTCTCCATACCTGTCCAGGCTTCTGTTAAATTTTATTTTAACACCTGTTTAACATTAGCCTAATGATAGTCCAGTTTACAATGACCAATTAACCTACAAGCAGCACATCTCTGAAACTGGAGCGTCTGAAGGAAGCCCATACAGTCACAGGGAGAACACACAAACTCCTTACAGGTGGCACCAGAACTGAACTCCAAGCTCTTGACAGTCCGAGTTATTTAGCACTGTGCTAACCGCTCTACTGCCGTGCAGCTGTCGCTATTAACCCTGCACCTACCTCCACTGCCAGCTCGTTCCACACTCTGAGTGAAGAAGATCCCCTCAGATTACCCTTAAATATTTTACTTCTCACCCTAAACATAAAACCTCTGGTTCACAGGGGGAAAGCCTGCATGTATTTATCTACACTTATCTACACCTCTATAGATTGCACAAAATACAAGTTGAAAAAGACAATAGTATTTGAGTGAATCAGAATTAGACTTGATATCACTGGCATGAAAGTTGTTGCTTTGTGGCGCAGAGGGAAATACACCCAGGCAGCGTTCATGGTTCACTGTTCATTCACAATTCTGTTGGTGGAGGGGAAGAAGCTGTTCCTGAAACACAGAGTGAGTGCCTTCAGGCTCCTCTACCAGCTCGATGGCAGCAATGAGAGAGGGCAAGTCCTGGGTGATTGGAGTCCTTAATGGTGGGTGCTACCTCTTTGAGGCATTGCCTTTCGAAATTGTCCTGGATGCTGGTGAGGATGGTGCCCATGGTGGAGGTGACTGAGCTTACTATGTTCTGCTCCTTTATCAATCCTGTGCAGTGCTCCCTCCGCACCAGATGGTGATGCAACCATTCGAATGCTCACTGTGGTACATCAGTAGAAATTTGCAAGTGTCTTTGGTGACATACTAATTCTCCTCAAACTTCTTGATGAAAACACATTGATGAAGGTAGAGCAATGGATGTAGTGTATATGGATTTCAGCAAGGCATTTGATAAGATTCCCCATGAGAGGCTCATTCAGAAAATAAGGAGGCATGGGATCCAAGGAGACCTTGCTTTGTGGATCCAGAATTGGCTTGCCCACGGAAGGCAAAGAGTGGTTGTAGATGGTCCATTTTTTGCATGGAGGACAGTGACCAGTGGTGTTGCACAGGGATCTGTTCTGGGACCCCTCCTCTTGTGATTTTTACAAATGACCTGGATGAGGAAGTAGAAGGGTGGGTTAGTAAGTTTACTGATGATACAAAGGCTGGGGGTGTTGTGGATAGTCTGGAGGGTTGTCAGAATTTACAGTGGGACATTGATGGGCTGCAGAACTGGGCTGAGAAGTGGCAGATGGAGTTCAACCCAGGTAAGTGTGAAGTGGTTCATTTTGGTAGGTCCAGTTTGAAGTCAGAATATAATATAAATGGTAAGACTCTTGGCAGTTGGAGAATCTGAGATCTTGGGGTCCATGTCCAAAGGACACTCAAAGCTGCTACACAGGTTGACAGTGTTGTTAAGAAGGCATATGGTGTGTTGGCATTCATCAAGCATGGGTTTGAGTTCAAGAGATGCGAGGTAATGTTAAAGCTGTATAAGATGTTAATTAGACCCCACTTGGAGTACTGTGTTCACTTCTGGTCACCTCACTGCAGGAAGGATGTGAATGCTATAGAGAGTGCAGAGGAGATTTACAAGGATGTTACCTGGATTGGAGGTGTACCTTATGAGAATAAGTTGAGCGTACTTGGCCTTTTCTCCTTGGAGTGACAGAGGATGAGAGGTGACTTGATAGAGATGTGTAAGATGATGAGAAGCATTGATTGAGTGGATGGCCAGAGGCTTTTTCCCAGGGTTGAAATGGCTAACACTGGGGGGGGGAACATAGCTTTGAGGTGCTTGGAAGTAGGTACAAGGGGGATGTCAGGGGTAAGTTTTTCACACAGAGAGTGGTGGGTGCGTGGAACGTACTGCCAGTGGCAGTGATGGAAGCGGATACCATAAGGTCTTTTAAGACCCTCTTAGATAGGTACATGGAGCTTAGAAAAATAGTGGGCCATGCGGTAGGGAAATTCTAGGCCATTTCTAGGGTAAGCTACATAGTCGGCACAATATTGTGGGCTGAAGGGCCTGTGATGTGCTATAAATTTCTATGTTCTATGTTCCTAATGAAATATGGCCGTTGTCATGTCTGATTTGTAACTACCTCAATATGTTGGGCCCAGGATAGATCTTAATAGATGTTGACATGCACGAACTTGAAACTATTCACCCTTTCCATTTCTGATCACATCAGTAAAACCCGAGTTCAATTTACAGCTGATAGGCCTTCACCAGGAAATATATGTAAACTTGTCCAAAATCACGTTAAGAAATATTTCTACATAATAAAACACATATTCTGAACTGCAAAGTGTATAAAGAAAAAGATTTCAAGGATGTTCCCAAAGACTTAATGAAAATTGCATCTCCACCATCTTCTGTGAGTCTCTGGCCCATGAACACTGGAGAACAGTGGAGAATGAACACTGAGGAGTATGAAGAGCCCAAATGTTGTGCATTCAGAAGCCCCGAAGAAATGCCGAGTGGAGCAGACCACCTCCTGAATTTCACCTGCCCATCCACCCGGCCGGCTGTCCCAGCCCTACCATGGCAAAATCAGAAGCTCCTGCATTGGCTTCTTCAGCCACTGCAGAATTTGCAGAACTAGAGGAATCACCCGTAAAGAGAAGATAGATAATAAAGCAGGTACAAGTGAGTTTTCTGTCATCTTATTTCTTCAGAAATGCAGCACAGAATAGGCCCTTCCGGCCCTTTGAGCTGTCTCCCAGCAAACCCGACTTAACCCTTACCTAATTACGGGATAGTTTACAATGACCAATTAACCTGCTAACTGGTATGACTTTGGTCTGTGTGAGCTAACCATAGCAGCTGAGAAAAGGCACGCATTCCACGGGGAGGACGTACAAACGCCTTACACACGACACCAGGATTGAGCTGCAAACTCTGCCCCGAGCTTTTACAGCGTTTCTGCTGTTTCCATTTGTTGGTGGGGGCAAAACCAGAGGGCATTCTGAAAGACAGTACCCCCAAAAAAAAACAAGTAAATTCAACAACTGCATCCGTTTCTGTGGAAAGAGAAAGGTGCAGACTGCACATCAAATTCACGTTCAATGTTTTTGTCTTTCAAACATCTATACAGCTAAAGGAAACACTGTTCCTCTGGGGTCAAGGAGCATGTCGTCACACTACATATACTCACAGTCCGTATAGCCACATACAATCCAACACGTACAGTCGCAAAGCACAGTTCCTGAGCGACGTGGTCTTTTTCACATAAAGTGTGAGGTGATATAGAATGGTACATGGTTTGAGACTTGGGTGCGTTTGTGGGCAAATACCTCAAAGTGAGCGGATAGTTAATAAAGCAGTTGTGACTGTGGGCTTTACTTCAAGTCATAAAGAGCAAAATTCAGGAAGTGAAGCCAGACTTTGTAGAACAGTAATTTGGTCCCAGCTGGAACACTGATTACAGTTCTGGTCATGTCCTTGAGAGCTCCGGTAACTGTTATTCCTCGAGTGAGTGTGGAAAGTTTCTGCAGTGAATTTCTTATGTTGCTTTTCCAAAAGAAACAAAGTCTTTAGTCCATCAATAAAAGTGGAGAGATTTACATTTCTGGTTAGGTCCCTACATTTGAGATTATATATCTGAACCTGATCAGCACCACCCTTTACCTAATAATATGTAACACTGAATCGTAGTTTGCTTTCATGTTAGGAATTCATAGTCATGAGGAAGTCAATGTTAATGGGATGTTTTTATTTTCCTTTGGTGGTTGTCTACGAGACCATAAGACATAGGAGTAGAGCTGGGGCATTCGGCCCATTGAGTTTTCTCCACCATTCAATCATAGCTGATTTATTTTTCCTCTCAATCCCATTCTCCAGCCTGCTCCCTTGTAACCTTTGGCACCCTTAGCTAATCAATAACCTATCAACCTCTGCTGTAAGTATACCCATTGACCTGGCCTTCACAACTGTCTGTGGTAATGAATTCCACAGATTCACCACTCTCTGGCTAAAGAAATTCCTCCTCATCTCTGTTCTAAAGGGATGTTCTTCTATTCTATCTCCCATTATTGGAAACATCCTCTGCACGTTCCCTCTATCTAGGCGGTTCAATATCTGATGGGCTTCAAAAAGATCCACCCCCCCCGCCCCAATCTTCTGCACTCCATTTTGCTCCCCATTTGGAAAATTGTACTTGTTTTTTTTTCATTCTACAAAAGTGCATGATCATACATTTCTCTACACTCTATTCCATCTGCCACTTATTTGTCCATTCTCTTAATTTGTCAAGGTTCTGCTGAAGGCTCCATACTTTCTCAACTACTTATCTTGGTATACTCCACAAACTTGGCTATAAATGATTCCGGGAATAAAAATGTTAACATATGAGGGTCGTTTGATAACTTTGGGCCTGTACTTACTGGAGTTTAGAAGAATGAGGGGAGATTTCATTGAAGCCTACCAAATATTGGATGTACAGTGGGAGAGTCTAGTACAAAGCAGCAATGGTGTAAGTTTAGGAGCAGTTTATCAACTTGGCTATGAAACAGTAGATGATACAAGTAACGGTAATGACAAGTATGATCATTAAATGTAAAAAGGGATTAGAACATTCTAAAATGGCTTGAAAAATCTCTCCAACAATAATAAGCTCAAACTCCATTCCCTATAATAAATTTCCTGTGGAAAAACCTAAATTTAATAGTTACTCAAAGGTGTTCACTCCCAGATAAGGCTTCTCAGCAATTTGTATAATGAACCATTCATATCTGATTTTGAGATCCTGCTTTAATTCTGCAAGTTTGTGATAACACCGGGGTATCCATTATAAACATCCCTGGTGAACTGCTACAAAACACTATTTTGTGATCTTAATTTGCACCATGACTTGTATCTGTCAGAGGGAAATTGACATCTGAGGATTTCTGCTGCATAATGATATAATATCTATCCCACCTGCTGTATTGATATTACACTGGTAATTCACAAAGGGATTGAAACTGGACACGTGACTCTGCTTAATAAAGTAACGGTGCTACATTACAGATTCCTATCTTCCATCTTAATTTAGTTTGCCCAGGTTAGATTCCTCTGCCATGAGCTGTACCAGTAGTTGATTTTTAAATCTTAGGAGTGAGAAACTCTACAAACTATTTTGCTTTAATTGACCAAGTAGTGATGGAGGGTCTTGTCACTAAAAGCAGATAATTATCTTGCATACAGGAGAGATCCTGCAGATGCTGGAAATCCAGACCAACACACACAAAATGCTGGAAGAACTCAGCATTTATAGAAATGAATAAACAGTCGATATTTCAGGCTGAGACCCTTCGTCAGGATTGGAAAGGAAGGGGAAAGACGCCAGAATAAGAAGGTGGGGGAAGGGGAAGGAGGTCAAGCTATAAGGTGATTGGTAAATATCTTGCATGGAAGGCTTCCCTCAATTCTTCCAAGTTTGTCAGCTGATTTCATTTGAATTTGTAATTAGGTTTAATGTTCCTGATCGGTATACATTCAGCCAAGTTTATGTAATTTCCAACGAATCTGTTCAGTTCTTCAGCCTTTTGCTATTCACCAGCTTGTTTAAAAGCCAAGGGATTGGCCATTGTGACCAAAAGGGAAACATCCATCATTTGTCACACGCACAAAATGCAGGAGGAACTCAGCAGGTCAGGTGACACCTATGGAGAGGAATAAACAGTCGATGTTTCAGGCCGAGACACTTTGTCATGGCTCATTTTATACATGGCCCTTTCTGTGACCAGATGGTAGCCATCTGGAGAAACTCACTGGGTCAGGCAGCACATTTGGAGAGAAATGGAGAGTTGACGTTTCGGGTCATGCTCTTTCATCTAAAGTTTCAGGTCGACTCCATCTTTCTTCCATAGATGCTGCCTTCCTGACTGAGTTGCTCCAGCGTTTTGTGTTGTGCTCTCTATGAGCTGAGATGATACATACTTGTGGTGAACTGGTGTTGTTCTGCTGTCGCATTAGCATGGAACAGTGATCTGAATGTTTATGCTGATTCAATTCATCGTGCACTATTTTTGTAACCATCTTAACCCAGACTTTCATTGCTATATGCTTTGCAGACAGAATTTGTTGGCATGAGATCTGTTTTCACACTCTGTGTAACTGATGTAACTATTTGCTACTCTTTTTTTTAGGATTCTCCAATTAACAAGCTCTTGTACGCCAGAGACATCCCTCGATATAAACAGATGGTGGAGAGGTAAGACTTCTAAAACTTCCATTTGACCCATACTGTGTCGAGCCATCTCAGCCCGGTAGCCAGGCAATAACAAGGAAACAAAGCTTGCTTAACCTGGAATATTTTAGAGAAAAAAAACTCCTTAGAAATGTTGTTGGCTTTTTAGACTTCTTTTGGCCTCCCATTCTTGTCTGATAATTGAGTCTTTCTGATGAGACAGTTGTAAGTCTTGAGCATCTTTGAGCATAAAGTGAGGCACTCCATTGGTCACAGTCGACCATGGATGTTGTGTCCTAGCTGTCATGCGCAAGTCAGTATGCAAACCAGGGCAGTACGATGTGGAGAGCAAGCTGTTGCCCCTGCAGAAGGCTCACATTCTCCACACAGCTGATGAATCCACCAGAACAGCAGAGACTGATACAGTTTGGCACCAGCAGCCTTGCAAGAGATGCCAGTCAGTGTTGAACTCAATGTAGGGACTGGCTTAGGGACTATAATTTAGGGTCTATAATTAGGAATTTGACAGCACAGCTCAGTGGCAGAGAAATTCTGCCCAGTTTGCACAGAAATATGCGAAGGAATAATGTAACACGACTGCGAACAGATTGATCTTGGGCAGTAAGCAGATGGAGGAGCTGGTGTTGGTGAGTGGATGCTGACCTGTCTTCTCCCAGGATAACAGAGTGCTTGGCTGCTGTTATTACTTTAATGCCAATGTTAATTTATTTCTATTGTACAGATTCTTCCTGCTCCTGCACTTAAGATCTTAAAGGAAGTTATGCTGAACAGAATTGAGCAATAGTTCAGGTTTTAGGCCTTGAGCCAGTCCTTGAACACAATGTTCATTTCTTAGCTAAAGAATATAAAGTTCAAAGGAACTGACAGCTTCTCTGCAACTCTTGTAAAACCACTAAGTAGGCTCCATTGATGATGTCCCTGTAGTCTCACTGCTTCCTTTGCAGACTGACACCCTGCATCTCACCATCAATGACCTACAGGCTCACTTTCAAAGATTCATGTCTTCAGAAATAGTTTTACTTTCACACATTGGTTTTCAGTCCTTGTTTATGCATCGTTTTGTTTTCATAAATTCTCTTGTATTACAAACAATTGAAAATCTGTAAATGAAACATAAAAACACAGAAAACCTACAGCACAATACAGGCCCTTCGGCCCACAATGCTGTGCCAAATATGTGCTTGCTTTAGAAATTACCTAGGGTTACCCATAGCCCTCTATTTTTCTAAGCTCCATGTACCTATCCAGGAGTCTCTTAAAAGACCCTGTTGTATCCGCCTCCACCACCGTCGCCAGCAGCCCATTCCACGCACTCACCACTCTCTGCGTTAAAAAAACTTACCTCTGACATCTCCTCTGTACCTACTTCCAGCAGCTTAAAACTGTGCCCTCTCATGTCAGCCATTTCAGCCCTGGGAAAAAGCTTCTGACTATCAATGCCTCACATCATCATATGTAGGAAGTCAAAGTAATACACATAAAATGGTGAAGGAACTCAGCAGGCCAGGCAGCATCTATGGAAAAGAGTAAATAGTCAGCGTTTCGGGCTGAGACCCTTCATCGGGACTGGAAAAAGGAGATTAGAGATCAGAGTAAGAAGGTAGGGGATTGAGAGGAAGAGGCACAAGGTAGTAAGTGATAGGTGAAACCGGGAAGCGGGGGGTGAATAAAGAGCTGGGGAGTAGATTGGTGAAAGAGAGAAGGGGCTGGAGAAGGGGGAATCTGTTTGTGGAGGACGGAAGGCCATGGAAGATAGGGAAGGGGAGGAGCTCCAGAAGGAGGTGATGGGCAGACAAGGAGACAAGGTGAGGGGGGGAGATGGTGAAGGGGCAGCCATTACCTAAAATTCCAGGAACTGATGTTCATGCCATCAGGTTGCAGGCTACCCACATAGAATACAAGGTGTTGCTCCTCCAACCTGAGTGTAGCCTTCACCATTCCCCATTCCCATTTCCCATGGCGGAGTGTAAGACTGCTTATTAGAAATATAGAAAACCTACAGTACAATACAGGCCCTTTGGCCCACAATGCTGTGCCAAACACGTACTTTAGAAATTACCGTGGGTTACAGATAGATAGATACATTTTATTGATCCCGAGGGAAATTGGGTTTCGTTACAGCCGCACCATCCAAGAACAGAGCATAAATATAGCAATACCCATAGTCATCTGTTTTTTCTAAGCCCCATGTACCAATTGTGTGCATCAGATACCCAATACAAAACATTAGCCACTAAATTCAAGAGCATAAAAGTGCAATTATAGGGCTCTTTGCCATCAATAAAAAATTATATTAGGTAGTCAATTGTTTGGACTGTTTTGTGCCCGTATTTCCAGTGTTACAAGATTCTGATGGAGATTCCAGTTGGTGTATACTTCTCCCAGTGGTTTCTGCCCAAGATTGGAGTGGCAAGTTGACCTTATCTGCTGTTTAGATCTTCTTTGGCACAGAACGTTAGATGTACTGGCAGGATTGTCAGTCTGAAGTGCATGTATTAGTGAGGGTCCCCGTGTCATCACACATACAAAATGAGCTATTCGTTACAAAATTTGCAACCATGGTACCCCTCCACTGTACTCTTCATTATCTGCTTATTTTTACACATTGGGTCTTGAAAACAGCAATGACCCAACAGGTTAATTTTAAAAAATAAATTTTCTGTGGTAGAGTCCGTGAGATCAAGTTCATGTCTTCAAGATTTCACAATTACCATTACCTATTATATTTCCTGAAGCCAAGAAGTATGCATAGTGGTCACTGAGTGCAGGAAAGAGAATGAGGTGTGGTGCTCCACAGCAAACATTTCTGGAGCTAAAAGGGGAAAAAAGCAGAAATTTGTAATAACGTTGGAAATGCTCTAAATATCCAGCAGATAATCAGCTTCTGTGGAGAAGCAGCAACAGATTTCAGCATTGGAAAAGATTCAATGTTCAAAGTACACCATATGCTGCCCTGAGATTCATTTTTTTGTGGGCATTCACAGAAGAACAAAGAATACAATAGAATCAATGAAAACCTAAATTCAGAGACTGACAAGCAAACTGTGCAAAGTAACACAAATAAATAAATACTGAGGACATGAGTTGTAGAGTCGATAGTTTGTGGAATCAGTTCAGTGTTGAGGTGAGTGAGGTTATCCACTCTGGTTTGGGAGCCTAATGGTTGAAGGTTACTACTGTTCCTAAACCTGGTAGTGTGGGTCCTGAGGCTCCAAAACCACCTACCCAATGGCAGCAGTTGTAAGAGGGCATTCGGACAGAATCTACACCGAAGCAGCCAAGCTTCCATTTGTCCATATGTTGATTTATTTAAGGTTAAGGTCTGAAACCTGATTTTACTGGGAAGGTGTTTGATATCATCAGCTGTAACTGAGGTTACTTTGCTGTATCTGACAGGTACTATGCAGACATTCGACAGACCATCTCAGCTAGTGACCAAGAAATGAACTCTGCCTTGGCAGAACTGTCCAGGGTAAGTGCCAATGAGCAAAACGTGTATCTTACAGGAGACTGATGTTTAGAACCAGCTGCAATCATGACTCATGATTTAGTTCCTCAAGGAAATCCAGAGCATAAGGTAACTGAAATGCAGTGTTCTGTACACAGTGATGAGTCACAAAGAACTTCAAAAACAAGTGCCTCTTGTTTGATTCTTTTTACACCCAATTTTCTTTTCTTTTACAGAATTACTCCAGTGACATGAATTCTCTTGTAGCTCTCCACGAACTCTACAAATACATCAACAAGTACTATGACCAGGTATGAAAAAGAGCCACATGGTCGTGGGTAAGATTCGATGTAGTAACTTTGGTCAGTTTTCAATAGCATACTAAACACTAAATTCCAGCCACTTTGCGATAAAATCTGGTCATGAAAAACAAGATGATTGTAAAAGCTCTTAACATCCTTCAGGGAAAGAAACAAGTTATCCACTTGTCTGGCCAAATGCAACACCAGATCCACAACACTTAACACCTCTGAGACATCTAAGCCACTCACTGAAGGGGCAATAAGGCTCAGGTATAAATACCAGTCTTAACAGCAACATCTACAACCCATGAGCAAATTAAAACAATCAAATCGGACTTACTTGGAAGAGCAAAAGAACCTTTGACATTATGTCTGAAATGCTGCATAACATTTGAACTTGAGAGAAAGCTAGTGGCAATTCTTTCAATACTGTAAAAAATCTGTGCACATTGCAAGAATTTGCTGCTGCCTACCAAGCCTGTTATCTGCAAGGGTTGCCTGAGCTGAGGTCTGGAGACAGTTGTACGTTTTCCCCGTGACATGTGGGTTCCCTGCATACTCTCTGGTTTCCTCTGATAGTCCAAAGACGTACCGGTTGGTAGGTTAATTGGTCATTGTGAATTATCCTGTGATTAGGCTCGTGTTAAATCAGGAGGTCACGGCAGCGTGGCTTGGATGGTCGGAAGGACCTATTCTGCACTGTATCTCAATAAATAAATAAAGTTTGTGCACAGGATATGTGTGTGGCCAAGGACAGGCAGTATCAGACTAACCAGGAAAACAGAGTTTTAATGTAACCTGAGGAAACGCAAGCACAGGCATTTGCACTGTCTGAAAGAATCAGTGATCTGAGTATCCAGCAATAACCTGTGGAAGAAATACTGATGCCCATACTCTGCTTCATTGCCAAAAGCAGAATTTCACGGTGGTCAACCAGTCCCCATTCCCAGTAGAAATGCCAGTCCCTGGCCGTCTCTTCTGCCACTCTCAGGGAGGAGGAGCAATGTGTCTAATTCTGTCTCTGTAGCCTCCAACCTGATAGCACAAACATGAATTCTCCTGGTAATTTCTTTCCCTTTCCATTTTCCCTCCCCTTTCCTTCTTCTATTCCCTACTATGGCCTCTTACCGCCCCTCCTTACCTGCTAATCACCTCCCACTGGGTCCCCCCCCCTCCCTTCTCCCATGGTCCATCTCCTCTCCTATCAGATTCCTACTTCTCTAGCCCTTTACCTTTCCCACCCACCTGACCACCTGTCTCCTTCTAGTTTGTCCTCCATCCCCTCCCCCACCTTTTTATTTCTGGTGTCTTCCCCCTCCTTTCTGGTCCTCATTAAGGGTCTTGGCATGAAAAGTTGACTGTTTATTCATTTTCACAAATGCTGCCTGACCTGCTGAGTTCCTCCAGCATTTTGTGTGTGTGTGTGTGTGTGTTGCTCTGGATTTCCAGCATCTGCAGAATTGTTTGTGTTTATTCTAATGCATTTCCTACCCTTTGGGGTTGAACTCAACAAGATTAGTCTTTGTCTGTTTATCAGTCCAGAGCAGCCAGACTGGACAATACGTAGTGAGAGAAAGGAACTATGTCAGAGTGTCATAGAGCACTACAGCACAGAAACAGGCACCTTGTCTGTGCCTACCTGTTCTTCTACCTAGTTCCATCTACCCACACCTGGTCCATAACCCTCCATCCATGTATTATCCAAACTTCTCTTAAATGTTACAAAGTACAAAGGGTGATTGATAAGTTCGTGACCTAAGGTAGAAGGAGTCAATTGCTGTCATGGAGCATACGGATTCCTTCTTTGTGGAAGTCGGTGTCTTGGACCTCCAGAAGTGGTCCACAGCAGGGGTGATTGATAAGTTCGTGGCCTAAGGTAGTAGGTGATGAGTTATTAACTTCAAACTTTCTGTATTTTCACTCAAAGAGTTGAACTGCATGTGCATGTAACAAGAGCTGTATAACTCATCGCCTTCTATCTTAGGCCACAAACTTATCAATCACCCCTGCTGTGGCCCACCTGGAGGTCCAAGACAGTCTCGTTACATGCACGTGCAGTTCAACTCTTTGAGTGATAATACAAAAAGTTCGAAGTTAATAACTCATCTCCTACCATAGGCCACAAACTTATCAATCACCCCTGCTGTGGACCACTTCCACAAAGAAGGGATCCGTATGCTCCACGACCGCTGGACTAAGTGTGTATGTGTAGGAGGGCACTATGTTGAAAAATAAATGTGCTGGGTTTTCTAAAATTGACTCCTTCTGCCTTAGGCCACGAACTTATCAATCATCTCTAATAACAGCATTTAGAAACATAGAAAATAGGTGCAGGAGTAGGCCATTCGGCCCTTCGAGCCTGCACCACCATTTATTATGATCATGGCTGATCATCCAACTCAGAACCCCGCCCCAGCCTTCCCTCCATACCCCCTGACCCCCGTAGCCACAAGGGCCATATCTAACTCCCTCTTAAATATAGCCAATGAACTGGCCTCAACTGTTTCCTGTGGCAGAGAATTCCACAGATTCACCACTCTCTGTGTGAAGAAGTTTTTCCTAATCTCAGTCCTAAAAGGCTTCCCCTATATCCTCAAACTGTGGCCCCTCGTTCTGGACTTCCCCAACATCGGGAACAATCTTCCTGCATCTAGCCTGTCCAATCCCTTTAGGATCTTATACGTTTCAATCAGATCCCCCCTCAATCTTCTAAATTCCAACGAGTACAAGCCCAGTTCATCCAGTCTTTCTTCATATGAAAGTCCTGCCATCCCTGGCCCAGTTGGAAAAATTTAATAATGCTTGGATAAATCTTACATTAAAAGTATGGCAGAAGGTGGTTAATTCATGTGGAATTAATAACATGCTAAAACTCTTTAGATGGTGTGCATATGATACCGAATTCCTTCCCAACAGAGGAGATAAAAGATTTGAGCTATGGATAAAGAAAGGTCTTACAACCTACCTCTCATTTATAGATAAAAGAGTATTACAAAGTTTCCAAATCCTGCAGGACAAACATGGCCTAGAACATAATGACTTTTTTAGGTACCTTCAAATACGAAACTATGTTAACCAGAGTTGTAGATATACAGACCTATCAACAGTAGAATTAGAATTTTTCAAGATTCTGAATTCGGCTTGCAGTTCAATACCTAGTAAATCAGTTTCTCGCCTATGTAATGCACTCTCCCATGCTAAAAATGTAAATACACTGTATATTAAAGAGAAGTGGGAGAAAGAAGCGGGGTTGGTACTTTCAGAGGAGGCTTGGGGGAAAATCTGCAGCTTTCAATGGTCCTCGACTAATTCTTTGACTTGGAGAGAACATTGTTGGAAAAACATTATAAGATACTTCAAGACCCCATATCAGGAAAAATATAAAGATACAAATGTGATGTGTTGGAGAAGGTGCGGCTCCAAGGAGGCAAATCATTTTCATATTTTCTGGGATTGCCCTAAATTAAGTCTATTTTGGGAAGGTATTCATAGAACATTAGTTAAGGTACTTAGGTCCCAGATACCTCTGAACTTTGAGACGCTCTATTTGGGGCATGTATTGTTCCTTGAACAGAAGGAAGATATAAAGTTGCTGCAGGCCCTCTTAGCGGCAAGTAAGAAATCAATCACTAGAAAATGGCTAAATCCAATACCACCTACATTAGAAGATTGGTACGAAATTATCTTGGAAATATTTAAAATGGAAAAGTTGACCTACTCCCTGAGAACTCAAAAAGAAACATTTTATCAAATCTGGAATAAATGGATTGAATATATAACCCCAATGCGAGCAGACTTTAGATGACTCTCCTAATGATTTATATTGCTCTTCTCATCAACACAGTAATATTGCTAACGTAAGCACCCCTAGTCTAAATGTTTGTTGTTTTTTTTTGGAAAATAGAGAATTAACACAAGTAAAGGGAAAGATTTGGGAAAGGGATAAAAAAAAATGAAAAAATTAAGTAAATAAGTACATAGGGATTGGATAATTATGTCTGTGGGCAGGAACAAGCACGAACAAATTGGGATATAAACACCTACAATGGTTGGTATATAGGCTTGTATGCAACATTTTGGACCAGTGGAAATGGTCCAGAAGGGTTGTATGGAAACTATTATTACCATTTTTCTTAACAACTAATTTCATTACTTAGCCTAATAGGTTAGATTTACCACAGTACATAATTATCTATTTAAATGTTTATTTTGCTTTTATATCATCTCAATGTGTACTTAAGAATATATAAATAATTGTAGTTTTATACATATAAAAAAATGGAAAAGGTTATATGTGTGAAAAAAGTACATGATAATTGTGAACTCCTTATCCAAATAAAAATAAAATTAAAAAAAAAGAAAGTCCTGCCATCCCAGGAATCAATCTGGTGAACCTTCTTTGTACTCCCTCTATGGCAAGGATGTCTTTCCTCAGATTAGGGGACCAAAACTGCACACAATACTCCAGGTGTGATCTCACCAAGGCCTTGTACAACTGCAGTAATACCTCCCTGCTCCTGTACTCGAATCCTCTCACTATAAATGCCAGCATACCATTCGCCTTTTTCACCCCCTGCTGTACCTGTATGCCCACTTTCAATGACTGGTGTATAATGACACCCAGGTCTCGTTGCACCTCCCCTTTTCCTAATTGGCCACCATTCAGATAATAATCTGTTTTCCTATTTTTGCCACCAAAGTGGATAACTTCACATTTATCCACATTAAATTGCATCTGCCATGAATTTGCCCACTCACCCAACCTATCCAAGTCACCCTGCATCCTCTTAGCATCCTCCTCACTGCTAACACTGCCACCCAGCTTCGTGTCATCTGCAAACTTGGAGATGCTGCATTTAATTCCCTCATCCAAGTCATTAATATATATTGTAAACAACTGGGGTCCCAGCACTGAGCCTTGCGGTACCCCACTAGTCACCGCCTGCCATTCTGAAAAGGTCCCGTTTATTCCCACTCTTTGCTTTTTGTCTGCTAACCAATTCTCCACCCACACCAATACCTTACCCCCAATACCGTGTGCTTTAAGTTTGCACACTAATCTCCTGTGTGGGACCTTGTCAAAAGCCTTTTGAAAATCCAAATATACCACATCCACTGGTTCTCCCCTATCCACTTTACTAGTTACATCCTCAAAAAATTCTATGAGATTCGTCAGACATGATTTTCCTTTCACAAATCCATGCTGACTTTGTCCGATCATTTCACCGCTTTCCAAATGTGCTGTTATCACATCCTTGATAACTGACTCCAGCAGTTTCCCCACCACCGACGTTAGGCTAACCAGTCTATAATTCCCTGGTTTCTCTCTCCCTCCTTTTTTAAAAAGTGGAGTTACATTAGCCACCCTCCAATCCTCAGGAACTAGTCCAGAATCTAACGAGTTTTGAAAAATTATCACTAATGCATCCATTATTTCTTGGGCTACTTCCTTAAGCACTCTAGGGTGCAGACCATCTGGCCCTGGGGATTTATCTGCCTTCAATCCCTTCAATTTACCTAACACCACATCCCTACTAACATGTATTTCGCTCAGTTCCTCCATCTCACTGGACCCTCTGTCCCCTACTATTTCTGGAAGATTATTTATGTCCTCCTTAGTGAAGACAGAACCAAAGTAATTATTCAATTGGTCTGCCATGTCCTTGCTCCCCATAATCAATTCACCTGTTTCTGTCTGCAGGGGACCTACATTTGTCTTTACCAGTCTTTTCCTTTTTACATATCTATAAAAGCTTTTACAGTCCGTTTTTATGTTCCCTGCCAGTTTTCTCTCATAATCTTTTTTCCCCTTCCTAATTAAGTCCTTTGTCCTCCTCTGCTGAACTCTGAATTTCTCCCTGTCCTCAGGTGAGCCACTTTCTCTGGCTAATTTGTATGCTTCTTCTTTGGAATTGATACTATCCCTAATTTCTCTTGCCAGCCACGGGTGCACTACCTTCCTTGATTTATTCTTTTGCCAAACTGGAATGAACAATTGTTGTAGTTCATCCATGCAACCTTTAAATGTTTGCCATTGCATATCCACCGTCAATCCTTTAAGTGTCATTTGCCAGTCTATCTTAGCTAATTCACGGTCTCATACCTTCAAAGTTATCCCTCTTTAAGTTCAGAACCTTTGTTTCTGAATTAACTATGTCACTCTCCATCTTAATGAAGAATTCCACCATATTATGGTCACTCTTACCCAAGGGGCCTCTCACGACAAGATCGCTAATTAACCCTTCCTCATTGCTCAAAACCCAGTCCAGAATAGCCTGCTCTCTAGTTGGTTCCTCGACATGTTGGTTCAAAAAACCATCCCGCATACATTCCAAGAAATCCTCTTCCTCAGCACCTTTACCAATTTGGTTCACCCAATCTACATGTAGATTGAAGTCACCCATTATAACTGCAGGATGTATATTGTATATGTTTCTCTGACATAAAACTTGACCTTTGAACCTTTGAAACCCACATCCCCCACTTCTGCTGGCAGCTGGTTCCACACTCTCACCACCCTCTGAGTGAAGAAGTTCCCCCTCATGTTTCCTTAAATGTATTTCACCTTTCACTCTAGGCTGGGTGGGTATCTTATCTCTTGGTTGGGGGGCGAGGAGGGCAAACTGAGCTGAGCTTCTGAAAAGACTAATGGCTGAATAAGTAATTTTACTTCTTGTTTATTGTAGATCATTACAGCACTAGAAGAGGATGCGACTGCACAGAAGATGCAGCTTGGCTATCGGTTGCAGCAAATAGCCGCGTCAGTGGAAAACAAGGTCACAGACTTGTGACAGGACAGACTACTGAGGAATGGTGAAAGGCATTAATGTAGGGAAGGCACTTGGAGACACTGTGCTTAGTGGACAGAGCTTGCAGCAGCGTACAGCAGTGCCTTCTGGAAGATGCTTCATCTGTATCTCCAGCGGTGTGAACGTAGGGGCATAGCTGCGCATCACAGAATGGTAAAAGGAGTACCTTTCCCCACTCCCAAGCCACTTTGACCTGCACACGACTGCCTTTGGCAAGTGTCTATATTTTAGATTATTAAGCAACTTAGCAGACAACGCAAAAACATAAAACTAAAGTGCAGAGATGGACAAATGATGTTAATATTTTTTCCAATAAGAGATTTTAAATGGTTTTTTAAACTAATCCTAAAAACGTGTACTGCAGTGATGTGTTGGCACGTGCAAGATGGAATTGGGGAACAGCACAGATACTGAGGCAAAGGCATTGAAAAATGTCACAAGGTGAAAAGTTATTGGACCAAGTTAACTCAGTAACTACAGGGTAGACCACAGTGGGCACAGTATAACCTATAAACAATCTGGTCAAGCACACACTTCTGATCAGGAGATGAAGTGTGCCAGTTCCTGAGTTGTCTCCTTTGTTTAGTTTGAGGAGCTTCAAGAATTGAAATTATCATTATCTTTCCAGCAAGATTTACAAACATTGTTAAAAAGGGTTTACAAAATAGCTTACCCAACAAGATCCATAAACACATCTTACTTCACATCCAATATCTGAGAGAGCGCGAGCGATATCTCTCACTTGATCAGCCTTCCTCCTCGAGCTCATGGAATGGTTCTTGTATATACCTGCTCATGTGATCTTGCCTGATGGGTACCTAATAATGATGGTCATCTCCATGAAGTAGAATGAAGCGCATAGTTCATCTGACATTTCATTTCTAGACCACAGCCCTGCTGAGTTCTACAAAATGACTTAATTGTTTTTCACTAGTGTCTTCCATTTTTCAGACATAGATGGAATATCCAAACCCTTTGATACTCAACTGTTTGAAATAAATAGGTCTACTCAGCGGAGACTGATTGCAATTCATACGATTCAAGTTTTAAGCCACAGCAATGAATAACAGGGAATTATTGCATCGTGTTAAGGTTGTCATTTGTTTCTTTTTGGATTACAGTTAAAGGCTTGGTATTCTTTTAATATTAAAGGGCTAAATACAATAGAAACATTTTATTATAAAACGGTATGCACAGTCATCCAGATAGCTAGGGTTCAACAGGGCAACATCTTGATTCAAATGTATCTCATATCTCAGCTTACTAGAAGTTTCTAAAGAAACTGCTATTACATTTTACGGATATGCAGCTTGTTACAATTTATTCTGAACCACTGTGCACGTACCAAGATTCTGATGTATTTGTTGAAGTGACTTGCGTTAATATCACTGTATCGAGTGACTGATTTCACCAGAGTCACATTAACACTGGAAGTCAGTCAGCTTGTAATTATATTTTATTGTTTCAGTTAAAACATCTGAAGCCTTTTTGGTCCAGAAAGTGCCACAGGCAGGTTACCAGTGTTTCATGAGAAGTGAAGAGTATTCTGTGGGGGTGGTGGTAAGGTTGTGCATCATGGGACCTGGATTAAAGTTTTTAAAACTGTTCCAGTTTCCATAATAATGGATGTCAGTTTTTGTTACTTTTCTTCAAAGTAGGTTTAATTGCATTTTTATTTATTTTTGTCAGAAATAGTATTCCATTGGCATCCAGTACTCTAACAGCAGTATTAACCTGGAGAGGGAAACAAAGACTAACATAGTGTGGGGGTAGCATATATTTTCCCTGAAATGCAGAATCCCCAATCGTTCTTCTATTTGGGATTTATGCCATCAAATTCTTAAGTACAGGATGGGACTTCATTTCCAACCTTGAAATTTAAATTTGTATTGATATTTTTATATCATCTCGATTTATGATAAGTACGTGTATTTGGTTTAAGAAAAATGATCCACAATAAAATTCCACGCAGATTTTTGTCACAGCTATTTAGCAATGTATTTGGTGTTGTTGGTCCTATGTTACCCAAAAGAAGAAGTCAGCCTCACAACTCATTGTAGCTGCCATGCTGTTCATCTGCACAAAGGGCAGACTTTTAAATGATATAATATGGAAGGTTTGAATGACAGTGGCTGATTGCATAGATTAATTATGGAAAAGTAGGTTTTGTGCAAGTCTTGCATTCTCCACTAGCCGAGTCATTTGATTGATAATGAAGTGGCAATTCTAGCTACAGTAATTAAGTGTCAATGGTCCACTCAAACATGAACTTATATAAAGCTTTCTGTCTCCAAGATCTGTAGTGGAAAACTAACATTCTTTGTTGGCAGGTTGAGCCAAGAGTTTTACAGTGCTACAAGATGAAACATGAGCCGTCTCCCTTTTCTGTCACTCTTTTCCCTGTGTGATCAAGTAATGGGGGTAAGATCTGCTAGTGCTTGGGATGAATTTCCCATGCACAAGATCAGAATGATTGTATCTGTGACTGAACTGCTGAAATATCTTTTTTATATAAAAAAATCTTTCAATGCTCATAATTTAAAAAGAATAGTGTGTATTTATTTATTTAGTGGCCATGCCCTGGTTAGATGTGGACACTGGTACATTTGTGTATTGCTTGAGTTTTAAAACATTCTTCATTATGTTGCAATGACCATGCACTTATCTGCCTTCAAAAGCACAAAGATCACAGGTCAGTGACAACTGTAAACTGAACCTGCACTGAGACCCTGCAAAGTCTCAGTGAATAGTTTTGGAAACCTTTCCCAGTCAGGTGAAATAGTGTTAACATCTTTCTCCTCTTGAGTGAGAAATAACCATATCCTCTTAATCTAGCACAGAGAAAATGAACTTTATACCAAGTACAAAATTATCAAAAGGATGTCTATGTTTGCTTTATTACTTTTTAAGCTTTTAATTCCCATCAGATTCTTACATTCCTGCTACTACATTAAACATCCCTTAATTTACTCTGCAAGTTAATTAAACTTCTCTGTTGAAATTGTGTGTGTGTGTGTGAGTGAGTGAGTGTGTATGTGTGTGTGTGTACCAGATCTATTCTGGGCTCACTGATTTCAAGGGAGTTGATATACAGGCCAGAATGCAACCTCGCACCAGCACAGAGGGCTGGAAATGGATTAATTGAAGCAGATCCAAGACTTTTCCCACCAGGTACCAGTCATTTGCTGTGGCCATCTTGTGCATTATGGAGAGTCATCCTCCTTATTGTATTGCTAAGGAGGACTGTGTCCATGTGTACAGTATTGTGATAGTGGTGTTTTGGGTACAGGTTTTGGAAGTGGTGATGGTCAAGGCAGACAACAGAAGTAAACTGGATTTTCTTGGGTTCTAAACATGGCAACTGTTTTTCTGTGACTTTCTTTTACATTCATCAAGATTGATTCATGAAATTTTAGTTCTGGAGTGCCCTTGAGCATTCCAGCATTACATACCCAGAGTTAAAGTTTTAACTAATTAAGCTTCAGCTCTCTTTATAGTTACAGCTATATTTAACTATATATATAGGTATATAGTTGGTTTTTGTTTAGGAATCAGGAGCACAATGGATAACACATTATATGTTAGAGTCTTAAGTTCTTTTAAATTTGCAACACCAAATTATTGTTTGGAACTGAGAATATCAAAGTTAAAGTAATATCTGACTTCAAAGTTCAAAGTAAATTTATCAAAGTAAATATATGTTACCATTTACAACCCTGAGATTTATTTTCCTGTGGGCAAACTCAGCAAATCTATAGAGTAGTAACTATAACAGGATCAATAAAAGATAAACCAGAGTGTAGAAGACAACAAAATGTGCAAATGCAATAAATAACAAGAACGTGAGATCATTGGTTGTGGGAACATCTCAATGATGGGGCAAGTGAGTGTAGTTATCCCTTTTTGTTCAAAAGCCTGATGGTTGAATGGTAGTAACTGTTCTTGAACCTGGTGGTACAAGTACTGAGGCTCTTGTACCTTCTACCTGATGGCAGCAGTGAGAAAAGAGCATGGCCTGGGTGGTTCAGCTCTCTGATGAATACTGTTTTCTTACAACAGCATTTCACATAGAAGTGCTCAATGGTTGAGCACATCTTTTCCAAATAGCTGTAGATATTTTTCCCTGAAGCAATACCTGTTTGCCCACCCTATATAATTTTAAAGTTACCATACAGTAAATATCCTGAGTGCATGATAAGAACAGGACCAGTTTGGGGCGGGGGGGAGAAATCATTTGGAGTGTATTATCAAGTGAGCTAATGAATTATTCGTTTTAGACCATAAAACCATAGGACATAGAAGCAGAATTAGCTATCCGGCCCATCAAGCTTGCTGTGCCATTTCATCATGGCTGATTTATTATCCCTTTCAATGTTATTTTCCTGCCTTTAATCAAGAACCTATCAACCTCCGCTTCAAATATACCCAACGGCCTGGGCCTCCAGAGCCATCAGTGATAATAAGAAGGAAACTTCCAAAACTTGCTATGGGAGCAGATGGGGAAAGCCATGATTTGGATTTAAACTAGCTAATTAGAATCATTTTGAAGCATCCAAATCTTTAAAATATTATTGTTTTGTCCTGTATGATTTGACAGAAATATTAGACGCAACTGCAATTTGTCAATCACAAATATTTTACAGATTCCCTAGAAGCAATAATGAATAAGTTAACTGCATCCTTCCCATTTCTGTATTGGTATTTTGTATCACCGTCAGCAAAATTTTAAAAATGTGAAATATTTTTTAATGTGACCCAAAACATTCAAAAATTGATTTGGGAATGCAGCAGTTGAAATGCACACTGGAGGATTCTATTTAAAGGCTAGATGCACAGCATGTATACATGTTTTTTGTATTAGGAAAAGAAAATTGATGCAGACTTTGCAAATAAATGACACAGTACTTCTGTGTTAATTGTCCCATGTATGAACTGCAAGTATACATCTGGTACGGTGCCACACCACTACCTCAGCACTAAGAGTCATAACATGGGCTGCTGTTTGTGGGGAGGGTACACATTCTCCCTGTGACTACACGGCTTTGCTCCCCCTGCACCGGTTATCTTCCACATCCCAGAGTGTGCAGGGAGGCAGCATAAATTTCCCCTTGTGTGTTGGTGAATGATAGAATTTAGTTGAGTGTTAGAATGTGAGGTAAATTTTTAAAAGAGGGATAATGTAAGTGTTGATGATGGTTTGTGGACCTGGTAAGCAAAGGGCCTATTTCTGTGATTTATCTCCCCATGACACTGGCAGCAACTTCTTTAGTACACACACACACAATTAAATGTAGAAACCCAAACGCTCAAAGTCAAAGTAAATTTATTATCAAATTGTAAATATGTCTTGAGTTTCATTTTCTTGCAGGCATACTCAGCAAATCCAATAACCATAACAGAATCAATGAAAGAACACACCTACAGGGCAGGCAGCCAGTGTGCAAAAAACAACAAACTGCACAAATACAAAAAGAAAGAAGAAAAATAATAATAATAAACATTCAATAAATATCAAGGACGTGAGATGAAGAGCCCTTGATAGTGAGGTGCCATCTATTCTGCAGCTGAAGCCAATATAATTTCAGAAATCAGTGAGTTGACAGTTTCAGGGTATTTGAATTATTCTCACTGTAACATGTCCTGATAATTATATGCTTTGATTCTTAGATCTGTGAACTTCTAATGGCCGTTTAAGTCATTATTACTCCTTAGTAACCACACTGGCTCTAAAAAGAAGTTGTGTGTGTGAATTTTAATTGCCTCAGATAATTATTCCAAAATATAATAGGTATCAATAATCTTTAAATTGTGTGCATGTACTTCCACGTGTTTTTAAAACTGCACAATACTAATTCAAAGTTGTGCTTTTTAACATTCAATGTGACTGGCTGCCCAGCGAGGTTTGGTGATACCACTTTGGGTAGCTGTCCCTGAATTTGATGCTTGATGGACAATGGCAATGAGGGAAGGGTTACTGCATGCCAGAGTGGTTGTTAGTTCTTTGTGGATAAACACACAGTGGCCACTTTACGAGGTAGAGGAGGTATCTAATAAAGTGACCACTGTGTATGTGTGTGATCTTCTGCTGCTGTAGCCCATCCACTTCAAGGTTTGCCATATTATGCATTAGGAGATGCTCTTCTGCACACCACTGTTGTAACTTCTTTATATTCAAGTTACTGTCGCCTTCCTGTCAGCTTGAACCAGTCTGGCTATTCTCCTCTGACCTCTCTCATTAACAAAGTGTTTTCGACCACTGAACAGCCGTTCACTGGATTTTTTATTTGTTTTTCACACCATTCATTATAAACTGTAGAGACTGTTGTGTGAAAATTCCAGAAGATCAGTAGTTTATGATTTATTCAAATCATCCTATCTGATACCAACAACCACTCCATGTTCAAAGTCACTTAGATCACATTTATTCCCTCTTCTGATGTTTATTCTGAACAATAACTGAGCCTCTTGACCATTTCTGCATGATTTATGCATTGAGTTGTTGCCACACGATTGGCTGACTAATGAGCAATAATGTGGTCACAGAGTGTACTTCTTGGGGGCATTGTGACTTTGCCTCTGGCTGCAACATTTAGGCATTGTATTTAACTTTACCAACCAAAGTATGTCCTGGATTGGAATGAACACGACCATTTCAGGACTGTCACTTTAACTCTTAAAGCCCATTATTTGATCTAGTCACAACAAAATTTTCTTGGACAGAGAAGATGAACTACAGTTATTTACCAGATGAAATGTCCAAGATCATATTTGTTGTAGGGGGAGCCCCACAACACGTGCAGTAGAATTTTCTGCACAATGAATAAACCTATTACTAATTATTTGGAAAACCATTCAGCTAACACAAGACCAACATTGGGCATTTCAGCCCATTGGCTTTACACTGTCATTCAATCATGGGGTCTGATTTATTTTCCATCTCAGCTTCATTCTCTTGCCTTCTCTCCATAACCTTTGATGCCCTTACTAATTAAGTACCTATCAGCCTCCAATTTAAATATACCCAATGACTTGGCCTCTACAGCCAACTATGGCAATGAGTTCCACAGATTCACCACCCTCTGGCTAAAGGACATCTGTAGATATGTGTACATCCTGTATTAGTGTCAGTGGAAAAACACAAAATCATTTTGAAACCTTTAACGTATGCATGAATTCAGATCTTTAATGAAATGCTTGCACAACCTGTCACCAAGGAACTTGTATTTGAGTAGTATCTTCCATTTGAATGGACCACCAACAGCACTTTGGAGCTGTGGTAGTTCTTTTCACATATAGTTACTGTATTAATCATTGTATGGTCCAACCCAGGATTTTTCTTTTGTATTTAGTACTTTTTTAAGTTTGCAGTCAGTAACCTCTACAATCATTACTGAGGGAAACAGGCAATGCTAGTTTTAGTCACGAGATTTGGCAGATGCTGGAAATGCAGTCAAAGTGGGCAGTATGCAAGTAATTGCAGACCACCTGGCTGTGTACCTGCGTTAAATGAACACCATGCAAGAGCGGGCATTTACACTAAGGTTTTGGAGGGTCTCAATTTTAAATCTACCACCACCACCGCAATCACTAACAACAAAATCCCTGACAGTCTTTCCTTTCCTTACTAGTGCAGTATCTGCACTAATATTTTCTTGATATTGGCATATCTGTCACTACTTGATCTCTGCTGGAAATATCAGTTGCTGGATGGCAATGACTTGCAGTTGTAAATAGTTACAGCAATGTATTTATATACTGAAGGAGATTACGATGTTTTACTGTCTAGTGTAAGATAATGTGTAGAGCTGGCTCTGGAATGAGCACAGATTTGTTAATTTTTAGAAAGATCCTCAGCAATGTAATATCTGTAAATAACCACATTGACCAGCTCCTTACTGTAATCTTTATTAAAGAGTACAAATTACAATAAAATTTTCCAAAAAAATGTACAAGTCTTATTTTTCTCAATTCTCTCATTATTTTCCCCCACAGACAGCAACACTCTTAGAGAAGCTTTCATACACACATTTTACGGTACATGAACTTTTTGGTATAAACTTTCACATCAGTTCTCAAATAAGACATGGGGGAGTGGCTGTTTGGCCCATTGAGTCAATGCTAGCTCACGGCACATAGTCATAGTCATACTTTATTGATCCCGGGGGGAAATGGTTTTCGTTACAGTTGCACCATAAATAATAAATAGTAATAGAACCATAAATAGTTAAATAGTAATAAGTAATTTATGCCAGTAAATTCTGAAATAAGTCCAGGACCAGCCTATTGGCTCAGGGTGTCTGACCCTCCAAGGGAGGAGTTGTAAAGTTTGATGGCCACAGGCAGGAATGACTTCCTATGACGCTCTGTGTTGCATCTCGGTGGAATGAGTCTCTGGCTGAATGTACTCCTGTGCCCAACCAGTACATTATGTAGTGGATGGGAGACATTGACCATGATGGCATGCAACTTAGACAGCATCCTCTTTTCAGACACCACCGTCAGAGAGTCCAGTTCCATCCCCACAACATCACTGGCCTTACGGATTAGTTTGTTGATTCTGTTGGTGTCTGCTACCCTCAGCCTGCTGCCCCAGCCCACAACAGCAAACGTGATAGCACTGGCCACCAGAGACTCGTAGAACACCCTCAGCATCGCCTGGCAGATGTTAAAGGACCTCAGTCTCCTCAGGAAATAGAGACGGCTCTGACCCTTCTTGTAGACAGCCTCAGTGTTCTTTGATCAGTCCAGTTTATTGTCAATTCATATCCCCAGGTATTTGTAATCCTCCACCATGTCTACACTGACCCCCTGGATGGAAACAGGGGTCACCGGTACCCTAGCTCTCCTCAGGTCTACCACCAGCTCCTTAGTCTTTTTCACATTAAGCTGCAGATAATTCTGCTCACACCATGTGACAAAGTTTCCTACCATAGCCCTGTACTCAACCTCATCTCCCTTGCTGATGCATCCAACTATGGCAGAGTCATCTGAAAACTTCTGAAGATGACAAGACTCTGTGCAGTAGTTGAAGTCCGAGGTGTAAATGGTGAAGAGAAAGGGAGACAAGACAGTCCCCTGTGGAGCCCCAGTGCTGCTGATCACTCTGTCGGACACACAGTGTTGCAAGCACACGTACTGTGGTCTGCCAGTCAGGTAATCAAGAATCCATGATACCAGGGAAGCATCCACCTGCATCGCTGTCAGCTTCTCCCCCAGCAAGGCAGGGCGGATGGTGTTGAACACACTGGAGAAGTCAAAAAACATGACCCTCACAGTGCTCGCTGGCTTGTCCAGGTGGGCGTAGACAAGGTTCAGCAGGTAGACGATGGCATCCTCCACCCCTAGTCGGGGCTGGTCGGCGAACTGGAGGGGATCTAAGTGTGGCCTGACCATAGGCCAGAGCAGCTCCAGAACAAGTCTCTCCAGGGTCTTCATGATGTGGGAGGTCAATGCCACATTCTCATCAGTTCCATTGCCCCCCCCCACCCACCCACCCTTTACCTTACTTATAAATACTGACCTGATTCATCCACCTGCCAACCCCACCCATCAACACTGATGTAGACTGAGAATTGGTTATCTGGCAGAAAGCAGAGTGGAAATAGATCATCCTCCAGTGGTATTGGGCTCCACTATTTTATTCTTGATTGAGTTGTGAGGATAAACATCATCTTTCCAACTTAACTGCTGATAGCAAGTTAGGTGGGATTGAAAGTGGATGAGCGGGATGTACAGGTTTCTATGTGATGGGGGGCAAACTGAGTGTGTGCCTGAGATCTACAAATGGGATACAATGTGGAAAGAGGAGCTTAACCACTTTGGTAGACAGAACAGGAAAGCAGAGCAGTTGTAAATATGAGACACTGGGAAATATTACTGTTCAAGGAGACTTGGTTGTGCTTGGACACAAGTCACGGAGGGACAACATACAGGAGCATCAGGTGATATTGGGTGAGTTACTGTATGTGGAAGGCACAGTAGTGTAGTGGTTAGTGTAATGCTTTACACACAAGGTGCAATTACAGTAGTCCATTAACCTTCCAGCACATCATTGGGATGAGGGAGGGAAACTGTTACTCGGGAAATACACACTGCCTCAGAGAAATTTCAGTGGTAGCATGGGAAATCAAAATACTGGTGTTACTATCTGCTGCACCAGTGTGCAGCCTGAAATGAGAACTTTTAACATTTGGAAATGGAAAAGAGCAGTTGAGGCTGGAACTGTTTCCATATGTTTTCACTGGGACCTTCTCCACAGTAATTTGACCTTCAAAATATCACCAGAAAGTAGGATTGTTTGAAGGAACTGGATGTTTGTGCAGTCATAAAACACTACAGCAGAGAAACAGGCCCATTGGCCCATCTAGTCCATGCCAGACTATTAATCTGCCGAGACCCATCGACCTACATCCAGACTAAAACCTCCCATCCACGTAGCTAACCAAATTTCTCTTAAGTGCTGAAATCGAACGCACATCCACCACTTACGGAGGCAGCTCATTCCACACTCTTACTGCCCTCTTCGAGAAGAAGTTCCCCTTCATAATCCCCTGACATATTCCACCTTTCACCCTTAACCCATGGTCTCTAGTTCTCATCTTGCCAACTTCAGTGAATAAAACCTGCTTGCATTTACCCTATCTATACCGCTCAAAAATTTGTGTACCTCTGCAAATCTCCCCACATTCCCCTATGCTCCAGGGAATAAAGTCCAAACATGTACAACCTCTCCCTATAAACTCGGATCCTCAAGTCCTGCAACATCCTTGAACATTTTCTCTGCATTTCAATCTTATGGATATCCTTCATATGCTGTATATAGGCATGCATACATGTACACACACACAGATATATATTTGTGTGTATGTGTATATATATAGTGTGTGTGTAAAAAATATAAATAAAAGCAAGGGTGCCCAAGTCTTTTGCACAGTACTGTAGTAATTTTATGTATTGCATTGTACTGCAAAAAAAAAATCATGACATATGTAAGTGATGATAAACCTAATTCTGATCTGGGTCTCTATTGTGGACTGAGAGTGGGAAGGGGCAGGCAGGGGAGAATCATGGTTGGGAAAAGGGGAAGGGAGAGGAGAGGAAGCAGGAAGCACCAGAGAAACATTCTGTAATGATCAATAAACCAATTGTTTGGAATCAAACGCCCTTGCCTGGTGTCTCAGGGCTGGGTGTGTCGGCACCTGCGCCACCACCTGCTTCTGACGCTCCTTCCCTTGACACCCGTCCCACGCCCTTCCCATGGCACCTCACCCTTGCCACTCCAAACATCCATTGCTCCTGCCAGATTTACAAACACGGGGTCCGCTACATGTTCACACACACAGCATTGAACAAAAGTCCTAACTATGTGATAAGACTTTTGCACCAAGGCTAGATGAAAATACATCGTTATTCTCCAACTTCCAAAAACTCACAACTGGAGGTATGTATGTCTGTTATTTCCAGTTATTATACACATGACTTGCTAACAGAGAAAAAAAAACTGAATTAAACCTGAGATTAATGGGAGACACCAAATTGATCTCACTGCACAACATAGGTTTCAAAAAGCTGGAAGCTAATTATCTCTTATTACTGAATTTCAGATTTTCAAATTTAATTCTGACATTTGCAATGTCTTCTGTTTAGTATCTTTCCATACACACCAAATTAGACAACAGAACCATGAAACAGACATTTTAGTCTAAGTTCTGCTGAAAACATCAGGAATTGAGAAGTAAGTAAAATAAATGAAACGTGTGCAGATGTAGATTTCAAATGGACGAAGAATGGGGAGTTTCTAATGGAAATACACACAGAGGCCACTTTATTAGCACCAAAAGTGGAACCCAGCGTGGTCTTCTGCTGCTGTAGCCTATCCACTTCAAGGGTCAATGTGTAATGCTATCAGAGATGCTCTTCTGCACACCACTGTTGTAATGTGTGGTTACGGTCAGCTTCCTATCAACTTGGACCAGTCTGGTCATTCTCCTCTGACCTTTCATTGAAAACCGATTTTGCCCACAGAACTACTACTCACAGGATGTTTTGTTTATGTTTCTCACAGCATTTTCTGTTAACTCTAGAGACCATTGTACATGAAAATCCCAGGAGATCAGCAGTTTCTGAGATACTCAAACCATTCAGTCTGGAGCCGACAATCATTTCATGGTCAAAGTCATTTCTTTCCCATTCTGACATTTGGTCTGAACAATAACTGAACCTCTTGACCATGTCTGCATGCTTTTATGCATTGAGTGCTGCCACGTGATTGGCTGATTAGATATTTGCATTAATAAACAGGTGTACAGGTGTACCGAATGAAGTGGCCACCGTGTGTATTTTAAAGTTACCTTACTTCTGATTTCACTGAAGACTTCCTAAACCTGCCCGATTAAGGAACCAAGAGTGCCAGTCAGTGTGAGGAGCTGAAAGAACAAACTAAGTATTAATCAAAGGTACCACTAAGAAAGGTGATGAACTTTAAGCTCAGTAAATCTATAGGAGCCAATGGCTTAATTTTATTTAGGATACAGTGCTGAATTGACCCTTCCAACCCCTCCCCCCACCCAGCCAGCAACCCACCTATTTTTAAATCTATTTTATTTTATTGAGATACAGTGTGGAGTGGGCCCTGCCATCCAACAATCGCCCAATTTAATCCCAGCCTAATCACAGGACAGTTTACAATGACCAGTTAACCTACTAATTGGTATGTCTTTGTACTGTGGGAGGAATCCAGAGCACCTGAAAGAAACCTCCATGGTATAAACTCTTTATGGACAGCACAGGGACTGAACTGTGTACTCCAGTATTCCTCGAGCTGCTAACCACTACACTACCGTACATTCCAGAGTTTTCAACACGGTGTTAGAGATAGTGGATGTACTGGTTATCATTTTCTGAAGTTTTGTAGTTCAGGAATAGTTCCTGTAAACTGGAGAGTAGCAAATGTAGCACCACTGTTTAAGAAAGGAAGGGGAGAGAAACCAAGGAACTATTGGGGATTAATCTCAAGATTGTCTATGGTATACATACATTGTTAATAAATGTAATTTGTTACTATGTTGCCATTTCTATTACTGTCCAACCCCAACACCGGAATCCCAAAAGACACATTTAAAAAGAGGAACAGGTTGAACCAACCCAATGAGAATTTATGGAAATTAAATCGTGCTTGACTCATCTCTGGGAGTTCTTTGAGAATGTAACTGGTAGAATAGATAATGACAAACCAGTAGATGCAATGGATTTCAATTTCAGGATGGCATCCAATATAATCCCATACAGGAGGATGATCAAGGTTAGAGCGAGGAATTTGAGGTATTGATATGGATTGAGATAAAAAGCTTGGTGGGATTGAGTGAGGCAGAGAATGTAAAGAGGTTTCAATGCGATAGGGTCAAACTGAGTATGTGACTGAGAAAAGCAGATGAAATAGAATGTGGAAATAGAGGTTAATCATGTGGTGTCTTGTGCAATCAAAAAAAATTATGCTAATTAAAAGAAAGACAGGAGAGCCAAGAGAATGCATAATCATGTTTAGTATATTAGTCAAATATTACTGAAATAGTAAATATATAAACTACTTTGGTAGGCAGAATAGTTGTAAATGTGAGAGATTGGGAAGAATTACTGTTCAAAGGGATACAAGTCATGGAAGGACAACATACAGGAGCAACAGGTGATTTATAAGGAAACATGATATTAGGTGAGTTACTGTATGTGGATGGCACAGTGGTGGAGGGCATGCGTAACACTTTATACAGTAGCGGAGAACACGCGTAACACTTTACACAGCAGTGGAGCACACGCGTAGCACCTTACACGGCAGCGGAGGATACGCGTAACACTTTACACGGTAGCCGAGCACACGCGTAACACTTTACACGGCAGCGGAGCACACGCATAACACTTTACACAGTCAGCGATTGGGGTTCAGTTCTTGCTGCTGTCTGGAAGAAGTTTGAACGTTTTCCCCATGACCACCTGAATTTCCGCCAGATGCTCCAGTTTCCTCTATGTTCCAGGGATGTATGTGTTGGTTGGGTTAGGGTTAGTAAGCTGTGCGCAGGCTACGTTGATCCTCGAAGCATGGCGACACTTGTAGGCTGCCCCCACCACATACTCGGACTATGATGGTCATTGAAGCCAACAACTAATTTCTCCCATGGTCCACTCTCATCTGCTATCAGATTTCTTCTTCTTCAACCCTCTACCTTTTCCACATCACACCTCCCAGTTTCTCACTTAGTTTTCCCTTCCCCCTGCCTGAATTCACCAATCACCTTCCATTTTGTTCTCCCCCCAACTTCCTTTCCAGTCCTGATGAGGGGTCTTGGCCCAAAGCATCAATTCTTTACTCCTCTCCATATTTGTAAGCTGAACGCCACCATTTTGTGTGTATTACTCCATATTTCCAGCATCCACAGTATCCCTTGTGTTTATGATGCACTTCGTTGTATGTTTCGATGGACATATGACAAGTAATCGTTAGTCTTTAGATGGTATGTTAGCCTTTATTAAGAAAGGAAATGAATACAGGATGGAAGAAGTCTTTCTACATTTGAGTAGGGCTTTTTGGTCTCCTCACCTAAGAAACGTACTTACCAGAATGGGCAGAGAGTATAGATTCACTGTTCCCAGCAAAGGTGAGTTCGTCATAGCAAGCATTGAATAAATTGGAATTCTATTTTCTGGAATTTAGAAGAATAAAAGGAGATCTCATCAAAACAAGACTTCTTGAAAGGCTGGTCTGACTTTAATCCAGGGGAAACTTCTTTTCCTGGTTGAGTAAGCTGGGGCCAAGGAGGTAGGTTTAAAATGCCTGCTTGTGAGACAGTGTGGAAGATAGAAAGAAATTTGTTCACTCAAACCATTGTGAAACTGTGGAGTCACCTGTATGGAAGACAATGGAATCTGCTATTGTGCTCATCCAAAACACAGTAATAAAGTTCTGAAGATTAAATGAATTGAGGGTGAGGGTATTGCCGGAAAATGACACCTGGTGCCTCACGTAGGTGACATCCTTCACTAACGACTCTAGCATCCGACCATGCCTTCTTTTCATTACTACCACATGGGAGGCCTCTAACAGCTTCTTCCACTCTGCCATCAGTTTTTTGAATGGACACTGCCTCAGTTTTCTTTAATTTGCATTATTTATTTTGTAATTTATAAACATCATGTCTTTGCTCTGTATTGCTTCACAGAACAACAAATTTCATGTCAAAGAAGTCAGTGATAATAAACTTGATTTGGATGTAGATCAGTCACAAAGTAAATGAAGGGTAGGAAAGTTATTAAAGTCCCAAAGACTTGCAGCCTGCGCCTATTTGTTAAGTACTGTAATTACATTCTGAAGTTCTCGGTCACAAGAAGAGATAATCAGGCAGGCAGAGGAAAAGATTCAAGGCTGTGCTCAAAGACTCCATTAGAAAATGCAATACCTAACCTGCTCACTGGGTCCTAGGAATCTCTGACTCTATGGAGTCTTCAAAGTTTATATATCAGAAGCATACTGAAATCACTGCCTGCACCTTCTGTGGATCCCACATTGAAACCCACAGAGTAGAAGCAAGTTGTCCTCATTCCTGAATAACAAGATATTTTAAAGCAAGAATGTGTAATGTTCCAATTGCAATGAATTGAGATGTTTTATTTCCTGTGAAACTGATGCAGCTTGAAATACAGCCATCCACTGGAAGTAGCTGGGTGCAGCCTGGATCCTCAGATAATGGATGAAAAATTGCAAGTACTGTGGACTTTGTAGTGAACCTGAATGACCCATTGTAATGAACCAGCAGAGTGGCCCATTCTCCGAAGTGCGCTATATATGTGCCAATTCTATTTTAAAGTTGTTGAGGCCAGTAAAACAGTCTGTTGTTTTCAAGTATAGACCCCCCCCCCCACTGCTGGCTTCCATTTTGCATTATAAGTGTCTTTAATTGATGCCAACACGAGGGATCTACCACTAAGTTCCTCTGATTTCTTCTTATTTGCAATCTCCTTATTACCACCCTGTGCACTTAAGCAGGTTAGTACTTGTGTTTCCATTTATTTACTTATTGAGATACGGAGAAGAATATGCTCTTCCGGCCCTTCGAGCCGCACCGAACAGCAACCACCCCTCCCCATTTAGTCCTAGCCTAATCATGCGACAATTTACACTAACCTATTACCATGCTGGATGATACATCTTTGGACTGTGGGAGGAAACTGCAGAACCCGGAGGTAACCCACACAGTCACGGGGAGAATGTACAAACTCCTTACAAGCAGTAGTGGGAATTGAACCCCCATCACTGGTACTGTAAAGCATTGTGCTAACCACTGCTCTACCATATTGGTTAAGATAAGTACAGCACGGGCCAGATGTGATGAGCTCAGGTGGGCAAGGGTGTCAGGGATGCGTTAGGATGCGGGCCTGATTCCATTCTGTATTACTCTACGATGAACGTACTGTGGTCAAAAGGGCCTATACCTCTGCTCCACTCAAATAAACAACCCAAATAAAAACTATTACTCGAAGGGGAGACTTTGGGATGCTCGGGGGCATGGGCTTGTGTGTGTCGGGGACGCGCACGCACTCAGCGAGGCTCTGCGTGTGGTTTTGGGTACGCGCATTCGCCCTCGCAGGAAGTCAAAGTGAAGAGCAGGACGGCGTTCAGCACCGCGGAGAGCGGCGTGGCCCAGCGACGTGAGTCCGGTAACAGGTAAAAGTGAGCGTAGGGGGGTTGGCAGACGGGGCCTGGCTCCGATCATAGATTCTGACTTTGATAGGCGGCGGGATGTTCGCCAGCCCCGCACACGCCGATGGGGAAGCGGGGGCTGGTTTGCGAGCTGAGCTCACGGCGTTAATGCGGCAGTTCCTGGCGTTTGCACCCTGCAAAATTCGGCAACTGACATCTCCTCGTCCCGCATGCACCCCCCACTCCCTCATTTTATCGGTGTCTACTCAATTAGTTTATATTTCGGGAGGATCTAGCGGTCCTAATTCATGTCTAAAGAGCTACAGGAATAGGGGAAATAAACAGCCCGCAGGGGAAACCCAGCGGGTCAGGCAGCATCCATGGAGGCAATGGGGCAACGAAGGGTGCTGGATTTCAAAATGTCACTAGAAATTTGACACGTTTGGCCTCCCCCTACCTGGAGTAAGCGAGCACCGTCAAAAACTAACCCTTAAATGTAGATGTACCTCTTGGAAGATCCCGGAACATAGAAACCCAGTCGCTAGTGCTCTTACAGATTATGTGAAAACTCAAAAACTAAGCACTTTTATTAGGGAAAAGATGCTTAACGTTATTCTGCAACCCCAGGCCTGGCTTGCTTGGCAATGATAGGACCATGCAGGTTGTCTGCTCAATTCCTGGGCAGTGGTGGTCAATGTCAGCCAGGGTGGGAGGTAATTGGTTATTGGTATATTATCACAAGCACTGAGGTACAGTTAAGAAAGCTTTTCCTTGCCTGCCAACCAGTCAGTCATTCTATACGTAAGTTCACTGAGGTAACACAAAAATCAAGTGCAGAATATAATGCTATAGCTTCATAGAAACTGTAGTACAGGTGAACAAAGAGCCACAATAAGGTAAATTGAGAAACTCATCTTTGGTACTGTATATAAGAGATCAGTTCAAAAGTCTTACCGAATGCAGATGTGTCAGTAGCAGCTTGCCGGAGCCCTCTGTCCTGGGCTGTTCTTTCACGTTTCTCCAGCTACATGGTATATCCTTCCTCTCCTAGGAATAAGGTCTTTCGAGCTCTGTTGGTGTTTCTGTATCACTGTGTTTTTACACGCCCAACCCTCCTCTTTTCACAGCCAGGCTGATAACAGCAAACTAGAAATTGTCCTTGAAACTGGTGGTCTGTGCTCTCAAGCCTTTGTGTGGGATCTCATCAATCAGCTTTCACCTCTCTATCTCAAAGGGAGAAATTATTCTTTTTGCCCTCTACTAGTCATCCCCAGAAATCGCAAGGCACAACTGGACAAATCATTAAGGGACTGGGTCAGGGTGACAGCAAGACTCCAAAAGTCGAATATACCACGTCACTTGCAGCACATGTGCATCATGGCGGCTTGAGTACAGGTAGTAGAGTCAAAATTATTGTGATGTCACCTGAAGATATTGGCAAAAGAAAAAAATGGAAGAATTTTTTTCTTTTTAGTAAAGATAGGATTTATCTTGTAAAATGAAAATGTTTCAATATTAAAATCTTCAATATCCAAGGACTTTGTTTTTTAACTGTACGTCCTTTGACGGTCACAGGAATTTAGTAACTAGCTATGAATGTAAGAACTTGCACTTTAAGCCTTTTAAATGCATTTCTTGCATTACAGTATATGAATCGTATTGCAGTCTGGTCTTCAATTGCCCAGGAACAACTTACCCAATGGAGGGCAAAGTTATGATTGTTCCTCCATGAACCAATTACATTATTGTGAAAACGCTGAAGGAGGATTACTGCTGATAGGTATGCTTTTCATTCATCATGGTAAACCTTTGATTAATATTCTCATTTCCAAATTTTGGTAAGAATACAGTACTTTAGAATCTTCATGCAGGACCAATAATTCAAACAGAAGCTCATAAAAATGATGTCAAACTTGGTTGTGTTCTCCACAAGGACCTTTGCGCAACAGCACAATAGAGGTCAGTTCAAGAGGATTTGATTTGACAGTCCTCTATCAATGTTCAAGCACATCAGTTTTAAAATGGAGAAATATGCCCTCAGACTTTCTGATACGTTCACCATAAATTGAAGAAGGAAGTCAGGAAGAAGGCAAATTTACTCTGAACCTTTGCATATTGGGCTGTGCTGTGTCATAATTTTCTTTGAAGCTGCATAATGAAATATGCCAATGCAGTATTAGATGGAGAATGAATATGGTAGGTGAGCTTGAGTTGTATGGGGCACCTTAAATTCAGTGAAACTGAAGCTAGCTATTGCTCCCAATCCTATTAACAAATTTAACATAGATTGTTATTGTGGGTAAAATACAGAAGCAGAAGGCATCTAAGTTTTTTGAAAGGCAATGGATGAATATTTAAAGAAGCTTGAAAAGATAAAGGGAGGAAGACAATAGAAATAAATTCAACCCAGATACAGAAATCCAGCACAGGTGTTGATAGATCAAGTGACAATCTATGTGTAATTTGTGTAATGTGCGATTTGGTGGTGCTTTGATTTTGCAGCTAGAGTCGTCAGTGTAGACCATCTGAAACTTCACTACAGGAAGAATATGGCAGCATTAGAGAGGGTGCAGAAAAGTACAAGGATGTTGCCCATACTGGAGAGTTATAAATGAGAGACTGTCTTGCCTTGTTGGTTTTCTTTGAAACAACTGAGACTGCAATGTAATTTCAAGTTCCTGGGTATGAGTGAAATTCTATAAATGTACCATGGAAAGCATTCTGACAAGCTGTGTCACTGTCTGTTATGGGGGGGGGGGGGGGAAGGGAGCTACTGCACAGGATCAAAAGAAGCTACAAAATGTTGTAAAATTAGTCAGCTCAATATTGGGTACTAGCCTCCATAGTACCCAAGACATCTTCAAGGCATGGAGCCTCAGAAAGGCAACATCCATTATTAAGGTCTCCCATCCCCCAGGGCCTGCCCTCTTCTCATTGTTACAGTCAGGAAGCAGGTACAGAAGCCTAAGGGCACACACTCAGCAATTCAGGAACAGCTTCTTCCCCTCTGCCATCCGATTCCTGAATGGACATTGGGTCCATGAACACATCCTCACTTTTTAAGAATATATATTATTTCTGTTTTTGCACTATTTTTAATCTAGTCAATATGCATACATAAACTTACTGTAATTTATTTATTTTTCTTTCTATATTATGTATTCATATCTTGCCACTAAGTTAACAAATTTCACGACACATGCCGAAGATAATAAACCTGATTCTAGTGTAATTATGGCATTTTAAGTAGTGAGAATGAGAGAGGGTACATAGACAGGAGCTATTTTCTTCAGCTGAGAAGTGAATAAATAGCCTACCTGCTATCAAGGACATACTGTATATAGAGAAAGCTGCCAGAAAAGGGCCAGTAACATCATGAAGGATCCCACCCACCCTGCTCACGGACAGTTTGTCCCACTCCCATTAGAGAGGAGGCTAGACAGCATCCATGCCAGGACCACCAGACACAAAGCAGTAACTTTCCCCAAGCAGTGAATGAGCAATGAATGAGCTTTTGTTTTAATGTTGTGGAAATGGTGGGTTTGTTTTTGACAGGCGTGTTATTATTGTTCATGTTCTACAATGCCCAGTGCCTTTTTATCCCCTTGCAGTAGTACTACAATGGGATTTCGTATTAGCTCCATGTCTGGGACAGAACTGAAAAGCACCAGATTTCAGACGGGTGCAGAGGAGGAAAGACAGTATCGCACAGCACCCAATTACAACTATAAATGGACTGATCTACACTGTGAGGCAAGCCGAGGCAACCTTGAAAAGCTTGAAGCCTTGCTCCGTGTTGCAGGTACAACAGGCCAGCTTGTTCAATTTTATGAGATCAACTAGAGATGACCATAGGACCAGTGGTGGGACACTGTCCTCTAAACTTTGGAGTCAACGGTATCATGTATTTGCATTGCATTGTAATGCATAAAACAAACCAGGCTGCTGTATAAAGAAAATAAAGACATCAAGCAATAGGGGAGGAGTTAAGAGGAATAACTAAAAACACGGTCAAATTGATGAGGCTTTTGAAGGTGAAGGGAAGGTACAAGAGTAAAGGGAAGGTGTTTCCAAGAATGCAACGAAGATGCTTGCCATTGAGGGTAGCGAGGGTGGACAAGGAACAAAGATGTGCAGGAGGCATTAAGTGCACTTGGACTGGAGAAGATTCAAGGTGGCACAGTGACATAGCAGTTAGAGTAACGTTATTAACAACACTGCAACCTGGATTCAATTCTGCCCATGTCTGTAGGGAATTTGTGTACTGTCCCGTGATTGTGTGGGATTCAATTCTGCCCATGTCTGTAGGGAATTTGTGTACTGTCCCGTGATTGTGTGGGATTCAATTCTGCCCACGTCTGTAGGGAATTTGTGTACTGTCCCGTGATTGTGTGGGATTCAAGTCTGCCCATGTCTGTAGGGAATTTGTGTACTGTCCCGTGATTGTGTGGGATTCAAGTCTGCCCACATCTGTAGGGAATTTGTGTACTGTCCTGTGATTGTATACTTCAGTTTCCTCCCACTTTCCAAAGAGTTATTGGTCACCCGGGTGTAATTGAGAAGTGTGGTCCTCGTTGGGCTAGAAGGGCCTGTTACCACGCTGGGTCTCTAAAAAAAATCTTGAAGATTGTAGAAGTAGACTACTGCATAATTATGGAGGAATTAGTCCATGGGGAGTGTAATCGCTAACTACAGAGTGGTCAATAGAAGTTGGAAAGGAAGAGAAAATGGCTGCCTTGAGATTGTAATGCCTTAGAAATAGAAGAATAGGCAAGCTTGAATGATGATGCTGGAGCAGTCAAATCTGCAGATTACAGAAGTGTAACCATTATGTAGTGTAGACAGAGCAATCTATCTTGAAAATTAATATTAGAATTGTACTGAGCATTAAGGTTGCATACATCCTAAATAGGGAGCTGGGAAAGTGTCTGGGCTACAGCAGTAGAAGACCACTGGAAATACCAAATAAAGTGGCCACTGAGTGTACAGTGCAGCAGAAACTGGTTCTTTCACCCTTGGAATATAACCCCGGTTTTGGTGTAGTTAGTGAAGTTTGTGTTACACTTTCAGTATTTAGCTTTTAAATAAATGCAGAGACTTCCCAGTACAATTTAGAGTTTACCGATAAATACTTCTCGATGCTGGGCTTAGCAGGACAGAGCACAGATTTTTTTTTGCAGTGATAATTGTCCTTATTTGTACATTAGCAAGATAACAAAATGTATATAATTACATGGAAAAGCTTTGAGGCATGATAAAATACTTCTGATGTGTTAAGTACCACACTTTGATGTCACCCTTTGATCTTGGTGTGCTCTTTCAGGTGAGCAGCAGATCAATAAGAAGGATTACTATGGCAAGAGCCCCCTCTACTGGGCTGCCTATAAAGGGCAGCGAGCTTGCATCGAGTTACTACTGGAATATGGTGCAGATGCCAACAGTCAGTGCAAGCATGGGGCGACGCCTCTCCACGCAGTAATTGGGCTCTTTCCTGACTGTGCTCTGCTGCTGATACAGGTCTGTGCTGTGACATGGCATTGATCATGACATCTTACTCATTCCATAACAACACTGGATAATCACCAGTGCCCAATAGCAAAATGCGAGATTGTTTAATGTCATTGCCTGTACACAACTGTAAAGAACAAAATAGTTGTTACTCCAGATACAACGCAGCACAAAAAAACACACAAAAAATAAAGAACACAATAAATATAAATACATAAGATAGCTTATAGACATTGATTGTATGTTCATAAAGTGACACAAGCTGACTGACAGAAAATAATAAAGTAGTGATGGAGTTAGGGTGTGAAGGTGTTGATCAGCCTTGCTGCTTGAGGTAAGTAGGTGCTTTTGAGTCTGGTGCTCCTGGTGTGGGTGCTCTGTAGCCTCCTTCGCTGATGGGAGTGGGACAAACAGTCCATGAGCAAGGTGGGTGGGATCCTTCATGATGTTACTGGCCCTTTTCTGTATACTGTAAATGACCTTGATGTTGGGGAGGCTGATGCCCACTGGGGAATATCAGAACGCACCTGAGAATGGTAACACTGAGCTGCGAATACATGGTTTGTATTTTCTTCAGGAGGCTTTTAGATAGGAATATTAATATTCAAGGAATTGGAGGGATATGAATCATGTGCAGATTGAATTGAGATAGTTCAATTTAGCATCTTGTTTGACAGAGACACTGTGGGCCAAAGGGCCCATTCCTGAGCTGTACTGTCCTGTGTTCTGTATCCAACAGAATTCTACAGGTAAATGTAGTTCTGTCCAGCAATAAATGTATGACTCTGAGGAGACATCAGCCAGAGAGGATGAAGGGCAGCCAGTGCAGGTCACACCCGAGTAATGAAGACTATTTCTACAGACATCCTTGAGTCGATTATGTCTCTAAGTCAAAAAATGTACAAAGATGATTTAATATGGTAACCATACCTCCACCACATTGTAATATCAGCTCCAAGAGCACGTAAGAGTTAACAACAAACATTTACTGAATGCCGAGAGACAGATTAAAATAGTTCTACTGGTTGTAGGATTGAACATATGTACTGTGTGTACACTGGATTTTTAAATATGTGAAATGGGTGTCCACAAGTTGAGTATTTGTAACCAGAGGTGGTCTAAAGATGTGAAATGCTTGGATTTCCAAAAAGCTTTAGACAAGATACTAAGCATAGGAGCTAAGAGCTTGTAGTATTGGGATGAATATATCAGTAGGGTAGAGAATTGGCTAAATAGCTGAAAACAGTGAGTAGAGAACAGAGTTTTCGGGGTGACATCCTATATCCAGTGACCTTCATAAATCAGAGTACAGGAGTTGAGTGTTATGTTGAAGCTTCTTTAGATGCTGGTAAAGCCAAAAAAGGAGTATTATGTCCAGATCTGGTCACCTACCTACAAAAAAAGTTATCAATGAGATTGAAAGAGTACAGAGAAAATTTACATTGATGTTCCTAATCAACAAACCTCAGATAGTCAGGATGCAGAACTGGTCCTCTGTCCCTGTCATCCTCTCAGGACTGTGTGCCGAGCCCGTGGCTGTACCCTCTGCCAAACACGCGAGTACTCACATCGCCAGGTTCGCTGGTGGCATGCAGTCGCGGGGCTCGTGAGCAACAACAGTGAGACGGCCGACAGAGAGGAGATGGAAGAGCTCGAGCCCCTGGTGCCAGGCGAATAACCTCTTCCTCAATGTCAACAAGACAAAGGAGTTGGTTATCAACTTCAGGAGAATTCATACCATTCATACCCACCTTTACACCAGTGCCACATCAGCTTCTCCTGGGAGTTCACATCTTGCACACAATTTCTCATGGTCCCAGGACACATCCTACACCATCGAGAAAGCTCACCACTGCCTCTACTTTCTGAGGAGGCTGAAGAGGGCTGGACTTTGTACATCCATACTCACTTTATTCTACAAATGCACAGTAGGGAGCATCCTAACAGGCAGCATCACTGCCCGGTATGGAGTCTGCACTGTGACGGTTGGGAAGGCTCTGTAGCAGGTAATCAAAATTGCTCAATGCATCACTGGCACCAGCCTGGCCAACATAGAGATATATACAGAAATATGCTGAAAAGGGGCCAGTAAACAGCATGAAGCATCCCTCCTAACCTACTCAAGGACTGTTCATCCCATTCCCATCAGGGAGGAGACTGTAACATCCACGCTAGGACCATCAGACTCAAAAACAATAACTTTCCCCAAGCAGTAAGGCTGATTAACACCTCCACCCACTAACCCAGCTCGCCACACCCCCAACTTCCACTACTTTATCATTCTTGTCAGCAAACTTGTGTACAGATCCTCCTGTGCCTAGCATCATTTTATGGACATACAATCAATCTATGTACATAAGCTACCTTATGTATTTATATTTATTGTGTGGTTTTACTACTATTCTGTTTTTGTGCTGCATCAGATTCGACGTAACAATTATTTTGTTCTGCTTTACAGTTGTGTACTTGAAATGACATTAAGCTCAGACCTGAGTGTCTGAGTTTTGGGGAAAAGTTGACACGGTCAGGGCTGTATTCCCTGGAGTGCAGGTGAATGATGAGAAAGTTGGTAGAGGTACAGTATTCAGAATTCTGTGTAGAGAACAAATTTTTCAAAGTAACATCCTATACCCAGTGGTGTGCTATGAGGAGTTATTTATGATATAGGTTAACCATATAGGGAAAGGAAGGAAATGTAGAGTAGATAACTTTTCAGAGTACAGTATACAAAAGTAGGGGAAGCGTGGGTGCCAGGCTGAAAGGATACAAATAATCAGGCGCTGAATTGAGTTAGCAGTTCTTCCTGACAATTGGAGTAAATTTTATTAAATTTAGCCACCTGTTCTGTTGCAGAAAATCTATGTTGGTGTGCTGGTATAGACCCACTGGTAAAACATGAGCTGGTGCTCTGAATAGTGCATGTCTTATGCAGTTCATTTTATTGTTGAAAAGCAAATATGCAGCTCACTATGAGAAAAGAAATGAGAAGGGGAAGGTCCACAGGCTGTTCTCCATCACCCTGTAGCTGATGACTGTAGAACTGTGGAAGCTTAACTCTCAAGATCTGTGCCAAGAGTCTTAGTTGGGGATGATGTACAGTTGCATTGACTATCAAAGCAAATGTGAAATATTTCACAGAAAATTAATTGTGAATGAATCTCCTTCCTTCTCATCTTTCATCATATTATTCTATTCTTGGTGTTTCTGAAAGAATACTTGGAAAATAAGTTGTAGTTATAGGTCTGAAGTCAAGATTTGCTGCCCTCTCTTTTGCATTTCAGAATGGAGCAGATGTAGATCTTCCTGACAACTGGGGAGTGACACCGATGTACCTGGCTGCCTGCAGTGGACAGCTTGACTGTTTGCGGCTTCTTGTTCTATCTGGAGCAAAAATCACCTATAGGAATAAGGTATGGGTAAAACAGAAGCACTGAAACACGAGCAACTTAAGACAATGGGGTAGATATTAACTTTGAGCAACATGGTAGAATGGTTGATGACAGCCCAGCTTATAACTATTTTCAGTGAGACCATAGGACATGAGAGCAGAATTAGGCCATTCGATCCATTGAGTCTGCTTTGTCATTCAATCATGGCTGATTTATTATCCCTCCCAACCCCATTCTCCTGTCTTCTCCCTGTAATCTTTGACAACCTAGCTAAACAAGAACCTGTCAACCTTTAAATATACCGAATGACTTGGCCTCCACGGCTGTTCATAGCAATGGATTCCACGGACTCACCACCCACTGGCTAAAGAAATTCTTCCACATCCCTGTTCTAAGGGAACATCCTTGTATTCTGAGGCAGTGTCTTCTGGTCCTAAACTCCACTACGACAAGAAACAACTCCAAATCCACTCTAACTAGACCTTTCAATATTCGATAAGTTTCACTGGGATTCCCCCCTCATTTTTTAAAATTTCAATGAGTATAGGTCCAGGGACATCAAGCACTCCTTAAATGTTAACCCTTTCATTCCCAGAATAATTCACGCAGTGGCAGCGCCAGAGATTTTTTCTTGCTGGTGCTATGGAGGGGCTGAATGATTCAGTGATGGTGCTGAGGGGTACACTGTATGGTAATATGTATTCGCAAGGCCAGACGCGTGGCATTCAAAAGTCAGTTTCAAGCATTATGTGCCTACTATAAATGCCTCTGTGGATTCACAAGCAACAGCAATTAGAGCTGACAGTGTGGCTGGGGTGAAAATAAATGATATTGAAAGTTTAAGCAAATCCGCTGATAGAAAGGTTGTGAGTGGTGGTAAAAGTCTTCTGAGGTGTATATATTTCAATGCTAGGAGTATTGCAGGGAAGGCGGATGAGTTGAGGGCGTGGATTGACACGTGAAATTATGATGTTGTAGCAATTAGTGAAACTTGGCTACAGGAGGGGCAGGACTGGCAGCTTAATATTCCAGGGTTCCGATGTTTCAGATGTGATCGAGGCAGAGGAGTGAAAGGTGGGGGAGTAGCATTGCTTATTAAGGAAAATATTACAGCAGTGCTCAGGCAGGACAGATTAGAGGGCTTGTCTACTGAGTCCTTATGGGTGGAGCTGAGAAACAGGAAAGGTATGGCCACATTAGTGGGATTGTATTACAGACCACCCAATAGTCAACGAGACTTGGAAGAGCAAATCTGCAGAGAGATAGCAGGCAACTGCAGGAAACATGAAGTTGTGGTGGTAGGGGATTTTAATTTTCCATACATTGATTGGGACTCCCATACTGTTAGGGGTCTAGATGGTTTAGAGTTTGTAAAATGTGTTCAGGAAAGTTTTCTAAATCAGTATATAGAGGGACCAACTAGAGGGAATGCAATATTGGATCTCCTGTTAGGAAACGAATTAGGGCAAGTGACGGAAGTCTGTGTAGGGGAGCACTTTGGTTCCAGTGATCATAACGCCATTAGTTTCAATTTGATCATGGACAAGGATAGATCTGGTCCTAGGGTTGAGGTTCTGAACTGGAAGAAGGCCAAATTTGAAGAAATGAGAAAGGATCTAAAAAGCGCGGATTGGGACAGGTTGTTCTCTGACAAAGATGTGATTGGTAGGTGGGAAGCCTTCAAAGGGGAAATTTTGAGAGTGCAGAGTTTGTATGTTCCTGTCAGGATTAAAGGCAAATTAAATAGGAATAAGGAACCTTGGTTCTCAAGGGATATTGCAACTCTGATAAAGAAGAAGAGGGAGTTGTATGAAATGTATAGGAAACAGGGGGTAAATCAAGTGCTTGAGGAGTATAAGAAGTGCAAGAAAATACTTAAGAAAGAAATCAGGAGGGCAAAAGGAAGACATGAGGTTGCCTTGGCAGTCAAAGTGAAGGATAATCCAAAGAGCTTTTACAAGTATATTAAGAGCAAAAGGATTGTAAGGGATAAAATTGGTCCTCTTGAAGATCAGAGTGGTCGGCTTTGTGCGGAACCAAAGGAAATGGGGGAGATCTTAAATAGGTTTTTTGCATCTGTATTTACTAAGGAAGCTGGCATGAAATCTATGGAATTGAGGGAATCAAGTAGTGAGACCATGGAAACTGTACAGATTGAAAAGGAGGAGGTGTTCGCTGTCTTGAGGAAAATTAAAGTGGATAAATCCCCGGGACCTGACAGAGTGTTCCCTTGGACCTTGAAGGAGACTAGTGTTGAAATTGTGGGGGCCCTGGCATAAATATTTAAAATGTCGCTGTCTACGGGTGAAGTGCCGGAGGATTGGAGAGTGGCTCATGTTGTTCCGTTGTTTAAAAAAGGATTGAAAAGTAATCCGGGAAATTATAGGCCGGTGAGTTTAACGTCAGTAGTAGGTAAGTTATTGGAGGGAGTACTAAGAGACAGAATCTACAAGCATTTGGATAGACAGGGACTTATTAGGGAGAGTCAACATGGCTTGGTGCGTGGTAGGTCATGTTTGACCAATCTATTGGAGTTTTTCGAGGAGGTTACCAGGAAAGTGGATGAAGGGAAGGCAGTGGATATTGTCTACATGGACTTCAGTAAGGCCTTTGACAAGGTCCCACATGGGAGGTTAGTTAGGAAAATTCAGTCGCTAGGTATACATGGAGAGGTGGTAAATTGGATTGGACATTGGCTCGATGGAAGAAGCCAGAGAGTGGTGGTAGAGAATTGCTTCTCCGAGTGGAGGCCTGTGACTAGTGCTGTGCCACAGGGATCAGTGCTGGGTCCATTGTTATTTGTCATCTATATCAATGATCTGGATGATAATGTGGTAAATTGGATCAGCAAGTTTGCTGATGATACAAAGATTGGAGGTGTAGTAGACAGTGAGGAAGGTTTTCAGAGCCTGCAGAGGGACTTGGACCAGCTGGAAAAATGGGCTGAAAAATGGCAGATGGAGTTTAATACTGACAAGTGTGAGGTATTGCACGTTGGAAGGACAAACCAAGGTAGAACATACAGGGTTAATGGTAAGGCACTGAGGAGTGCAGTGGAACAGAGGGATCTGGGAATACAGATACAAAATTCCCTAAAAGTGTCGTCACAGGTAGATAGGGTCGTAAAGAGAGCTGTTGGTACATTGGCCTTTATTAATCGAAGTATTGAGTATAAGAGCTGGAATGTTATGATGAGGTTGTATAAGGCATTGGTGAGGCCGAATCTGGAGTATTGTGTTCAGTTTTGGTCATCAAATTACAGGAAGGATATAAATAAGGTTGAAAGAGTGCAGAGAAGGTTTACAAGGATGTTGCCGGGACTTGAGAAACTCAGTTACAGAAAAAGGTTGAATAGGTTAGGACTTTATTCCCTGGAGCGTAGAAGAATGAGGGGAGATTTGATAGAGGTATATAAAATTATGATGGGTATAGATAGAGTGAATGCAAGCAGGCTTTTTCCACTGAGGCAAGGGGAGAAAAAAACCAGAGGACATGGGTTAAGGGTGAGGGGGGGAAAGTTTAAAGGGAACATTGGGGGGGCTTCTTCACAGAGAGTGGTGGGAGTATGGAATGAGCTGCCAGACGAAGTGGTAAATGCGGGTTCTTTTTTAACATTTAAGAATAAATTGGACAGATACATGGATGGGAGGTGTATGGATGGGAGGTGTATGGAGGGATACGGTCCGTGTGCAGGTCAGTGGGACTAGGCAGAAAATGGTTCGGCACAGCCAAGAAGGGCCAAAGGGCCTGTTTCTGTGCTGTAGTTTCTATGGTTTCTTTGGTAATAAATATAATATAGAAGTGAACTGTGACAGTGTCAACAGCTCAGAGACAACCCGGGCTACACAGAGCATAAACAAACAAACCAACAGAGCATCCGACCCCCAGCACACAACGTACCAATCCCGCAATCAGCGTTAAATGCGTGCTTTTCAACACAATGTCCACTGCTATTCACATTACATAGACAGACAATGCCAAAAGATACACCATTATTAAAGTCAAATAAGGCAAACAACAGATGCAAGGCTTTACCAGGAGTTGGACAAATCGTACTCTGACCATGCAATACCTCAATTAATTCGGCTACTGAATTTAAAACAAAAATCAACAGAATCACCGCTTGGAAGTCTAAGTAAAACCAGTAGGCTTAATAGCAATAAATGTAATAGTTTAGGTTTTGCAGGAAACATAAGGACTATGGGGTATCCACCACAAAATAATAATAATAATCAGCATTGGTCTTGGCCCAAATTTTTAAAAAATCAACTGCACTCACCATTGATGTTTTCAGAGAAACACAATCCGTCTGTTGTTGTGATTGGTGGTGAAAGCATCAATGATTTTCTGGATTTCAAGTGCTTTGGTCCTCCTGCTGTTTATGGCCAACAGTGCCAAGTTGCTGTTCCGAGCATTCTGAGGCAAGAGAAACTCCGTTTGCATGAGGAAGATGTCACAGGTAGAGTCAGTGATATGCAGATTAGTTTGTATAAATCTATAAATGCATTGCGGTAGGGTCTTATTGGAGCTAGAAATTCCACTGTGTCATTCACTGTCTGTCCTTGCTAGAGACTCAACCACAGCTCTCATATACTCACGATTTTCTTGGACAATATTTGCATGTCCTTTGTCAAGCATATTTCCCAATCTTGAACCGTCTTGTTGTCTCAATCTGAATTCGGCCCATGCCTCCATAGCAAATTTATGAGCTACACTTACATGGTGGGTTTTGAAAGCTGTTGTAGCTTTCCGCCAGTTGCGGTAACCGGTGACAGTGAAGGTAGACTCAGAATGGAACCCATGTCCTCCACACGGGAAATACCTGCATGCGAAACAGAACGTAGTATCTTTCATCATCGAATATTCCAGCCAGTCAAACCAGCCACGAATAAAACTCCTTTGCTGATTGCCAAACTGTTGCGAGCAGTGAAGGGTACTTTTTCATTGCTGGCCGACGGGGTCTTTCCTCAGGCTACTGGCTAACATCGCTAACAGTATTCCCACTAGCACTAACAGCAGCTTCATCCATGTTCTCTTCCAAATCCCGCTCCATTTCTTGTTCCTCTACTTCACCCTCACAATCCTTCCATGAACTGCGTCGTCCTCATCCCCACTTACTCCTTTCTGCATGTCACTTTCAATTAAGACAGGCTCAGGCTGAGACACCACTGATTCCTCTGGATGAGGTCATTTTCTCACTAAAAATCAATCCATTTATCACGCCGCCAAAATAATGCACGTGCCAGGCCCACGCTAGCTTGTAAAAGCATAATGTGTGTGCGTGTGGCATCCGTTAGTTTTGCGAGACCATGGATCTGCACCTGGATGTATACTATCAATCTCTCATGTGAATGAGAGTGACTGACATCGCCACCTTAAGTGATCTTAGATCAGCTTAACTGATCTGAGGATAGCAACGGCAAGACATTGACAACGAACGAATAAGCAGAAGTGTAGAGTGGATCTGGCAGTTTATAACTTTATTGCTGCGTGGGTGCTATGGTAATTGGGGGCGCTGTTTCACGAGATCATCTGGAGAAACAAGCTGTATTCAAAACTATACGGAAGAAGCAAAGCAGCTGCAGCTTGTATGTGAAATTTCGGTTAATTTCTTGGTGGTGCTACGCTGGTGCAATTGCAATTTCTGCTGGGGCTATAGCACCAGCTAGCACCACCTTAGCACCGCCCCTGAATTCGCGTGAGCCTCAACTGGATCCTCTCCAATATCAGCACATCTTCTCTTAGATAAGTGACCCCAAAACTGCTCACAATACTCCAATACCTTATAAAGCCTCAGTATTGCAGCCTTGCTTTTATATTCTAGTCCTCTTGAAATAAATGCTAATTTTGCATTTGCCTTCCTTGAATTCAATGCTAATTCCACAATTTAATAATTACATATTATAGCATAATTTAATGTTATAATATTATGTATTATAATTTAATGCAATAATATGTTATAATTTAATATTATAGTATTCAGTATTATAAATACAGTCATTCTGTAGTTTAGCTCAGACATAGCTATTTAAGCCAATTCATACTAAATGTTCATGAAATTTAAGAAGTATGATTGTTACTTGATTTTCTTCATTAAAATGTAGACTTAGTTACCATCCCTGGTCATCTGCTGCTGTAACACACCCATTTTGAGGTCTAAATGAATTATACATTCAGGGCTGCTGTGTTGTAACAGTTACTGTCACCTTCCTGTCAGTTTGAACCAGTCTGGCCATTCTCCTCTAATCTCTCTCATTAACAATGTGTTTTCACCCACAGAACTGCCACTCACTAGAGGTTTTGTTTTTGTTTTTCACACAACTCTAGAGACCGTTGTGTATGTAAATCCCAGGAGATCAGCAGTTTCTGTCAATATTTTTATTAATATTATATAAATTACATAAATACAAATACAAAATTCATAAGGATACAGGTAATATGAATTGCATTACATTTAAATCACAGTAATAGGATCACAGTATCCCATATTCCAAATCAATCATGTAGAAAAAAAGATTGAATTATGAAATGAAATAAAATAAAATAATTGTACCCCACTACCAAAATGAGCTGGTTGGTTAAAAAAAAAGAAGAAAAAAATACCTTACTATATAATATTGTAATAATAATGGCTCAGATCCATACTTTAATAACAGTTCAAAGATTATGAAAATAACTCAGAAAGGGTCCCCATAACATTAGAAAGTCATGTTTAGAATCAGAAATCGAACAACGAATCTTCTCTAGATCAAGGCACAACATAACATCAGATCGCCATTGAACATGGGTGGGCGGGGCGGCCTCCTTCCACTTGAGCAAGATCGCTCTCCTGGCCATAAGAGACATAAAGACCAATACCCGCAAATTAGGTGGCTTCAGTTTTGTAGCACTATCCTCAACAATACTGAACATGGCAGTCACAGGATTGGGCTTAAAACTAACATTGAAAAGTACTGCAAAAGTTTGAAATACATCTTTTCAAAATTTTTCAATGCTTGGACATGTCCAAAACACATGAATTAGTGTGGCTGCTCCATTAGTACATCTATCATAGTAAGGGGAAATGTCTGCATAGAAACGAGAGAGTTTGTCTTTAGACATATGAACTCTGTGTACCACTTTGAATTGTAATAAAGAATGTCGAGCACATAATGATGAAGAATTAATCAATTTTAAAATAATCTTCCAGCTCTCTTCAGATATGAAAATCTGTAAATCCTTTTCCCAGTCTCCGTTAATTTTATCTGAAGAGGCCTTTTTCAGTCCCAACAGCAGACCACAAATGTAAGATATTGAACCGTTGTCAAAGGGGTTCAGATTATCTGGACTTGTAGGAAATGTATGCAATTGAGATCTTAAAAAATCTTTAATCTTTAAGTATCGAAAAAAATGGGTATTGGAAAGATTAAATTTCATTGAAAGTTGCACAAAAGAAGAGAGATTCCCTTCATCAAACAAATCCTGAAATCATTTAATACCAAATCTATCCCATTCTTTAAAATATAATTCAGTTAAAAATGGTTTGAAAAAACAATTAGAAAAGATGGGACTCGAGAGGGAGAATCTCAATAAACCAAAATGTTTTCTAAACTGTAACCAAATCCTCAAAGAATGTTTGACCACCACATTGTCAGTTAGTTTATTTAAAGATAAAGGAAGCGAGGATCCAAGTAAAGAAATAATGGAAAATTTCATAACAGAGTTGACTTCCAAAGAAACCCATATAGAGCAATTCTCATGGTTAATGTAATATATCCAGAATGTAATATTTCTTATATTAACTGCCCAATAACATAACCTAAAATTGGGTGAGGCAAAGCCTCCATTCTGTTTGGTTTTTTGAAAGTGAGCTTTATTTATATGGGGTCAATTCATTCTTCCATATATAGGAAGAAAGAATTGAATCCAGAGTCAAAAAAAGATTTAGGAATAAAATCAGGCACAGCTTGAAAAAGGTATATAAATTTAGGTAAGATATTCATTTTAATAGAATTAATTCGGCCAATCAGTGATAAAGAGAGAGGCGACCAATTAGAAAGTGTTTTTTTTAACATAATTCATTAAAGTTAAAAAAACTTCCTTAAATAAATCTTTATAATTCTTAGTAATTGTTACTCCTAAATACGTAAATTGTTTTCTTAAAATATTAAAGGGAAGGTTAATATCAATTGGTATTAAATTGTTTAAAGGAAACAGTTCACTCTTACGTAAATTTAATTTATATCCTGAGAACTGACTAAAATTAGTCAGTAAACGGAACATAAATGGTAAGGAGGTTGTAACATTAGATATAAAAAGCAATAAGTCATAAGCATAGAGCGACACTTTATGGATAGTACCTCTCCTTAAAATACCAGTAATCTCTTTAGACTCTCGAAAAGCAATTGCTAAGGGTCCTAATACCAAATCAAAAAGCAGAGGGCTCAAAGGACAACCTTGTCTAGTTCCACACTGGAGATTAAAGCGTTTAGAATTCTGAAGATTAATAAGAACCTGAGCGGAGGGAGATAAATAAAGTAATTTAATCCAATGAATAAAATTAGGTCCAAAATTAAATTTTTCTAAGGATGTAAAGAGATAATTCCATTCAACTCTGTCAAAGGCCTTCTCCGCATCCAAAGATATCACACATTCTGATATCTCCTTAGATGGAGAATGCATGACATTTAACAAACACCGTATGTTAAAATGGGAATATCGATTTTTAATACATCCTGTCTGATCATCCAAAACTATAGAAGATATTATATTTTCAAGTCTGCGAGCCAACACTTTAGATAAGATTTTAGTATCAAAATTGAGTAAAGAGGTAGGTCTATACGAAGAACATTCAGTAGGATTCTTATTCTTTTTGAGAATAAGCGAAATGGAGGCTTTGTAAAAAGACTGCGGTAATCTTCCTACCATAAAGGAATCTGTGAGGGTAGAACATAAGTGTGGTATAAGCAAGCAGGAAAAAGCCTTATAAAACTCTCCAGATAATCCATCGGGTCCTGAGGATTTTCCAGAATGCAATTCTCGAATAGCCTGAGCAATTTCCTCCTGGGAAATGGGTTGATCCAATTGCCTACGATCATCTTTCGAAAGATTAGGAATATTTAAATGATCTAAAAAAATTATTTATTGCAATATTATCATTAACAGAGTCAGAACTATACACTTTGAAATAAAATTCCCTAGAAATGTCATTAATTTCAAAGTGGTCAGTTGTCACGTTCCCATTAATTTTACGTATTTCTTTAATTTGCCGCTTGGCTGTAAGTGATTTCAATTGATTAGCCAGTAGCTTACCAGTTTTATCTCCGTGAATATAAAATTGACTTCTATCTTTTAAAAGCTGGCTTTCAATTGGATACGTTAAAAGAAGATCATATTTAGTTTTGGTTTCAATACATCTCTTATATGTTTCAGGATCAGGTACTGAAGCGTATTTATGGTCCAGTTGTTTTAACTGATTAGTTAGTTCATTTCTCTCTTTGTTAACTTTTTTAATGATGTTTGCACTATAAGAGATAACTTGACCCTGGATATATGCTTTAAAAGTATCCCATATATTAAGACTAGATGTCTCTTCCAATGTATTTTCTTCAAAAAAAAGAGTTACTTACAAAAGACAATGTGAGGAGTCTGAGGAACAGGCCAACATTCACCTGTCCAAATTCAGGAAGGTGCAGCATGAACTGGAGGAAGCCGAGGAATGTGCTGACATTGCAGAGTCTCAAGTCAACAAACTTAGATCTAAAACCCGGGACATTACTATGAAGAGCGCTGAAGAGTAGATGACAGCCTGAAACGTTCCAGAGAAGAAATCCTCAAAATGTGTATTTCTTTGTAATATAGTTTTATAAATGTAGTAATATCAACAGAAGTAAACGTACAACACAAAAAAAAGAGTAATTTGATTCTCCATAAATTTTTAAAAGTCCTCATTGGATAACAGAGTTAAATTAAATCACCAAAATCTACTCAAAGGGATAGGACCAGGGAGATATAAAGAGAGAAGTACAGGAGAGTGGTCAGAAATAGCAATCTCTTTATATTCGATCAATTGAACCAATGGAATCATTTGACTGTCGATAAAAAAATAATCAATCCTGGTATGAGAATGATGGACATGAGAGAAAAAAGAATACTCCCTGTCCGTCAGATGAAGAAAACTCCAAGCATCAACTATACCACATTTAGTTAGAAAGGATTGGATAAACAAAGTTGATTTATTAAGTGTGGCTGGTTTGACAAGTGAGCGATCTAATACTGGATATAACCAGCAGTTAAAATCTCCTCCCATCACAAGAGAGTAAGTACACAAATCTGGCAAAAACGAAAATAGACATTCAAAAAATCCTGGATTGTCTATGTTGGGGGCATATACATTAGCAAAAACAATCAATTTACTGTCTAAACTCCCTGATACAATAACAAATTGACCATTAGGATCCAAAACAACTTTATGCTGAACAAAGGAAACTGTATTATCTACAAAAATCGAAACTCCATGTGATTTTGCATTAAACAAAGAATGGAATTGCATATCCTTCCACTGAGTAAAAAAACAGCTGCGTATGTGCGTTTCTAGTAAGAAAATAATGGGTGCTTTTAATTTTTTAATATAAGCAAACACTTTGTTCCATTTAATGGGGTGATTCAGCCCTTTCACATTCAAACTAAATAAGTTAACACTTTCAAATCTCTTACTAGCTCTTCTTTCAGTTAGTCCTGACGAAAGGTCTCGGCCCAAAACGTTGACTGTACCTCTTCCTAGAGATGCTGCCTGGCCTGCTGTGTTCACCAGCAACTTTTATGTGTGTTGTTTGAAATTCCAGCATCTGCAGATTTCCTTGTGTTTGCAAAGTTAATATTTCAAACCATTTTAAATACAAATCATCATGTAATTAAAAGATCTGGCCATAGGTTATTAAAACTAGAAAGCAAACCATAAGGTAAAGTTGTCAAACAGGCAATCATATAATCAACCCAACACAGCTCCCAGAGAGAAATAGGCCCTAGTACCTCCCCCACCCAAAGCTAGAAAGCTGACCAATAGACAGTCAGCGAGCTAACAACTAAGTTCCCTCCCCAAAAAATCCTGTTGACAGAAACTCTGGTCCTTCAAGGTTAAATATGTTCCTACCAAGAAACAACATAAAAAGAAAAATAACTCAGTATTCGAAAATATAAAAGGATCAGTTTAAACAAATTCAAAGAAAGCTATATTAAAATAAAGCCTCAAAAAGGGATATAATAAAAAAGTAGCAAAAAATAACAAAAGACAATATATGAACAATCAAAATGTAAGCTTATTGAAACCTTATTTCAAATTCATATTAACAGAAGAAAAAATTGATCAAATAAGAAATATAACAGTTTTAGACTTCATCCTTCAGAAACTCTTTTGCGTCTTCAGCTGACTTTATTCTTTCTCGCAATCCATTCTTCAAAACAATATTCAGATGGGCGGGAAACCGAAGGGATAGTTTAAATCCTTTGTTATAAAGTTCCGACATAACTTCCTTATATTTCATATGATCAGCCATAACTTGAGGCGAATAGCCCTCCACAAATCTGACCTTGTAACCATGGAAACCGATCATTCCTTGTCGACGGGTATGGCGAATTAAAAGGTCCTTAATACAAAATTCATGAAAACTTAGAATGACCGACCTGGGTCTCGCTGCCGACAACAATGGCTTCAAAGTCGGCAAGCGATATGCTCGATCGAGCTTCGGCTCAGAAGTGAATAGAACAGGGAATATCTGCTTCCGAAAGTTTGCAAAGAACTTCGTAGGGTCAGCGCCTTCAATTGATTCTTAAAGACCCAGAATTCGCAAGTTATTTCTCCTACTTCTATTTCTAGACTGGTAATCCTTTTCATCATTTTTTCATTGGATAAGTATAACTCTTTGCAGAGTTTAAATGTATTTCCGAGATCTTCTTCAAGTATCACCAGCTTTGCAGTATTTTCCTGAATTCGGGTCTCATGCTTAGTTAGAGTTTGTTGGATTGTATCCGACTTGTCATTAAGTCGTTGAAACTCCTCGGAAAATTTCGATTTTTGCTGTTTAAGGAAGTCACTGATTGAATCCAAAGTGACTGGGGATTCACCTTCTGTTTCCCTTCCTTTTGCAGAAGCTTTTGTTCTTTTCCCAGCCATAGTAGATCAGTATTAAAGTATTATAATAAGATTTCAAAAAAAACTGGTAGGAGACAATAAAGTAATAGGGTAGGAGCAATCTAAAATAATGTTACTCCATCAGCTGCCAACAGGGCTCTAGTATTTCTGAGATACTCAAACCACCCTGTCTGGGTCAATCATTCCAAGGTCAAGTCACTTAGATCACATTTCTTTCCCATTCTGATGTTTGGTCTGAGACGCTTGACCATGTCCTCATGCTTTTATGCGCTGAGTTGCTGCCAGACGACGGCCTGATTAGATAGTTGCATTAACACGCAGGTGTATTGGTGTTCTAATAAAGTGGCCACTGAGTGTGTAGTAGTCATGTTAAGCATCTCGAGGCTAAAATTGAACTTACGTGAAAACTACTGGGTGAGTTTACTTATGCATTGACATATAGGCTCTTCCAGCACTTCGAGCCACACTGCCAGTTAACCATTATTTTAAACCTAGCCTAATCACGGAAAATTTACAATGACCAATTAACCTACGAACCAGTCTGTCTTTGACCTGTGGGAGGAAGCCAGAGCACCTGAAGAGAATTCACATATTCCATGGGGAGGACGTATAGACTCTTTAAAGATGACATCAGAGTTGAACTCTGAACTCCAATGCCCCAAGCTGTAGTAGCACCATGCTAACCTCTTTTTGCCTCTTTTTTAGTACTTTGCCTTTCTGATCTGATGGAGATGGGTAATGCTTGTGACCATGCTCTTTGTGACTATATGGTTCTGTGTAGGAGGGGTTGGGAGGTCAGCAATGAAATTTCTCCCATTTTTTCCCCACTTCTGGTTTTCAGTCATCATGGTTTGAGCTCAGCCCTGACCCTGACTGATGTTGAACAGGAAGAACTTGCCTTTTCGTAGTTCCTTTCATGACCCCGGGAACTCCCAAATAACTGTATATCCAAATTTAATACTTTCCATGTGTACTTGCATCATGTTGGAGATGTGGCAAATATTCTGCGCAAGACAATGCTCCAAAAGAAGGTAAGTGTTTCAGTGATATCGCCACATCATTTGGAAGTCAATAGTTTTGAATAAAGATGTTAATAATTAATTGTAAAGCTAGCATGGGAATGTGAGCACAGGTTCAAGTACAATTATGCACTCCTGAATTCAACCATTGTTCGTGGAGGAACTTGGCTGTCAGTCAAAAGTAGGATTGGTATTGGTCTAAGTGCTGGGAACATCAGGATCACATTCAGTTTATCGTCATTCAACCGTAGATAGATACTGCCAAATGAAATAACCGTCCTCCAGACCACGGTTCAAAAGATTATATATAACTTACACATGTCACACAAAGTAATATACCACTAGTAAATTAACAAATAATAAGGTTCTCAAAGAGGCGTATATATTTAATTAATATATTTTTAACTAGTATGTGCCAGAGCAGTGTGGCAGTTGGTTCTACAGGCTCACAGCTGAAGCAAGCCAGGGTCGATCCTAAGCTCTGGTGCTGTCTCTGAGAAGTTATCCCTGAAAACATGTGGGATCCTTCTGTGTTCAAGTTTCCTCCCACATCCTAAGGATGTGCTGGATGGCGGATTTTTCTGTAAATTGCTATAACTATAGGTGAGTGCAGCTTAATGTGAAAAAGAGTAAGGAGCTGGTGGTAGACCTGAGGAGAGCCAAGGTACCAGCGACCCTTGATTCCATCCAGGGGGTTAGTGTTACAAATCAGGATTACAAATACCTGGGGATACGAATTGACAATAAACTGGACTGGTCAAAGAACACTGAGGCTGTCTACAAGAAGGGTCAGAGCCATCTCTATTTCCTGAGGAGACTGAGGTCATTTAACATCTGCCGGACGATGCTGGGGATGTTCTATGAGTCTGTGGTGGCCAGTGCTATCACGTTTGCTGTTGTGTGCTGGGGCGGCAGGCTGAGGGTAGCAGACACCAACAGAATCAACAAACTGATTCGTAAGGCCAGTGATGTTGTGGGGATGGAACTGGACTCTCTGATTGTGGTGTCTGAAAAGAGGATGCTGTCCAAGTTGCATGCCATCATGGTCAATGTCTCCCATCCACTACATAATGTACTGGTTGGGCACAGGAGTACATTCAGCCAGAGACTCATTCCACCAAGATGCAACACAGAGCGTCATAGGAAGTCATTCCTGCCTGTGGCCATCAAACGTTACAACTCCTCCCTTGGAGGGTCAGACACCCTGAGCCAATAGGCTGGTCCTGGACTTAATTCCTGGCATAATATACATATTACTATTTAACTATTTATGGTTTTATTACTATTTAATTATTTATGTTGCAACTGTAAGGAAAAGCAATTTCCCCCGGGATCAATAAAGTATGACTATGACTATGGGAATGATAGGAGAATTGAGAGGGGTTGTGATGGAGAATCTGAGATTGCCATTAGTGTAGATCAGTGCCTAGTGGTTGGTGGAAATATTGTGGGCTGAAATTTCCATGCAATATGACTAAAATTAAATGCTCGACAGAGTTCTTTATATTTCCATTTTAAAGTTTTTTTAAAAATTCAAGCTATTAATGGATGGAGGGGTGGAACTACTAGTTCATTTTTTGATGGCCAGTTCAAATTGGAAAATTTTCAACTTGTGTTGTTATCACACTTTCAGAGGCCAGTCTCATATCAAATTGGGGGTTCCTAATTAAGATCAGGCCTACATGCAAGGAGAGAAAGAATACAATTAGAGAATAAACATTTTCAGACTGATGTCACGGAAATAAATGAAGTAGAATTTATTTTTATTAAACATAAAAGAATATTTTTGGTTTAGGTAGGACATAATCTATTTTAATAAATTGTAGCAATGTTACAGCAAAAGGAGAAATTTCAACTTAAATGATAATTTAACATTAAGTTGTCCAACTTGTTTGGAATGGCTGAATTTGTGAAAGTTTGCAGCTACTAAGATGCTTCTTGAAGCCAGTAACTGTTTGAAGTGTGTTATTATTTCAGAACACTGGCGAGGCCCCCAAGCAATTGGCTTCCAAGACCAGCTTCCTGTCCTGGATAGATGGATATCGGAAGAACCCACCATCACTGAAGCAAGCATGCAGGCTGAAAATCCGTGAGATTATTGGGTATCGGAGGCTGCATGCCATCAGAACATTTCACATCCCTCAGTCCCTGAAAAATTACCTTATGTTTAAGGACCTCACACTGGAAGATTCTACATCAGTACTTGGTTTTTTGTAACTACAGAAGCTCCCATTCTCAACATCCAGCGTTACGTTTCAGATACCCTGATGTCAGGATCTCTGACATTTAAAGTGCCTGTACACTGCTGCTTCAGCTCAGAGCTTGTGAGATTCCATCATAGCATGTTGCTGAGAAGGCCATGCTTTAATTACTTGATGGAATTTCTGTTTATTTGAATTATTCATCTAAAAGAACAGGCTGCTTTCGGCAGAAGAATGAACAACAAGCACTGTTAGTGCTTCTCGGAAAGAATAACTTGGGAAATCAGCAATGGATTTAAACACTGGAAATCAAAGTAAATCAAAGAGTTTCACCAACAGGAAATGAGACTGAACACTTGGAAAGACTTCCTGTCAGTGCAGATGAGCTCTTGGCTGGCCGACTCATTCCATTGTGGTGGGACAAACTGGATGATGTCAACGGTCTCTGCTGGGCAGCAAATGATGTCAACATGGATCTATTATTATGCTATTATTATTGTGTTTAATGTATTCTCTGATCACTTGCTTCTTGATTATATAGGAAAATTATTCTGCGACTTCTTAAGGCAGATGTGCTGTTTGAATTCTGCATCAATGTTCTCTGCACAGAGGGAACAAATCAGAGCGTGGGTAGGTGGGGAGTTTGTCTTTATCGTACACACAAGAGTACTTAAAGATTTCAAAGTACACTTCATTCATAAATATTCATGATGCAGAAATACAACTTACAGACACACAAGAGATTCTACAGATGCTGGAAATCTTCAACAACACAAATAATGCTCGTCATATTATGGGGACAGCCTAGAATATCCCTTTCTGACTGCCAGAAAGCAAAGACTAAAATTAGGGGAGCCTTTTCTGGTAGGCTGCTGGTGGACTGGTAGTGTTCTGTGGGCATTTGGCTGCTGGTTGGCTGGTAGCATTCTGTAGTGTTGACCGCTGGTGGACTGGTAGTGTTCTGTAGTGTCGGATGCTGGAGAACTGGTAGTGTTCGGTAGTGTCGGATGCTGGTGGACTGGTAGTGTTCGGTAGTGTTGGATGCTGTTGGACTGGTAGTGTTCTGTAGTGTTGGATGCTGGTAGACTCATAGTGTTCTGTAGGGATTAGATGCTGGTGTACTGGTTGTGCTCTGTTGGGGTCGGATGCTGGTGAACTGGTAGTGTTCTATCGTGTTGGATGCTGGTGGGCTGGTAGTGTTCTGCAGTTTGGATGCTGGTGGACTGGTTGTGTCTGTAGGGGTTGGATGCTGGTGGACTGGTAGTGTTCTATAGGGGTTGGCTGCTGGTGGACTGGTCGTATTCTGTAGGGATTGGATGTGGCTGGATGGTATCCTTCTGCAATGTTGGCTGCTGGTGGACTGGTAGTGTTCTGTAGTGTTGGATGCTGGTAGGCTGGTGGTGATCTGTAGTACTTGATGCTGGTGGATTGGTAGTGTTCTGTAGGGTTTAGCTGCTGGTAGACTGGTAGTCTTCTGTAGGGGTCAGATGCTGGTATACTGGTTGTGTTCTGTTAAGGTCATCTGCTGGTGGACTGGTAGTGTTCTGTAGTCTTGTATGCTGGTGGACTGGAAGTTTTCTGTAGGGGTTGGATGCTGGTGAACTGGTAGTGTACTGCAGGGGTTGGCTGCTGGTGGACTGGTATTGTTCTATAGGGGTTGGCTGCTGGTGGACTGGTCATATTCTGTAGGGATTGGATGTGGCTGGATGGTATCCTTCTGCAATGTTGGCTGCTGGTGGACTGGTAGTGTTCTGTAGTGTTGGATGCTGGTAGGCTGGTAGTGTTCTGTAGGTCGGATGCTGGTGAACTGGCTGTGTCTGTAGTGTTGGATGCTGGTGGACTGGTGGTGATCTGTAGTACTTGATGCTGGTGGATTGGTAGTGTTCTGTAGGGTTTAGATGCTGGTAGACTGGTAATCTTCTGTAGGGGTCAGATGCTGGTATACTGGTTGTGTTCTGTTAAGGTCGGATGCTGGTGGACTGGTAGTGTTCTGTAGTGTTGGACGCTGCTGGACTGGTAGTGTCCTGTCATGTTGGATGCTGGTGGACCGGTTGTGTTCTGTCGTGTTGGATGCTGGTGGACTGGTTGAATTCTGTAGTGTTGGATGCTGGTGGACTGATAATGTTACTGACAGGTTGAATACTGGTGGACTGGTAGTGCTCTGTTGTATGCTGGTGGACTATTAGTGTTCTGTATTATTGGATGCTGGGTACTGGTTGTGTTCTGTATGGGACAGATGTTGGTGGACTGGTAGTGTTCTTTAGTGTTGGATGCTGGGGACTGGTAATGATCTGTAGTGTTGGATGCTGGTGGACTGGTGGTGATCTGTAGTGCTGGATGCTGGTGGACTGGTGGTGATCTGTAGTGTTGGATGCTGGTTTACTGGTAGTGATCTGTCGTGTTGGATGCTGGTAGACTGCTAGTGGTTTGTACGGGTCAGATGCTGGTGTACTGGTACTGTTTTGTTGGAGTCGGATGCTGGTGGACTGGTGGTGATCTGCAGGGGTTGGATGCTGGTGGACTGGTGGAGATCTGCAGGGGTTGGATGCTGGTGGACTGGTGGAGATCTGCAGGGGTTGGATGCTGGTGGACTGGTGGAGATCTGCAGGGGTTGGATGCTGGGGAATTGGTGGTGTTCTGTAGGGGTTGGATGCTCGTAGACTAGTTGTGTTTTGTCGGGATTTGGCTGCTGGTGGACTGGAAATGTTCAGTAAGGGTTGGCTGCTGGTGGACTGGTGGTGGTGTTCTGTAGTTTTGAATGCTGGTGGACTGGAAGTGTTCTCTAGTGTCGGCTCTTAATGGACTCGTAGTGTTCCGTAGTGTTGGGTGCTTGGGGACTGGTAGTGATCTGTAGTGTTGGATGCTGGTGGACTAGTAGTGTTATGTAGACTTGGATGCTGGGGGACTGGTAGTGATCTGTAGTGTTGGATGCTGGTGTACTGGTAGTGATCTATCGTGTTGAATGCTGGTAGACTGCTAGTGGTTTGTACAGGTCAGATGCTAGTTTACTGGTAGTGTTCTGTTGGAGTCGGATGCTGGTGGACTGGTGGAGATCTGCAGGGGTTGGATGCTGGTGGACTGGTGGAGATCTGAAGGGGTTGGATGCTGGGGAATTGGTGGTGTTCTGTAGAGGTTAGATGCTCGTAGACTAGTTGTGTTTTGTAGGGATTTGGCTGCTGGTGGACTGGAAGTGTTCAGTAAGGGCTTGCTGCTGGTGGACTGGAAATGTTCAGTAAGGGTTGGCTGCTGGTGGTGTTCTGTAGTTTTGAATGCTGGTGCACTGGAAGTGTTCTGTAGTGTCGGCTCTTAATGGACTCGTAGTCTTCCGTAGTGTTGGATGGTTGTGGACTGGTTATGTTCTGTAGTGTTGGGTGCTTGGGAATGGTAGTGATCTGTAGTGTTGGATGCTGGTGGACTAGTAGTGTTATGTAGACTTGGATGCTGGTGGACTGGTAGTGATGTCGTGTTGGGTGCTGGTGGACTGGTAGTGTTTTGTAGAGTTGCCTGCTGGTGGACTGGTACTGTTCTATAGTTTTGGTTGCTGCTGGACTGGTAGTGTTCAGTAAGCTTTGGCTGCTGGAGGAATGATAGTGTTCTGTAGTATTGGATGCTGGTGGACTGGTAGTGTTTTGTAGAGTTGGATGCTGGGGGACTGGTAGTGATCTGTCGTGTTGTGTGCTTGGGGACTGGTAGTGATCTGTAGTGTTGGATGCTGGTGGACTGGTAGTGTTTTTTAGACTTGGATGCTGGTGGACTGGTAGTGATCTGTAGTGTTGGATGCTGGTGGACTGGTAGTGATCTGTAGTGTTGGATGCTGGTGGACTGGTAGTGATCTGTCGTGTTGAATGCTGGTAGACTGCTAGTGGTTTGTACAGGTCAGATGCTGGTTTACTGGTAGTGTTCTGTTGGAGTCGGATGCTGGTGGACTGGTGGAGATCTGCAGGGGTTGGATGCTGGTGGACTGGTGGAGATCTGAAGGGGTTGGATGCTGGGGAATTGGTGGTGTTCTGTAGAGGTTAGATGCTCGTAGACTAGTTGTGTTTTGTAGGGATTTGGCTGCTGGTGGACTGGAAGTGTTCAGTAAGGGCTTGCTGCTGGTGGACTGGAAATGTTCAGTAAGGGTTGGCTGCTGGTGGTGTTCTGTAGTTTTGAATGCTGGTGCACCGGAAGTGTTCTGTAGTGTCGGCTCTTAATCGACTCGTAGTCTTCCGTAGTGTTGGATGGTTGTGGACTGGTTATGTTCTGTAGTGTTGGCTGCTGGTGGACTGGTAGTGATCTGTAGTGTTGGCTGCTGGTGGACTGGTAGTGTTCTGTAGAGTTTGGCTGCTGGTGGACTGGTAGTGTTCAGTAGAGTTTGGCTGCTGGTGGACTGGTAGTGTTCTGTAGTCTTGTATGCTGGTGGACTGGAAGTGTTCTGTAGAGTTTGGCTGCTGGTGGACTGGTAGTGATGTAGTGTTGGGTGCTGGGGGACTGGCAGTGTTTTGTAGAGTTGGTTGCTGGGGGACTGGTAGTGATCTGTAGAGTTGGATGCTGGTGGACTGGTTGTGTTTTGTAGTGTTGGATGCTGGGGGACTGGTAGTGATCTGTAGATATGGATGCTGGTGGACTGGTAGTGTTCTGTAGAGTTTGGCTGCTGGTGGACTGGTAGTGTTCTGTAGAATTTGGCTGCTGGTGGACTGGTATTTTTCTATAGGGGTTGGCTGCTGGTGGACTGGTCGTATTCTGTAGGGATTGGATGTGGCTGGATGGTATCCTTCTGCAATGTTGGCTGCTGGTGGACTGGTGGTGTTCTGTAGTTTTGTATGCTGGTGGCCTGGAAGTGTTCTGTAGAGCTTGGCTGGTGGTGGACTGGTAGTGTTCTGTAGTGCTGGATGCTGGTGGATTGGTAGTGCTCTGTAGAGTTTGGCTGGTGGTGGACTGGTCATGCTCTGTAGGGATTGGATCTGGGTGGATGGTAGCCTTCTGTAGCATTGGAAGCTGTTGGACTGGGAGTGTAGTGAGGACATTTGGCTGCTGGTGGACTGGTCATGCTCTGTAGGGATTGGATCTGGGTGGATGGTAGCCTTCTGTAGCATTGGAAGCTGTTGGACTGGGAGTGCAGTGAGGACATTTGGCTGCTGGTGGACTGGTAGTGTTCTATAGTTTTGGATGCTGCTGGACTGGTAGTGTTCAGTAAAGTTTGGCTGTTGGAGGAATGATAGTGTTCTGTAGAGTTGGATGCTGGTGGACTGGTAGTGTTCTGTAGAGTTGGATGCTTGGGGACTGGTAGTGATCTGTAGTGTTGGATGCTGGTGGACTGGTAGTGATATGTAGTGTTGGATGCTGGTGGACTGGTAGTGATCTGTAGTGTTGGATGCTGGTGGACTGGTGGTGTTCTGTAGAGTTTGGCTGCTGGTGGACTGGTAGTGTTCAGTAGAGTTTGGCTGCTGGTGGACTGGTAGTGTTCTGTAGTCTTGTATGCTGGTGGACTGGAAGTGTTCTGTAGAGTTTGGCTGCTGGTGGACTGGTAGTGATGTAGTGTTGGGTGCTGGGGGACTGGCAGTGTTTTGTAGAGTTGGTTGCTGGGGGACTGGTAGTGATCTGTAGAGTTGGATGCTGGTGGACTGGTTGTGTTTTGTAGTGTTGGATGCTGGGGGACTGGTAGTGATCTGTAGATATGGATGCTGGTGGACTGGTAGTGTTCTGTAGAGTTTGGCTGCTGGTGGACTGGTAGTGTTCTGTAGAATTTGGCTGCTGGTGGACTGGTATTTTTCTATAGGGGTTGGCTGCTGGTGGACTGGTCGTATTCTGTAGGGATTGGATGTGGCTGGATGGTATCCTTCTGCAATGTTGGCTGCTGGTGGACTGGTGGTGTTCTGTAGTTTTGTATGCTGGTGGCCTGGAAGTGTTCTGTAGAGCTTGGCTGGTGGTGGACTGGTAGTGTTCTGTAGTGCTGGATGCTGGTGGATTGGTAGTACTCTGTAGAGTTTGGCTGGTGGTGGACTGGTCATGCTCTGTAGGGATTGGATCTGGGTGGATGGTAGCCTTCTGTAGCATTGGAAGCTGTTGGACTGGGAGTGTAGTGAGGACATTTGGCTGCTGGTGGACTGGTCATGCTCTGTAGGGATTGGATCTGGGTGGATGGTAGCCTTCTGTAGCATTGGAAGCTGTTGGACTGGGAGTGCAGTGAGGACATTTGGCTGCTGGTGGACTGGTAGTGTTCTATAGTTTTGGATGCTGCTGGACTGGTAGTGTTCAGTAAAGTTTGGCTGTTGGAGGAATGATAGTGTTCTGTAGAGTTGGATGCTGGTGGACTGGTAGTGTTCTGTAGAGTTGGATGCTTGGGGACTGGTAGTGATCTGTAGTGTTGGATGCTGGTGGACTGGTAGTGATATGTAGTGTTGGATGCTGGTGGACTGGTAGTGATCTGTAGTGTTGGATGCTGGTGGACTGGTGGAGATCTGCAGGGGTTGGATGCTGGTGGACTGGTGGAGATCTGCAGGGGTTGGATGCTGGTGGACTGGTGGAGATCTGCAGGGGCTGGATGCTGGGGAATTGGTGGTGTTCTGTCGGGGTTAGATGCTTGTAGACGAGTTGTGTTTTGTAGGGATTTGGCTGCTGGTGGACTGGAAGTGTTCAGTAAGGGCTTGCTGCTGGTGGACTGGAAATGTTCAGTAGGGGTTGGCTGCTGGTGGACTGCTGGTGGTGTTCTGCAGTTTTGAATGCTGGTGGACTGGAAGTGTTCTGTAGTGTCGGCTCTTAATGGACTCGTAGTCTTCCGTAGTGTTGGATGGTTGGGGACTGGTTATGTTCTGTAGTGTTGGCTGCTGGTGGACTGGTAGTGATCTGAAGTGTTGGCTGCTGGTGGACTGGTAGTGATCTGTAGTGTTGGCTGCTGGTGGACTGGTAGTGTTTTGTAGAGTTGGATGCTGGGGGACTGGTAGTGAACTGTAGAGTTGGATGCTGGGGGACTGGTAGTGATCTGTAGTGTTGGGTGCGTGGGGACTGGTAGTGATCTGTAGTGTTGGATACTGGTGGACTGGTAGTGATATGTAGTGTTGGATGCTGGTGGACTGGTAGTGTTCTATAGTTTTGGTTGCTGCTGGACTGGTGGTGTGCAGTAAGGTCTGGCTGCTGGAGGAATGATAGTGTTCTGTAGAGTTGGATGCTGGGGGACTGGTAGTGTTCTGTAGAGTTGGATGCTTGGGGACTGGTAGTGATCTGTAGTGTTGGATGCTGGTGGACTGGTCGTGATATGTAGTGTTGGATGCTGGTGGACTGGTAGTGTTTTGTAGAGTTGGATGCTGGGGGACTGGTAGTGATCTGTAGAGTTGGATGCTGGTGGACTGGTAGTGATCTGTAGTGTTGGATGCTGGTGGTCTGGTAGTGATCTGTAGTGTTGGATGCTGGTGGACTGGTGGTGATCTGTAGTGTTGGATGCTGGTTGACTGGTAGTGTTTTGTAGAGTTGGATGCTGGGGGACTCGTAGTGATCTGTAGAGTTGGATGCTGGTGGACTGGTAGTGATCTGTAGTGTTGGATGCTGGGGACTGGTAGTGATCTGTAGTGTTGGATGCCAGTGGACTGGTAGTGATGGAGTGTTGGGTGCTGGGGGACTGGCAGTGTTTTGTAGAGTTGGATGCTGGGGGACTGGTAGTGATCTGTAGTGCTGGATGCTGGTGGACTGGTAGTGATCTGTAGTGTTGGATGCTGGTGGACTGGTAGTGATCTGTAGTGTTGGATGCTGCTGGACGTGGTGATCTGTAGTGTTGGATGCTGGTGGACTGGTAGTGATCTGTCGTGTTGAATGCTGGTAGACTGCAAGTGGTTTGTACGGGTCAGATGCTGGTTTACTGGTAGTGTTCTGTTGGAGTCGGATGCTGGTGGACTGGTGGAGATCTGCAGGGGTTGGATGCTGGTGGACTGGTGGAGATCTGCAGGGGCTGGATGCTGGTGGACTGGTAGTGTTTTGTAGAGTTGGATGCTGGGGGACTGGTAGTGATCTGTAGAGTTGGATGCTGGTGGACTGGTAGTGATCTGTAGTGTTGGATGCTGGTGGTCTGGTAGTGATCTGTAGTGTTGGATGCTGGTGGACTGGTGGTGATCTGTAGTGTTGGATGCTGGTTGACTGGTAGTGTTTTGTAGAGTTGGATGCTGGGGGACTCGTAGTGATCTGTAGAGTTGGATGCTGGTGGACTGGTAGTGATCTGTAGTGTTGGATGCTGGGGACTGGTAGTGATCTGTAGTGTTGGATGCCAGTGGACTGGTAGTGATGGAGTGTTGAGTGCTGGGGGACTGGCAGTGTTTTGTAGAGTTGGATGCTGGGGGACTGGTAGTGATCTGTAGTGCTGGATGCTGGTGGACTGGTAGTGATCTGTAGTGTTGGATGCTGGTGGACTGGTAGTGATCTGTAGTGTTGGATGCTGCTGGACTGGTGGTGATCTGTAGTGTTGGATGCTGGTGGACTGGTAGTGATCTGTCGTGTTGAATGCTGGTAGACTGCAAGTGGTTTGTACGGGTCAGATGCTGGTTTACTGGTAGTGTTCTGTTGGAGTCGGATGCTGGTGGACTGGTGGAGATCTGCAGGGGTTGGATGCTGGTGGACTGGTGGAGATCTGCAGGGGCTGGATGCTGGTGGACTGGTAGTGTTTTGTAGAGTTGGATGCTGGGGGACTGGTAGTGATCTGTAGAGTTGGATGCTGGTGGACTGGTAGTGATCTGTAGTGTTGGATGCTGGTGGTCTGGTAGTGATCTGTAGTGTTGGATGCTGGGGGACTGGTAGTGATCTGTAGTGTTGGATGCTGGTGGACTGGAAGTGTTCAGTAAGGGCTTGCTGCTGGTGGACTGGAAATTTTCAGTAAGGGTTGGCTGCTGGTGGTGTTCTGTAGTTTTGAATGCTGGTGCACCGGAAGTGTTCTGTAGTGTCGGCTCTTAATGGACTCGTAGTCTTCCGTAGTGTTGGATGGTTGTGGACTGGTTATGTTCTATAGTGTTGGCTGCTGGTGGACTGGTAGTGATCTGTAGTGTTGGGTGCTGGGGGACTGGCAGTGTTTTGTAGAGTTGGATGCTGGGGGACTGGTAGTGAACTGTAGAGTTGGATGCTGGGGGACTGGTAGTGATCTGTAGTGTTGGGTGCTTGGGGACTGGTAGTGATCTGTAGTGTTGGATACTGGTGGACTGGTAGTGATATGTAGTGTTGGATGCTGGTGGACTGGTAGTGTTCTATAGTTTTGGTTGCTGCTGGACTGGTGGTGTGCAGTAAGGTCTGGCTGCTGGAGGAATGATAGTGTTCTGTAGAGTTGGATGCTTGGGGACTGGTAGTGATCTGTAGTGTTGGATGCTGGTGGACTGGTCGTGATATGTAGTGTTGGATGCTGGTGGACTGGTAGTGTTTTGTAGAGTTGGATGCTGGGGGACTGGTAGTGATCTGTAGAGTTGGATGCTGGTGGACTGGTAGTGATCTGTAGTGTTGGATGCTGGTGGTCTGGTAGTGATCTGTAGTGTTGGATGCTGGTGGACTGGTGGTGATCTGTAGTGTTGGATGCTGGTTGACTGGTAGTGTTTTGTAGAGTTGGATGCTGGGGGACTCGTAGTGATCTGTAGAGTTGGATGCTGGTGGACTGGTAGTGATCTGTAGTGTTGGATGCTGGGGACTGGTAGTGATCTGTAGTGTTGGATGCCAGTGGACTGGTAGTGATGGAGTGTTGGGTGCTGGGGGACTGGCAGTGTTTTGTAGAGTTGGATGCTGGGGGACTGGTAGTGATCTGTAGTGCTGGATGCTGGTGGACTGGTAGTGATCTGTAGTGTTGGATGCTGGTGGACTGGTAGTGATCTGTAGTGTTGGATGCTGGTGGACTGGTGGTGATCTGTAGTGTTGGATGCTGGTGGACTGGTAGTGATCTGTCGTGTTGAATGCTGGTAGACTGCAAGTGGTTTGTACGGGTCAGATGCTGGTTTACTGGTAGTGTTCTGTTGGAGTCGGATGCTGGTGGACTGGTGGAGATCTGCAGGGGTTGGATGCTGGTGGACTGGTGGAGATCTGCAGGGGTTGGAGGCTGGTGGACTGGTAGTGTTCTGTAGTGTTGGATGCTGGGGGACTGGTAGTGATCTGTAGTGTTGGATGCTGGTGGACTCTGTGTTCAATAAGGTTTGGCTGCTGGTGGACTGGTGGTGTTCTGTAGTTTTGTATGCTGGTGGCCTGGAAGTGTTCTGTAGAGGTTGGCTGGTGGTGGACTGGTAGTGTTCTGTAGTGCTGGATGCTGGTGGATTGGTAGTGCTCTGTAGAGTTTGGCTGGTGGTGGACTGGTCATGTTCTGTAGAGTTGGATGCTGCTGCACTGGTCGTGTACTGTTGAGTTGGATGCTGGTGAACTGGTAGTGTTTTGTTGAGTTGGATGCTGGTGGACTGGTAGTGATGTCGTGTTGGGTGCTGGTGGACTGGTAGTGTTTTGTAGAGTTGCCTGCTGGTGGACTGGTACTGTTCTATAGTTTTGGTTGCTGCTGGACTGGTAGTGTTCAGTAAGCTTTGGCTGCTGGAGGAATGATAGTGTTCTGTAGTATTGGATGCTGGTGGACTGGTAGTGTTTTGTAGAGTTGGATGCTGGGGGACTGGTAGTGATCTGTCGTGTTGTGTGCTTGGGGACTGGTAGTGATCTGTAGTGTTGGATGCTGGTGGACTGGTAGTGTTTTTTAGACTTGGATGCTGGTGGACTGGTAGTGATCTGTAGTGTTGGATGCTGGTGGACGGGTAGTGTTTTGTAGAGTTGGATGCTGGGTGACTGGTAGTGATCTGTCGTGTTGAATGCTGGTAGACTGCTAGTGGTTGGTACGGGTCAGATGCTGGTTTACTGGTAGTGTTCTGTTGGAATCGGATGCTGGTGGATTGGTGGAGATCTGCAGGGGTTGGATGCTGGTGGACTGGTGGAGATCTGCAGGGGTTGGATGCTGGTGGACTGGTGGAGATCTGCAGGGGCTGGATGCTGGGGAATTGGTGGTGTTCTGTCGGGGTTAGATGCTCGTAGACGAGTTGTGTTTTGTAGGGATTTGGCTGCTGGTGGACTGGAAGTGTTCAGTAAGGGCTTGCTGCTGGTGGACTGGAAATGTTCAGTAAGGGTTGGCTGCTGGTGGACTGCTGGTGGTGTTCTGCAGTTTTGAATGCTGGTGGACTGGAAGTGCTCTGTAGTGTCGGCTCTTAATGGACTCGTAGTCTTCCGTAGTGTTGGATGGTTGTGGACTGGTTATGTTTTGTAGTGTTGGCTGCTCGTGGACTGGTAGTGATCTGAAGTGTTGGCTGCTGGTGGACTGGTATTGTTTTGTAGAGTTGGATGCTGGGGGACTGGTAGTGAACTGTAGAGTTGGATGCTGGGGGACTGGTAGTGATCTGTAGTGTTGGGTGCTTGGGGACTGGTAGTGATCTGTAGTGTTGGATACTGGTGGACTGGTAGTGATATGTAGTGTTGGATGCTGGTGGACTGGTAGTGTTCTATAGTTTTGGTTGCTGCTGGACTGGTAGTGTGCAGTAAGGTCTGGTTGCTGGAGGAATGATAGTGTTTTGTAGAGTTGGATGCTGCGGGACTGGTAGTGATATGTAGAGTTGGGTGCTGGGGGACTGGTAGTGATCTGTAGTGTTGGGTGCTTGGGGACTGGTAGTGATCTGTAGTGTTGGATGCTGGTGGACTGGTAGTGTTTTGTAGACTTGGATGCTGGGGGACTGGTAGTGATCTGTCGTGTTGAATGCTGGTAGACTGCTAGTGGTTTGTACGGGTCAGATGCTGGTTTACTGGTAGTGTTCTGTTGGAGTCGGATGCTGGTGGACTGGTGGAGATCTGCAGGGTTTGGATGCTGGTGGACTGGTGGAGATCTGCAGGGGTTGGATGCTGGTGGACTGGTGGAGATCTGCAGGGGTTGGATGCTGGGGAATTGGTGGTGTTCTGTAGGGGTTAGATGCTCGTAGACTAGTTGTGTTTTGTAGGGATTTGGCTGCTGGTGGACTGGAAGTGTTTAGCAAGGGCTGGCTGCTGGTGGACTGGAAATGTTCAGTAAGGGTTGGCTGCTGGTGGACTGCTGGTGGTGTTCTGTAGTTTTGAATGCTGGTGGACTGGAAGTGTTCTGTAGTGTCGGCTCTTAATGGACTCGTCGTCTTCCGTAGTGTTGGATAGTTGTGGACTGGTTATGTTCTGTAGTGTTGGCTGCTGGTGGACTGGTAGTGATCTGTAGTGTTGGCAGCTGGTGGACTGGTTGTAATATGTAGTGTTGGATGCTGGTGGACTGGTAGTGTTTTGTAGAGTTGGATGCTGGTGGACTGGTAGTGATGTAGTGTTGGGTGCTGGGGGACTGGCAGTGTTTTGTAGAGTTGGATGCTGGGGGACTGGTAGTGATCTGTAGAGTTGGATGCTGGGGGACTGGTAATGATCTGTAGTGTTGGGTGCTTGGGGACTGGTAGTAATCTGTAGTGTTGGATGCTGGTGGACTGGTAGTGATATGTAGTGTTGGATGCTGGTGGACTGGTAGTATTCTATAGTTTTGGTTGCTGCTGGACTGGTAGTGTGCAGTAAGGTCTGGCTGCTGGAGGAATGATAGTGTTCTGTAGAGTTGGATGCTGGGGGACTGGTAGTGATCTGTAGTGTTGGATGCTAATGGACTGGTAGTGTTTTGTACAGTTGGATGCTGGTGGACTGGTAGTGTTTTGTAGAGTTGGATGCTGGTGGACTGGTAGTGATCTGTAGTGTTGGATGCTGGTGGACTGGTGGTGATGTAGTGTTGGGTGCTGGGGGACTGGCAGTGTTTTGTAGAGTTGGATGCTGGGGTCTGGTAGTGATCTGTAGAGTTGGATGCGGGTGGATTGGCAGTGTTTTGTAGAGTTGGATGCTGGTGGACTGGTAGTGTTTTGTAGAGTTGGATGCTGGGGGACTGGTAGTGATCTGTAGTTATGGATGCTGGTGGACTGGTAGTGTTCTGTAGAGTTTGGCTGCTGGTGGACTGGTAGTGTTCTGTAGAATTAGGCTGCTGGTGGACTGGTAGTGTTCTGTAGTCTTGTATGCTGGTGGACTGGAAGTATTCTGTAGGGGTTGGATGCTGGTGAACTGGTCTTGGTCTATAGGGGTTGGCTGCTGGTGGACTGGTCGTATTCTGTTGAGATTGGATGTGGCTGGATGGTATCCTTCTGCAATGTTGGCTGCTGGTGGACTGGTGGTGTTCTGTAGTTTTGTATGCTGGTAGCCTGGAAGTGTTCTGTAGAGGTTGCTGGTGGTGGACTGGTAATGTTCTGTAGTGCTGGATGCTGGTGGATTGGTGGTGCTCGGTAGAGTTTGGCTGGAGGTGGACTGGTCATGCTCTGTAGGGATTGGATCTGGGTGGATGGTAGCCTTCTGTAGCATTGGAAGCTGTTGGACTGGGAGTGTAGTGAGGACATTTGGCTGCTGGTGGACTGGTAGTGTTCTATAGTTTTGGATGCTGCTGAACTGGTAGTGTTCAGTAAGGTTTGGCTGTTGGAGGAATGATAGTATTCTGTAGAGTTGGATGCTGGGGGACTGGTAGTGATCTGTCATGTTGAATGCTGGTAGACTGCTAGTGGTTTGTACGGGTCAGATGCTGGTTTACTGGTAGTGTTCTGTTGGAGTCGGATGCTGGTGGACTGGTGGAGATCTGCAGGGGTTGGATGCTGGTGGACTGGTGGAGATCTGCAGGGGTTGGATGCTGGTGGACTGGTGGAGATCTGCAGGGTCTGGATGCTGGAGAATTGGTGGTGTTCTGTTGGGGTTAGATGCTCGTAGACGAGTTGTGTTTTGTAGGGATATGGCTGCTGGTGGACTGGAAGTGTTCAGTAAGGGCTTGCTGCTGGTGGACTGGAAATGTTCAGTAAGGGTTGGCTGCTGGTGGACTGCTGGTGGTGTTCTGCAGTTTTGAATGCTGGTGGACTGGAAGTGCTCTGTAGTGTCGGCTCTTAATGGACTCGTAGTCTTCCATAGTGTTGGATGGTTGTGGACTGGTTATGTTTTGTAGTGTTGGCTGCTCATGGACTGGTAGTGATCTGAAGTGTTGGCTGCTGGTGGACTGGTATTGTTTTGTAGAGTTGGGTGCTTGGGGACTGGTAGTGATCTGTAGTGTTGGATACTGGTGGACTGGTAGTGATATGTAGTGTTGGATGCTGGTGGACTGGTAGTGTTCTGTAGTGTTGGATGCTGGTGGACTGGTAGTGTTTTGTAGAGTTGGATGCTGCGGGACTGGTAGTGATATGTAGAGTTGGGTGCTGGGGGACTGGTAGTGATCTGTAGTGTTGGGTGCTTGGGGACTGGTAGTGATCTGTAGTGTTGGATGCTGGTGGACTGGTAGTGTTTTGTAGAGTTGGATGCTGGGGGACTGGTAGTGATATGTAGAGTTGGGTGCTGGGGGACTGGTAGTGATCTGTAGTGTTGGGTGCTTGGGGACTGGTAGTGATCTGTAGTGTTGGATGCTGGTGGACTGGTAGTGTTTTGTAGACTTGGATGCTGGGGGACTGGTAGTGATCTGTGGTGTTGGATGCTGGTGGACTGGTAGTGTTTTGTAGAGTTGGATGCTGGGGGACTGGTAGTGATCTGTCATGTTGAATGCTGGTAGACTGCTAGTGGTTTGTACGGGTCAGATGCTGGTTTACTGGTAGTGTTCTGTTGGAGTCGGATGCTGGTGGACTGGTGGAGATCTGCAGGGTTTGGATGCTGGTGGACTGGTGGAGATCTGCAGTGGTTGGTTGCTGGTGGACTGGTGGAGATCTGCAGGGGTTGGATGCTGGGGAATTGGTGGTGTTCTGCAGGGGTTAGATGCTCGTAGACTAGTTGTGTTTTGTAGGGATTTGGCTGCTGGTGGACTGGAAGTGTTCAGTAAGGGCTTGCTGCTGGTGGACTGGAAATGTTCAGTAAGGGTTGGCTGCTGGTGGACTGCTGGTGGTGTTCTGTAGTTTTGAATGCTGGTGGACTGGAAGTGTTCTGTAGTGTCGGCTCTTAATGGACTCGTCGTCTTCCGTAGTGTTGGATAGTTGTGGACTGGTTAATTTCTGTAGTGTTGGCTGCTGGTGGACTGGTAGTGATCTGTGGTGTTGGCAGCTGGTGGACTGGTAGTGATATGTAGTGTTGGATGCTGGTGGACTGGTAGTGTTTTGTAGAGTTGGATGCTGGTGGACTGGTAGTGATGTAGTGTTGGGTGCTGGGGGACTGGCAGTGTTTTGTAGAGTTGGATGCTGGGGGACTGATAGTGATCTGTAGAGTTGGATGCTGGGGGACTGGTAATGATCTGTAGTGTTGGGTGCTTGGGGACTGGTAGTAATCTGTAGTGTTGGATGCTGGTGGACTGGTAATGATCTGTAGTGTTGGATGCTAATGGACTGGTAGTGTTTTGTACAGTTGGATGCTGGTGGACTGGTAGTGTTTTGTAGAGTTGGATGCTGGTGGACTGGTAGTGATCTGTAGTGTTGGATGCTGGTGGACTGGTGGTGATGTAGTGTTGGGTGCTGGGGGACTGGCAGTGTTTTGTAGAGTTGGATGCTGGGTGACTGGTAGTGATCTGTCGTGTTGAATGCCGGTAGACTGCAAGTGGTTTGTACGGGTCAGATGCTGGTTTACTGGTAGTGTTCTGTTGGAGTCGGATGCTGGTGGACTGGTGGAGATCTGCAGGGGTTGGATGCTGGTGGACTGGTGGAGATCTGCAGGGGCTGGATGCTGGTGGACTGGTAGTGTTCTGTCGTGTTGGGTGCTTGGGGACTGGTAGTGATCTGTAGTGTTGGTTGCTGGTGGACTCTGTGTTCAATAAGGGTTGGCTGCTGGTGGACTGGTGGTGTTCTGTAGTTTTGTATGCTGGTGGCCTGGAAGTGTTCTGTAGAGGTTGGCTGGTGGTGGACTGGTAGTGTTCTGTAGTGTTCGATGCTGGTGGATTGGTAGTGCTCTGTAGAGTTTGGCTGGTGGTGGACTGGTTATGTTCTGTAGGGATTGGATCTGGGTGGATGGTAGCCTTCTGTAGCATTGGAAGCTGTTGGACTGGGAGTGTAGTGAGGACATTTGGCTGCTGCTGGACTGGTAGTGTTCTATAGTTTTGGATGCTGCTGGACTGGTAGTGTTCAGTAAGGTTTGGCTGTTGGAGGAATGATGGTGTACTGTAGAGTTGGATGCTGGTGTACTGGTAGTGTTCTGTAGAGTTGGATACTGGTGGACCGGTAGTGTTTTGTAGAGTTGGATGCTGGGGGACTGGTGGTGATCTGTAGTGTTGGATGCTGGTGGACTGGTAGTGTTTTGTAGAGTTGGATGCTGGGGGACTGGTAGTGATATGTAGAGTTGGGTGCTGGGGGACTGGTAGTGATCTGTAGTGTTGGGTGCTTGGGGACTGGTAGTGATCTGTAGTGTTGGATGCTGGTGGACTGGTAGCGTTTTGTAGACTTGGATGCTGGGGGACTGGTAGTGATCTGTAGTGTTGGATGCTGGTGGACTGGTAGTGTTTTGTAGAGTTGGATGTTGGGGGACTGGTCGTGTGTTTTGTAGGGATTTGGCTGCTGGTGGACTGGAAGTGTTCAGCAAGGGCTTACTGCTGGTGGACTGGAAATGTTCAGTAAGGGTTGTCTGCTGGTGGTCTGCTGGTGGTGTTCTGTAGTTTTGAATGCTGGTGCACTGGAAATGTTCTGTATTGTCGGCTCTTAATGGACTCGTAGTCTTCCGTAGTGTTGGATGGTTGTGGACTGGTTATGTTCTGTAGTGTTGGCTGCTGGTGGACTGGTAGTGATCTGTAGTCTTGGCTGCTGGTGGACTGGTAGTGATCTGTAGTGTTGGCTGTTGCTGGACTGGTCGTGATCTGTAGTGTTGGATGCTGTTGGACTGGTAGTGTTTTGTAGAGTTGGATGCTGGGGGACTGGCAGTGAACCGTAGAGTTGGATGCTGGGGGACTGGTAGTGATATGTAGTGTTGGATGCTGGTGGACTGGTAGTGTTCTATAGTTTTCGTTGCTGCTGGACTGGTTGTGTGCAGTAACGTCTGGCTGCTGGAGGAATGATAGTGTTCTGTAGAGTTGGATGCTGGGGGACTGGTCGTGATCTGTAGTGTTGGATGCTAATGGACTGGTAGTGTTTTGTACAGTTGGATGCTGGTGGACTGGTAGTGTATTGCAGAGTTGGATGCTGGTGGACTGGTAGTGATCTGTAGTGTTGGATGCTGGTGGACTGGTAGTGATGTAGTGTTGGGTGCTGGGGGACTGGCAGTGTTTTGTAGAGTTGGATGCTGGGGGACTGGTAGTGTTCTGTAGAGTTGGATGCGGGTGGACTGGTAGTGATCTGTAGTGTTGGATGCTGGTGGACTGGTAGTGATCTGTAGTGTTGGATGCTGGTGGACTGGTGGTGATCTATCGTGTTGGATGCTGGTGGACTGGTAGTGTTTTGTAGAGTTGCATGCTAGGGGACTGGTAGTGATCTGTAGTGATGGATGCTGGTGGACTGGTAGTGTTTTGTAGAGTTGGATGCTGGGGGACTGGTAATGATCTATAGAGTTGGATGCTGGTGGACTGGTAGTGATCTGTAGTGTTGGATGCTGGTGGACTGGTAGTGTTTTGTAGAGTTGGATGCTGGGGGACTGGTAGTGATCTGTAGAGTTGGATGCTGGAGGACTGGTAGTGATCTGTAGTGTTGGCTGCTGGTGGACTGGTCGTGGTTTGTAGACTTGGGTGCTGGGGGACTGGTAGTGATCTGTAGTGTTGGATGCTGGTGGACTGGTAGTGTTTTGTAGAGTTGGATGCTAGGGGAATGGTCGTGTGTTTTGTAGGGATTTGGCTGCTGGTGGACTGGAAGTGTTCAGTAAGGGCTTGCTGCTGGTGGACTGGAAATGTTCAGTAAGGGTTGGCTGCTGGTGGTGTTCTGTAGTTTTGAATGCTGGTGCACTGGAAGTGTTCTGTAGTGTCAGCTCTTAATGGACTCGTAGTCTTCCGTAGTGTTGGATGGTTGTGGACTGGTTATGTTCTGTAGTGTTGGCTGCTGGTGGACTGGTAGTGATCTGTAGTGTTGGCTGCTGGTGGACTGGTAGTGATCTGTAGTGTTGGATGCTGTTGGACTGGTAGTGTTTTGTAGAGTTGGATGCTGGTGGACTGGTAGTGATCTGTAGTGTTGGATGCTGGTGGACTGGTAGTGATGCAGTGTTGGGTGCTGGGGGACCGGCAGTGTTTTGTAGAGTTGGATGCTGGGGGACTGGCAGTGAACCGTAGAGTTGGATGCTGGGGGACTGGTAGTGATCTGTCGTGTTGGGTGCTTGGGGACTGGTAGCGATCTGTAGTGTTGGATGCTGGTGGACTGGTAGTGATATGTAGTGTTGGATGCTGGTGGACTGGTAGTGTTCTATAGTTTTCGTTGCTGCTGGACTGGTTGTGTGCAGTAAGGTCTGGCTGCTGGAGGAATGATAGTGTTCTGTAGAGTTGGATGCTGGGGGACTGGTAGTGATCTGTAGTGTTGGATGCTAATGTACTGGTAGTGTTTTGTACAGTTGGATGCTGGTGGACTGGTAGTGTTTTGCAGAGTTGAATGCTGGTGGACTGGTAGTGATCTGTAGTGTTGGATGCTGGTGGACTGGTAGTGATGTAGTGTTGGGTGCTGGGGGACTGGCAGTGTTTTGTAGAGTTGGATGCTGGGGGACTGGTAGTGATCTGTAGTGTTGGATGCTGGTGGACTGGTGGTGATCTATAGTGTTGGATGCTGGTGGACTGGTAGTGATCTGTAGTGTTGGATGCTGGTGGACTGGTGGTGATCTGTAGTGTTGGATGCTGGGGACTGGTAGTGATCTGTAGTGTTGGATGCCAGTGGACTGGTAGTGATGTAGTGTTGGGTGCTGGGGGACTGGCAGTCTTTTGTAGAGTTGGATGCTGGGGGACTGGTAGTGATCTGTAGTGCTGGATGCTGGTGGACTGGTAGTGATCTGTCGTGTTGGATGCTGGTGGACTGGTGGTGATCTGTAGTGTTGGATGCTGGTGGACTGCTAGTGGTTTGTATGGGTCAGATGCTGGTTTACTGATAGTGTTCTGTTGGAGTCGGATGCTGGTGGACTGGTGGAGATCTGCAGGGGTTGAATGCTGGTGGACTGGTGGAGATCTGCAGGGGTTGGATGCTGGTGAACTGGTGGAGATCTGCAGGGGTTGTATGCTGGGGAATTGGTGGTGTTCTGTAGGGGTTAGATGCTCATAGACTAGTTGTGTTTTGTAGGGATTTGGCTGCTGGTGATCTGGACGTGTTCAGTAAGGGCTGGCTGCTCGTGGACTGGAAATGTTCAGTAAGGGTTGGCTGCTGGTGGACTGCTGGTGGTGTTCTGTAGTTTTGAATGCTGGTGGACTGGAAGTGTTCTGTAGTGTCGGCTCTTAATGGACTCGTTGTCTTCTGTAGTGTTGGATGGTTGTGGACTGGTTTTGCTCTGTAGTGTTGGCTGCTGGTGGACTGGTGGTGATCTGTAGTGTTGGATGATGGTGGACTGGTAGTGTTTTGTAGAGTTGGATGCTGGGGGACTGGTAGTGATCTGTAGTGTTGGCTGCTGGTGGACTGGTATTCATCTGTAGTGTTGGATGCTGGTGGACTGGTAGTGACATGTAGTGTTGGATGCTGTTGGACTGGTAGTGTTTTGTAGAGTTGGATGCTGGTGGACTGGTAGTGATCTGTAGTGTTGGATGCTGGTGCACTGGTAGTGATGTAGTGTTGGGTGCTGGGGGACTGGCAGTGTTTTGTAGAGTTGGATGCTGGGGAACTGGTAGTGATCTGTAGTGTTGGATGCTGGTGGACTGGTAGTGATATCTAGTGTTGGATGCTGGTGGACTGGTAGTGTTCTATAGTTTTGGTTGCTGCTGGACTGGTCGTGTTCAGTAAGGTCCGGCTGCTGGAGGAATGATAGTGTACTGTAGAGTTGGATGCTGGGGGACTGGTAGTGATCTGTAGTGTTGGATGCTGGTGTACTGGTAGTGTTTTGTACAGTTGGATGCTGGTGGACTGGTAGTGATCTGTAGTGTTGGATGCTGGTGGACTGGTATTGTTTTGTAGTGTTGGATGCTGGGGGACTGGTAGTGATCTGTAGTGTTGGCTGCTGGTGGACTGGTAGTGATCTGAAGTGTTGGCTGCTGGTGGACTGGTAGTGATCTGTAGTGTTGGCTGCTGGTGGACTGGTAGTGTTTTGTAGAGTTGGATGCTGGGGGACTGGTAGTGAACTGTAGAGTTGGATGCTGGGGGACTGGTAGTGATCTGTAGTGTTGGGTGCGTGGGGACTGGTAGTGATCTGTAGTGTTGGATACTGGTGGACTGGTAGTGATATGTAGTGTTGGATGCTGGTGGACTGGTAGTGTTCTATAGTTTTGGTTGCTGCTGGACTGGTGGTGTGCAGTAAGGTCTGGCTGCTGGAGGAATGATAGTGTTCTGTAGAGTTGGATGCTGGGGGACTGGTAGTGTTCTGTAGAGTTGGATGCTTGGGGACTGGTAGTGATCTGTAGTGTTGGATGCTGGTGGACTGGTCGTGATATGTAGTGTTGGATGCTGGTGGACTGGTAGTGTTTTGTAGAGTTGGATGCTGGGGGACTGGTAGTGATCTGTAGAGTTGGATGCTGGTGGACTGGTAGTGATCTGTAGTGTTGGATGCTGGTGGTCTGGTAGTGATCTGTAGTGTTGGATGCTGGTGGACTGGTGGTGATCTGTAGTGTTGGATGCTGGTTGACTGGTAGTGTTTTGTAGAGTTGGATGCTGGGGGACTCGTAGTGATCTGTAGAGTTGGATGCTGGTGGACTGGTAGTGATCTGTAGTGTTGGATGCTGGGGACTGGTAGTGATCTGTAGTGTTGGATGCCAGTGGACTGGTAGTGATGGAGTGTTGGGTGCTGGGGGACTGGCAGTGTTTTGTAGAGTTGGATGCTGGGGGACTGGTAGTGATCTGTAGTGCTGGATGCTGGTGGACTGGTAGTGATCTGTAGTGTTGGATGCTGGTGGACTGGTAGTGATCTGTAGTGTTGGATGCTGCTGGACTGGTGGTGATCTGTAGTGTTGGATGCTGGTGGACTGGTAGTGATCTGTCGTGTTGAATGCTGGTAGACTGCAAGTGGTTTGTACGGGTCAGATGCTGGTTTACTGGTAGTGTTCTGTTGGAGTCGGATGCTGGTGGACTGGTGGAGATCTGCAGGGGTTGGATGCTGGTGGACTGGTGGAGATCTGCAGGGGCTGGATGCTGGTGGACTGGTAGTGTTTTGTAGAGTTGGATGCTGGGGGACTGGTAGTGATCTGTAGAGTTGGATGCTGGTGGACTGGTAGTGATCTGTAGTGTTGGATGCTGGTGGTCTGGTAGTGATCTGTAGTGTTGGATGCTGGTGGACTGGTGGTGATCTGTAGTGTTGGATGCTGGTTGACTGGTAGTGTTTTGTAGAGTTGGATGCTGGGGGACTCGTAGTGATCTGTAGAGTTGGATGCTGGTGGACTGGTAGTGATCTGTAGTGTTGGATGCTGGGGACTGGTAGTGATCTGTAGTGTTGGATGCCAGTGGACTGGTAGTGATGGAGTGTTGAGTGCTGGGGGACTGGCAGTGTTTTGTAGAGTTGGATGCTGGGGGACTGGTAGTGATCTGTAGTGCTGGATGCTGGTGGACTGGTAGTGATCTGTAGTGTTGGATGCTGGTGGACTGGTAGTGATCTGTAGTGTTGGATGCTGCTGGACTGGTGGTGATCTGTAGTGTTGGATGCTGGTGGACTGGTAGTGATCTGTCGTGTTGAATGCTGGTAGACTGCAAGTGGTTTGTACGGGTCAGATGCTGGTTTACTGGTAGTGTTCTGTTGGAGTCGGATGCTGGTGGACTGGTGGAGATCTGCAGGGGTTGGATGCTGGTGGACTGGTGGAGATCTGCAGGGGCTGGATGCTGGTGGACTGGTAGTGTTTTGTAGAGTTGGATGCTGGGGGACTGGTAGTGATCTGTAGAGTTGGATGCTGGTGGACTGGTAGTGATCTGTAGTGTTGGATGCTGGTGGTCTGGTAGTGATCTGTAGTGTTGGATGCTGGGGGACTGGTAGTGATCTGTAGTGTTGGATGCTGGTGGACTGGAAGTGTTCAGTAAGGGCTTGCTGCTGGTGGACTGGAAATTTTCAGTAAGGGTTGGCTGCTGGTGGTGTTCTGTAGTTTTGAATGCTGGTGCACCGGAAGTGTTCTGTAGTGTCGGCTCTTAATGGACTCGTAGTCTTCCGTAGTGTTGGATGGTTGTGGACTGGTTATGTTCTATAGTGTTGGCTGCTGGTGGACTGGTAGTGATCTGTAGTGTTGGGTGCTGGGGGACTGGCAGTGTTTTGTAGAGTTGGATGCTGGGGGACTGGTAGTGAACTGTAGAGTTGGATGCTGGGGGACTGGTAGTGATCTGTAGTGTTGGGTGCTTGGGGACTGGTAGTGATCTGTAGTGTTGGATACTGGTGGACTGGTAGTGATATGTAGTGTTGGATGCTGGTGGACTGGTAGTGTTCTATAGTTTTGGTTGCTGCTGGACTGGTGGTGTGCAGTAAGGTCTGGCTGCTGGAGGAATGATAGTGTTCTGTAGAGTTGGATGCTTGGGGACTGGTAGTGATCTGTAGTGTTGGATGCTGGTGGACTGGTCGTGATATGTAGTGTTGGATGCTGGTGGACTGGTAGTGTTTTGTAGAGTTGGATGCTGGGGGACTGGTAGTGATCTGTAGAGTTGGATGCTGGTGGACTGGTAGTGATCTGTAGTGTTGGATGCTGGTGGTCTGGTAGTGATCTGTAGTGTTGGATGCTGGTGGACTGGTGGTGATCTGTAGTGTTGGATGCTGGTTGACTGGTAGTGTTTTGTAGAGTTGGATGCTGGGGGACTCGTAGTGATCTGTAGAGTTGGATGCTGGTGGACTGGTAGTGATCTGTAGTGTTGGATGCTGGGGACTGGTAGTGATCTGTAGTGTTGGATGCCAGTGGACTGGTAGTGATGGAGTGTTGGGTGCTGGGGGACTGGCAGTGTTTTGTAGAGTTGGATGCTGGGGGACTGGTAGTGATCTGTAGTGCTGGATGCTGGTGGACTGGTAGTGATCTGTAGTGTTGGATGCTGGTGGACTGGTAGTGATCTGTAGTGTTGGATGCTGGTGGACTGGTGGTGATCTGTAGTGTTGGATGCTGGTGGACTGGTAGTGATCTGTCGTGTTGAATGCTGGTAGACTGCAAGTGGTTTGTACGGGTCAGATGCTGGTTTACTGGTAGTGTTCTGTTGGAGTCGGATGCTGGTGGACTGGTGGAGATCTGCAGGGGTTGGATGCTGGTGGACTGGTGGAGATCTGCAGGGGTTGGAGGCTGGTGGACTGGTAGTGTTCTGTAGTGTTGGATGCTGGGGGACTGGTAGTGATCTGTAGTGTTGGATGCTGGTGGACTCTGTGTTCAATAAGGTTTGGCTGCTGGTGGACTGGTGGTGTTCTGTAGTTTTGTATGCTGGTGGCCTGGAAGTGTTCTGTAGAGGTTGGCTGGTGGTGGACTGGTAGTGTTCTGTAGTGCTGGATGCTGGTGGATTGGTAGTGCTCTGTAGAGTTTGGCTGGTGGTGGACTGGTCATGTTCTGTAGAGTTGGATGCTGCTGCACTGGTCGTGTACTGTTGAGTTGGATGCTGGTGAACTGGTAGTGTTTTGTTGAGTTGGATGCTGGTGGACTGGTAGTGATGTCGTGTTGGGTGCTGGTGGACTGGTAGTGTTTTGTAGAGTTGCCTGCTGGTGGACTGGTACTGTTCTATAGTTTTGGTTGCTGCTGGACTGGTAGTGTTCAGTAAGCTTTGGCTGCTGGAGGAATGATAGTGTTCTGTAGTATTGGATGCTGGTGGACTGGTAGTGTTTTGTAGAGTTGGATGCTGGGGGACTGGTAGTGATCTGTCGTGTTGTGTGCTTGGGGACTGGTAGTGATCTGTAGTGTTGGATGCTGGTGGACTGGTAGTGTTTTTTAGACTTGGATGCTGGTGGACTGGTAGTGATCTGTAGTGTTGGATGCTGGTGGACGGGTAGTGTTTTGTAGAGTTGGATGCTGGGTGACTGGTAGTGATCTGTCGTGTTGAATGCTGGTAGACTGCTAGTGGTTGGTACGGGTCAGATGCTGGTTTACTGGTAGTGTTCTGTTGGAATCGGATGCTGGTGGATTGGTGGAGATCTGCAGGGGTTGGATGCTGGTGGACTGGTGGAGATCTGCAGGGGTTGGATGCTGGTGGACTGGTGGAGATCTGCAGGGGCTGGATGCTGGGGAATTGGTGGTGTTCTGTCGGGGTTAGATGCTCGTAGACGAGTTGTGTTTTGTAGGGATTTGGCTGCTGGTGGACTGGAAGTGTTCAGTAAGGGCTTGCTGCTGGTGGACTGGAAATGTTCAGTAAGGGTTGGCTGCTGGTGGACTGCTGGTGGTGTTCTGCAGTTTTGAATGCTGGTGGACTGGAAGTGCTCTGTAGTGTCGGCTCTTAATGGACTCGTAGTCTTCCGTAGTGTTGGATGGTTGTGGACTGGTTATGTTTTGTAGTGTTGGCTGCTCGTGGACTGGTAGTGATCTGAAGTGTTGGCTGCTGGTGGACTGGTATTGTTTTGTAGAGTTGGATGCTGGGGGACTGGTAGTGAACTGTAGAGTTGGATGCTGGGGGACTGGTAGTGATCTGTAGTGTTGGGTGCTTGGGGACTGGTAGTGATCTGTAGTGTTGGATACTGGTGGACTGGTAGTGATATGTAGTGTTGGATGCTGGTGGACTGGTAGTGTTCTATAGTTTTGGTTGCTGCTGGACTGGTAGTGTGCAGTAAGGTCTGGTTGCTGGAGGAATGATAGTGTTTTGTAGAGTTGGATGCTGCGGGACTGGTAGTGATATGTAGAGTTGGGTGCTGGGGGACTGGTAGTGATCTGTAGTGTTGGGTGCTTGGGGACTGGTAGTGATCTGTAGTGTTGGATGCTGGTGGACTGGTAGTGTTTTGTAGACTTGGATGCTGGGGGACTGGTAGTGATCTGTCGTGTTGAATGCTGGTAGACTGCTAGTGGTTTGTACGGGTCAGATGCTGGTTTACTGGTAGTGTTCTGTTGGAGTCGGATGCTGGTGGACTGGTGGAGATCTGCAGGGTTTGGATGCTGGTGGACTGGTGGAGATCTGCAGGGGTTGGATGCTGGTGGACTGGTGGAGATCTGCAGGGGTTGGATGCTGGGGAATTGGTGGTGTTCTGTAGGGGTTAGATGCTCGTAGACTAGTTGTGTTTTGTAGGGATTTGGCTGCTGGTGGACTGGAAGTGTTTAGCAAGGGCTGGCTGCTGGTGGACTGGAAATGTTCAGTAAGGGTTGGCTGCTGGTGGACTGCTGGTGGTGTTCTGTAGTTTTGAATGCTGGTGGACTGGAAGTGTTCTGTAGTGTCGGCTCTTAATGGACTCGTCGTCTTCCGTAGTGTTGGATAGTTGTGGACTGGTTATGTTCTGTAGTGTTGGCTGCTGGTGGACTGGTAGTGATCTGTAGTGTTGGCAGCTGGTGGACTGGTTGTAATATGTAGTGTTGGATGCTGGTGGACTGGTAGTGTTTTGTAGAGTTGGATGCTGGTGGACTGGTAGTGATGTAGTGTTGGGTGCTGGGGGACTGGCAGTGTTTTGTAGAGTTGGATGCTGGGGGACTGGTAGTGATCTGTAGAGTTGGATGCTGGGGGACTGGTAATGATCTGTAGTGTTGGGTGCTTGGGGACTGGTAGTAATCTGTAGTGTTGGATGCTGGTGGACTGGTAGTGATATGTAGTGTTGGATGCTGGTGGACTGGTAGTATTCTATAGTTTTGGTTGCTGCTGGACTGGTAGTGTGCAGTAAGGTCTGGCTGCTGGAGGAATGATAGTGTTCTGTAGAGTTGGATGCTGGGGGACTGGTAGTGATCTGTAGTGTTGGATGCTAATGGACTGGTAGTGTTTTGTACAGTTGGATGCTGGTGGACTGGTAGTGTTTTGTAGAGTTGGATGCTGGTGGACTGGTAGTGATCTGTAGTGTTGGATGCTGGTGGACTGGTGGTGATGTAGTGTTGGGTGCTGGGGGACTGGCAGTGTTTTGTAGAGTTGGATGCTGGGGTCTGGTAGTGATCTGTAGAGTTGGATGCGGGTGGATTGGCAGTGTTTTGTAGAGTTGGATGCTGGTGGACTGGTAGTGTTTTGTAGAGTTGGATGCTGGGGGACTGGTAGTGATCTGTAGTTATGGATGCTGGTGGACTGGTAGTGTTCTGTAGAGTTTGGCTGCTGGTGGACTGGTAGTGTTCTGTAGAATTAGGCTGCTGGTGGACTGGTAGTGTTCTGTAGTCTTGTATGCTGGTGGACTGGAAGTATTCTGTAGGGGTTGGATGCTGGTGAACTGGTCTTGGTCTATAGGGGTTGGCTGCTGGTGGACTGGTCGTATTCTGTTGAGATTGGATGTGGCTGGATGGTATCCTTCTGCAATGTTGGCTGCTGGTGGACTGGTGGTGTTCTGTAGTTTTGTATGCTGGTAGCCTGGAAGTGTTCTGTAGAGGTTGCTGGTGGTGGACTGGTAATGTTCTGTAGTGCTGGATGCTGGTGGATTGGTGGTGCTCGGTAGAGTTTGGCTGGAGGTGGACTGGTCATGCTCTGTAGGGATTGGATCTGGGTGGATGGTAGCCTTCTGTAGCATTGGAAGCTGTTGGACTGGGAGTGTAGTGAGGACATTTGGCTGCTGGTGGACTGGTAGTGTTCTATAGTTTTGGATGCTGCTGAACTGGTAGTGTTCAGTAAGGTTTGGCTGTTGGAGGAATGATAGTATTCTGTAGAGTTGGATGCTGGGGGACTGGTAGTGATCTGTCATGTTGAATGCTGGTAGACTGCTAGTGGTTTGTACGGGTCAGATGCTGGTTTACTGGTAGTGTTCTGTTGGAGTCGGATGCTGGTGGACTGGTGGAGATCTGCAGGGGTTGGATGCTGGTGGACTGGTGGAGATCTGCAGGGGTTGGATGCTGGTGGACTGGTGGAGATCTGCAGGGTCTGGATGCTGGAGAATTGGTGGTGTTCTGTTGGGGTTAGATGCTCGTAGACGAGTTGTGTTTTGTAGGGATATGGCTGCTGGTGGACTGGAAGTGTTCAGTAAGGGCTTGCTGCTGGTGGACTGGAAATGTTCAGTAAGGGTTGGCTGCTGGTGGACTGCTGGTGGTGTTCTGCAGTTTTGAATGCTGGTGGACTGGAAGTGCTCTGTAGTGTCGGCTCTTAATGGACTCGTAGTCTTCCATAGTGTTGGATGGTTGTGGACTGGTTATGTTTTGTAGTGTTGGCTGCTCATGGACTGGTAGTGATCTGAAGTGTTGGCTGCTGGTGGACTGGTATTGTTTTGTAGAGTTGGGTGCTTGGGGACTGGTAGTGATCTGTAGTGTTGGATACTGGTGGACTGGTAGTGATATGTAGTGTTGGATGCTGGTGGACTGGTAGTGTTCTGTAGTGTTGGATGCTGGTGGACTGGTAGTGTTTTGTAGAGTTGGATGCTGCGGGACTGGTAGTGATATGTAGAGTTGGGTGCTGGGGGACTGGTAGTGATCTGTAGTGTTGGGTGCTTGGGGACTGGTAGTGATCTGTAGTGTTGGATGCTGGTGGACTGGTAGTGTTTTGTAGAGTTGGATGCTGGGGGACTGGTAGTGATATGTAGAGTTGGGTGCTGGGGGACTGGTAGTGATCTGTAGTGTTGGGTGCTTGGGGACTGGTAGTGATCTGTAGTGTTGGATGCTGGTGGACTGGTAGTGTTTTGTAGACTTGGATGCTGGGGGACTGGTAGTGATCTGTGGTGTTGGATGCTGGTGGACTGGTAGTGTTTTGTAGAGTTGGATGCTGGGGGACTGGTAGTGATCTGTCATGTTGAATGCTGGTAGACTGCTAGTGGTTTGTACGGGTCAGATGCTGGTTTACTGGTAGTGTTCTGTTGGAGTCGGATGCTGGTGGACTGGTGGAGATCTGCAGGGTTTGGATGCTGGTGGACTGGTGGAGATCTGCAGTGGTTGGTTGCTGGTGGACTGGTGGAGATCTGCAGGGGTTGGATGCTGGGGAATTGGTGGTGTTCTGCAGGGGTTAGATGCTCGTAGACTAGTTGTGTTTTGTAGGGATTTGGCTGCTGGTGGACTGGAAGTGTTCAGTAAGGGCTTGCTGCTGGTGGACTGGAAATGTTCAGTAAGGGTTGGCTGCTGGTGGACTGCTGGTGGTGTTCTGTAGTTTTGAATGCTGGTGGACTGGAAGTGTTCTGTAGTGTCGGCTCTTAATGGACTCGTCGTCTTCCGTAGTGTTGGATAGTTGTGGACTGGTTAATTTCTGTAGTGTTGGCTGCTGGTGGACTGGTAGTGATCTGTGGTGTTGGCAGCTGGTGGACTGGTAGTGATATGTAGTGTTGGATGCTGGTGGACTGGTAGTGTTTTGTAGAGTTGGATGCTGGTGGACTGGTAGTGATGTAGTGTTGGGTGCTGGGGGACTGGCAGTGTTTTGTAGAGTTGGATGCTGGGGGACTGATAGTGATCTGTAGAGTTGGATGCTGGGGGACTGGTAATGATCTGTAGTGTTGGGTGCTTGGGGACTGGTAGTAATCTGTAGTGTTGGATGCTGGTGGACTGGTAATGATCTGTAGTGTTGGATGCTAATGGACTGGTAGTGTTTTGTACAGTTGGATGCTGGTGGACTGGTAGTGTTTTGTAGAGTTGGATGCTGGTGGACTGGTAGTGATCTGTAGTGTTGGATGCTGGTGGACTGGTGGTGATGTAGTGTTGGGTGCTGGGGGACTGGCAGTGTTTTGTAGAGTTGGATGCTGGGTGACTGGTAGTGATCTGTCGTGTTGAATGCCGGTAGACTGCAAGTGGTTTGTACGGGTCAGATGCTGGTTTACTGGTAGTGTTCTGTTGGAGTCGGATGCTGGTGGACTGGTGGAGATCTGCAGGGGTTGGATGCTGGTGGACTGGTGGAGATCTGCAGGGGCTGGATGCTGGTGGACTGGTAGTGTTCTGTCGTGTTGGGTGCTTGGGGACTGGTAGTGATCTGTAGTGTTGGTTGCTGGTGGACTCTGTGTTCAATAAGGGTTGGCTGCTGGTGGACTGGTGGTGTTCTGTAGTTTTGTATGCTGGTGGCCTGGAAGTGTTCTGTAGAGGTTGGCTGGTGGTGGACTGGTAGTGTTCTGTAGTGTTCGATGCTGGTGGATTGGTAGTGCTCTGTAGAGTTTGGCTGGTGGTGGACTGGTTATGTTCTGTAGGGATTGGATCTGGGTGGATGGTAGCCTTCTGTAGCATTGGAAGCTGTTGGACTGGGAGTGTAGTGAGGACATTTGGCTGCTGCTGGACTGGTAGTGTTCTATAGTTTTGGATGCTGCTGGACTGGTAGTGTTCAGTAAGGTTTGGCTGTTGGAGGAATGATGGTGTACTGTAGAGTTGGATGCTGGTGTACTGGTAGTGTTCTGTAGAGTTGGATACTGGTGGACCGGTAGTGTTTTGTAGAGTTGGATGCTGGGGGACTGGTGGTGATCTGTAGTGTTGGATGCTGGTGGACTGGTAGTGTTTTGTAGAGTTGGATGCTGGGGGACTGGTAGTGATATGTAGAGTTGGGTGCTGGGGGACTGGTAGTGATCTGTAGTGTTGGGTGCTTGGGGACTGGTAGTGATCTGTAGTGTTGGATGCTGGTGGACTGGTAGCGTTTTGTAGACTTGGATGCTGGGGGACTGGTAGTGATCTGTAGTGTTGGATGCTGGTGGACTGGTAGTGTTTTGTAGAGTTGGATGTTGGGGGACTGGTCGTGTGTTTTGTAGGGATTTGGCTGCTGGTGGACTGGAAGTGTTCAGCAAGGGCTTACTGCTGGTGGACTGGAAATGTTCAGTAAGGGTTGTCTGCTGGTGGTCTGCTGGTGGTGTTCTGTAGTTTTGAATGCTGGTGCACTGGAAATGTTCTGTATTGTCGGCTCTTAATGGACTCGTAGTCTTCCGTAGTGTTGGATGGTTGTGGACTGGTTATGTTCTGTAGTGTTGGCTGCTGGTGGACTGGTAGTGATCTGTAGTCTTGGCTGCTGGTGGACTGGTAGTGATCTGTAGTGTTGGCTGTTGCTGGACTGGTCGTGATCTGTAGTGTTGGATGCTGTTGGACTGGTAGTGTTTTGTAGAGTTGGATGCTGGGGGACTGGCAGTGAACCGTAGAGTTGGATGCTGGGGGACTGGTAGTGATATGTAGTGTTGGATGCTGGTGGACTGGTAGTGTTCTATAGTTTTCGTTGCTGCTGGACTGGTTGTGTGCAGTAACGTCTGGCTGCTGGAGGAATGATAGTGTTCTGTAGAGTTGGATGCTGGGGGACTGGTCGTGATCTGTAGTGTTGGATGCTAATGGACTGGTAGTGTTTTGTACAGTTGGATGCTGGTGGACTGGTAGTGTATTGCAGAGTTGGATGCTGGTGGACTGGTAGTGATCTGTAGTGTTGGATGCTGGTGGACTGGTAGTGATGTAGTGTTGGGTGCTGGGGGACTGGCAGTGTTTTGTAGAGTTGGATGCTGGGGGACTGGTAGTGTTCTGTAGAGTTGGATGCGGGTGGACTGGTAGTGATCTGTAGTGTTGGATGCTGGTGGACTGGTAGTGATCTGTAGTGTTGGATGCTGGTGGACTGGTGGTGATCTATCGTGTTGGATGCTGGTGGACTGGTAGTGTTTTGTAGAGTTGCATGCTAGGGGACTGGTAGTGATCTGTAGTGATGGATGCTGGTGGACTGGTAGTGTTTTGTAGAGTTGGATGCTGGGGGACTGGTAATGATCTATAGAGTTGGATGCTGGTGGACTGGTAGTGATCTGTAGTGTTGGATGCTGGTGGACTGGTAGTGTTTTGTAGAGTTGGATGCTGGGGGACTGGTAGTGATCTGTAGAGTTGGATGCTGGAGGACTGGTAGTGATCTGTAGTGTTGGCTGCTGGTGGACTGGTCGTGGTTTGTAGACTTGGGTGCTGGGGGACTGGTAGTGATCTGTAGTGTTGGATGCTGGTGGACTGGTAGTGTTTTGTAGAGTTGGATGCTAGGGGAATGGTCGTGTGTTTTGTAGGGATTTGGCTGCTGGTGGACTGGAAGTGTTCAGTAAGGGCTTGCTGCTGGTGGACTGGAAATGTTCAGTAAGGGTTGGCTGCTGGTGGTGTTCTGTAGTTTTGAATGCTGGTGCACTGGAAGTGTTCTGTAGTGTCAGCTCTTAATGGACTCGTAGTCTTCCGTAGTGTTGGATGGTTGTGGACTGGTTATGTTCTGTAGTGTTGGCTGCTGGTGGACTGGTAGTGATCTGTAGTGTTGGCTGCTGGTGGACTGGTAGTGATCTGTAGTGTTGGATGCTGTTGGACTGGTAGTGTTTTGTAGAGTTGGATGCTGGTGGACTGGTAGTGATCTGTAGTGTTGGATGCTGGTGGACTGGTAGTGATGCAGTGTTGGGTGCTGGGGGACCGGCAGTGTTTTGTAGAGTTGGATGCTGGGGGACTGGCAGTGAACCGTAGAGTTGGATGCTGGGGGACTGGTAGTGATCTGTCGTGTTGGGTGCTTGGGGACTGGTAGCGATCTGTAGTGTTGGATGCTGGTGGACTGGTAGTGATATGTAGTGTTGGATGCTGGTGGACTGGTAGTGTTCTATAGTTTTCGTTGCTGCTGGACTGGTTGTGTGCAGTAAGGTCTGGCTGCTGGAGGAATGATAGTGTTCTGTAGAGTTGGATGCTGGGGGACTGGTAGTGATCTGTAGTGTTGGATGCTAATGTACTGGTAGTGTTTTGTACAGTTGGATGCTGGTGGACTGGTAGTGTTTTGCAGAGTTGAATGCTGGTGGACTGGTAGTGATCTGTAGTGTTGGATGCTGGTGGACTGGTAGTGATGTAGTGTTGGGTGCTGGGGGACTGGCAGTGTTTTGTAGAGTTGGATGCTGGGGGACTGGTAGTGATCTGTAGTGTTGGATGCTGGTGGACTGGTGGTGATCTATAGTGTTGGATGCTGGTGGACTGGTAGTGATCTGTAGTGTTGGATGCTGGTGGACTGGTGGTGATCTGTAGTGTTGGATGCTGGGGACTGGTAGTGATCTGTAGTGTTGGATGCCAGTGGACTGGTAGTGATGTAGTGTTGGGTGCTGGGGGACTGGCAGTCTTTTGTAGAGTTGGATGCTGGGGGACTGGTAGTGATCTGTAGTGCTGGATGCTGGTGGACTGGTAGTGATCTGTCGTGTTGGATGCTGGTGGACTGGTGGTGATCTGTAGTGTTGGATGCTGGTGGACTGCTAGTGGTTTGTATGGGTCAGATGCTGGTTTACTGATAGTGTTCTGTTGGAGTCGGATGCTGGTGGACTGGTGGAGATCTGCAGGGGTTGAATGCTGGTGGACTGGTGGAGATCTGCAGGGGTTGGATGCTGGTGAACTGGTGGAGATCTGCAGGGGTTGTATGCTGGGGAATTGGTGGTGTTCTGTAGGGGTTAGATGCTCATAGACTAGTTGTGTTTTGTAGGGATTTGGCTGCTGGTGATCTGGACGTGTTCAGTAAGGGCTGGCTGCTCGTGGACTGGAAATGTTCAGTAAGGGTTGGCTGCTGGTGGACTGCTGGTGGTGTTCTGTAGTTTTGAATGCTGGTGGACTGGAAGTGTTCTGTAGTGTCGGCTCTTAATGGACTCGTTGTCTTCTGTAGTGTTGGATGGTTGTGGACTGGTTTTGCTCTGTAGTGTTGGCTGCTGGTGGACTGGTGGTGATCTGTAGTGTTGGATGATGGTGGACTGGTAGTGTTTTGTAGAGTTGGATGCTGGGGGACTGGTAGTGATCTGTAGTGTTGGCTGCTGGTGGACTGGTATTCATCTGTAGTGTTGGATGCTGGTGGACTGGTAGTGACATGTAGTGTTGGATGCTGTTGGACTGGTAGTGTTTTGTAGAGTTGGATGCTGGTGGACTGGTAGTGATCTGTAGTGTTGGATGCTGGTGCACTGGTAGTGATGTAGTGTTGGGTGCTGGGGGACTGGCAGTGTTTTGTAGAGTTGGATGCTGGGGAACTGGTAGTGATCTGTAGTGTTGGATGCTGGTGGACTGGTAGTGATATCTAGTGTTGGATGCTGGTGGACTGGTAGTGTTCTATAGTTTTGGTTGCTGCTGGACTGGTCGTGTTCAGTAAGGTCCGGCTGCTGGAGGAATGATAGTGTACTGTAGAGTTGGATGCTGGGGGACTGGTAGTGATCTGTAGTGTTGGATGCTGGTGTACTGGTAGTGTTTTGTACAGTTGGATGCTGGTGGACTGGTAGTGATCTGTAGTGTTGGATGCTGGTGGACTGGTATTGTTTTGTAGTGTTGGATGCTGGGGGACTGGTAGTGATCTGTAGAGTTGGCTGCTGGTGGACTGGTAGTGATCTGTAGTGTTGTGTGCTGGGGAATGATAGTGATCTGTCGTGTTGGATGCCAGTGGAGTGGTAGTGATCTGTAGTGTTGGATGCTGGTGGACTGGTAGTGATGTAGTATTGGGTGCTGGGGGACTGGCAGTGTTTTGCAGAGTTGGATGCTGGGGGACTGGTAGTGATCTGTAGTGTTGGAAGCTGGTGGACTGGTGGTGATTTGTAGTGTTGGATGCTGGTGGACTGGTATTGTTTTGTAGAGTTGGATGCTGGTGGACTGGTAGTGTTTTGCAGTGTTGGATGCTGGGGGACTGGTAGTGATCTGTACAGTTGGCTGCTGGTGGACTGGTAGTGATCTGTAGTGTTGGATGCTGGGGAATGGTAGTGATCTGTAGTGTTGGATGCCAGTGGACTGGTACTGATCTGTAGTGTTGGATGCTGATGGACTGGTAGTGATCTGTAGTGTTGGAAGCTGGTGGACTGGTGGTGATATGTAGTGTTGGATGCTGGTGGACTGGTAGTGATCTGTAGTGTTGGCTGCTGGTGGACTGGTGGTGATCTGTAGTGTTGGATGCTGGTGGACTGGTAGTGATCTGTAGTGTTGGAAGCTGGTGGACTGGTGGTGATCTGTAGTGTTGGATGCTGGTGGACTGGTGGTGATCTGCAGGGGTTGGATGCTGGTGGACTGGTGGAGATCTTCAGGGGTTGGATGCTGGGGAATTGGTGGTGTTCTGTAGGGGTTGGATGCTCGTAGACTACTTGTGTTTTGTAGGGATTTGGCTGCTGGTGGACTGGAAGTGTTCTGTAGTGTCGGCTCTTAATGGACTCGTAGTGTTCCGTAGTGTTGGATGGTTGTGGACTGGTTATGTTCTGTAGTGTTGGCTGCTGGTGGACTGGTAGTGTTCTGTAGAATTCGGCTGCTTGTGGACTGGTAGTGTTCTGTAGTGTTGGATGCTGGTGGACTGGTAGTGTTCTGCAGTGTTGGATGCTGGTGGACTGGTGATGATCTGTAGTGTTGGATGCTGGTGGACTGGTAGTGATCTGTCGTCTTGGATACTGGTAGACTGCTAGTGGTTTGTACGGGTCAGATGCTGGTGTATTGGTAATGTTCTGTTGGAGTCGGATGCTGGTGGACTGGTGGTGATCTGCAGGGGTTGGGTGCTGGTGGACTGGTGGAGATCTGCAGGGGTTGGATGCTGGTGGACTGGTGGAGATCTGCAGGGGTTGGATGCTGGGGAATTGGTGGTGTTCTGTAGGGGTTGGATGCTCGTAGACTACTTGTGTTTTGTAGGGATTTGGCTGCTGGTGGACTGGAAGTGTTCTGTAATGTCGGCTCTTAATAGACTCGTAGTGTTCCGTAGTGTTGGATGGTTGTGGACTGGTTATGTTCTGTAGTGTTGGATGCCAGTGGACTGGTAGTGATCTGTAGTGTTGGATGTTGGTGGACTGGGAGTGATGTAGTGTTGGGTGCTGGGGGACTGGCAGTGTTTTGTAGAGTTGGATGCTGGGGGACTGGTAGTGATCGATAGTGTTGGATGCTGGGGGACTGGTAGTGATCTGTAGTGTTGGATGCTGGTGGACTGGTGGTGATCTGTCATGTTGAATGCTGGTAGACTGCTAGTGGTTTGTACGGGTCAGATGCTGGTTTACTGGTAGTGTTTTGTTGGAGTCTGATGCTGGTGGACTGGTGGAGATCTGCAGGGGTTGGCTGCTGGTGCACTGGTATTGTTCTATAGAGGTTGGCTGCTGGTGGACTGGTCGTATTCTGTAGGGATTGGATGTGGCTGGATGGTATCCTTCTGCAATGTTGGCTGCTGGTGGACTGGTAGTGATCTGTAGTGTTGGATGCTGGTCGACTGGTAGTGTTCTGTAGTGTTGGATGCTGGTGGACTGGTAGTGATCTGTAGTGTTGGATGCTGGTGGACTGGTAGTGATCTGTAGTGTTGGCTGCTGGTAGACTGGTATTGTTCTGTAGTGTTGGATGCTGGCGAATTGGTAGTGCTCTGTAGAGGTTGGCTGGTGGTGGACTGGTAGTGTTCTCTAGTGCTGGATGCTGGTGGATTGGTAGTGCTCTGTAGTGTTGGCTGGTGGTGGACTGGTCGTGTTCTGTAGGGATTGGATCTGGGTGGATGGTAGCCTTCTGTAGCATTGGAAGCTGTTGGACTGAGAGTGTTGTGAGGACATTTGGCTGCTGGTGGACTGGTAGTGTTCAGTAAGGTTTGGCTGTTGGAGGAATGATCGTGTTCTGTAGAGTTGGATGCTGCTGGACTGGTAGTGTTCTGTTGAGTTGGATGCTGGTGGACTGGTAGTGTTTTGTAGAGTTGGATGCTGGTGGACTCGTAGTGATGTAGTGTTGGGTGCTGGTGGACTGGTAGTGTTTTGTAGAGTTGGCTGCTGGTGGACTGGTAGTGTTTTGTAGAGTTGGCTGTTGGAGGACTGGTAGTGATATGCAGAGTTGGGTGCTGGGGGACTGCCCGTGATCTGTAGTGTTGGGTACTTGGGGACTGGTAGTGATCTGTAGTGTTGGATGCTGGTGGACTAGTAGTGATCTGTAGTGTATGATGCTGGGGACTGGTAGTGATATGTAGTGTTGGGTGCTGGGGGACTGGCAGTGTTTTGTAGAGTTGGATGCTGGGGACTGGTAGTGATCTGTAGTATTGGATGCCAGTGGACTGGTAGTGATCTGTAGTGTTGGATGCTGGTGTACTGGTAGTGATCTGTAGTATTGGATGCTGGTTTACTGGTAGTGATCTGTCGTGTTGGATGCTGGTAGACTGCTAGTGGTTTGTACGGGTCAGATGCTGGTGTACTGGTAGTGATCTGTAGTGTTGGATGCTGGTGGACTGGTTGTGATCTGCAGTGTTGGATGCTGGTGGACTGGTGGTGATCTATAGTGTTGGATGCTGGTGGACTGATAGTGTTTTGTAGAGTTGGATGCTGGGGGACTGGTAGTGATCTGTAGTGTTGGATGCTGGTGCACTGGTAGTGTTTTGTAGAGTTGAATGCTGGGGGACTGCTAGTGATCTGTAGAGTTGGATGCTGGGGGACTGCTAGTGATCTGTAGAGTTGGATGCTGGTGGACTGGTAGTGATCTGTAGTATTGGATGCTGGTTTACTGGTAGTGATCTGTCGTGTTGGATGCTGGTAGACTGCTAGTGGTTTGTACGGGTCAGATGCTGGTGTACTGGTAGTGTTCTGTTGGAGTCGGATGCTGGTGGACTGGTGGAGATCTGCAGGGGTTGGATGCTGGAGGAGTGGTGGAGATCTGCAGGGGTTGGATGCTGGTGGACTGGTGGAGATCTGCAGGGGTTGGATGCTGGGGAATTAGTGGTGTTCTGTAGGGGTTAGATGCTCGTACACTAGTTGTGTTTTGTAGTGATTTGGCTGCTTGTGGACTGGTAGTGTTCAGTAAGTGTTGGCTGCTGGTGGACTGGTGGTGGTGTTCTGTAGAGTTGGATGCGGGTGGACTGGTAGTGATGTCGTGTTGGGTGCTGGGGGACTGGCAGTGTTTTTTAGAGTTGGATGCTGGGGGATTGGTAGTGATCTGTAGTGTTGGATGCTGGTGGACTGGTGGTGATCTGTTGTGTGGGATGCTGGTGGACTCGCAGTGATCTGTAGTGTTGGATGCTGGTGGACTGGTAGTGTTTTGTAGAGTTTGATGCTGGTGGTCTGGTAGTGATGTAGTGTTTGATGCTGGGGGACTGGTAGTGATCTGCATTTTTTGGATGCTGGTGGACTGGTAGTGTTCTGTAGTGCTTCATTCTGGTGGACTGATACTGATCTGTTGGGTTTGGGTGCTGGTGAACTGGTCATGTTCTGTACAGTTAGTTGCTGGTGGACTGTAGTGTTGGATGCTGGTGGAGTGCTAGTGATCTCTTGTATTTGTTGCTGGTGTACTGGTAGTTTTCTGTCGTGTTTGATGCCGGTGTGCTGGTAGTGTTCTGTATGGGTTGGATGCTCATGGACTGGTCGTGTTTTGTCGGGATTTGGCTGCTAGAGAACTGGAAGTTATCAGTAAGGGTTGGCTGCTGGTGGACTGGAAGTGTTCATGATTGTTGGCTCTTGATGGACTGGTAGTATTTCATAGTGTTGGATGTTGGTGGACTGGTCGTGTTCTGTACGGTTTGGATGCTCGTGGGCTGGTAGTGTTTCGTAGGAATTTGGCTGCTGGTGGACTGATAGTGTTCTGTAGTGTAGCATGCTGCTGGACTGGTAGTGTTCGGTACTGTTGGATGCTGCTGAACCGGCAGTGTTCCGTAGGGTTTGGCTGCTGGTGGACTGGTCGTGTTCTGTTCTGTTGGACTGGTAGTGATCTGTCGTGTTGGATGCTGGGGGACTGGTAGTGTTCTGTAGTTTTGGATGCTGGGGACTGGTAGTGAGCTGTAGTGTTGGCTGCTGGTGGACTGGTAGTGCTGCCATTGCAGATGGTCCAGAGCATGTCTGCAAGCTTTATCCTGGGAAGGAAAGAGTTAACTTGTGACGAAATCTTTCATGGGTGTGGGCCTGTACTCACTGGAGTTCAGAAGAATGTGGGGTGGCAGGGGCCAGGGGCGCAGTGTGGTGTTCTTACTGAAACCTACCTAATATTGAAATGGCTAGACAGAGTGCACATGGAGAGTCTGTTTTCAATAGTGAGTGTCCAGGATCAGAGGGCACAGTCTCAGAGTTGAAGATGTCCCTTTAGAATAGACATGACAGGAATTTCTTTCGTCAGAAGGTGGTGAATCTGTGGAACTCATTCCCATTGTTGTTTCCAGAGGCTAAGTCATTGGGTATATTTAAAGGGGGGTTGATAAATTCTTTATTAGCAAGGACACCAAAGATAATGTGAAGAAGGCAAGAGAATGGGATTGAGTGTGAAAATAGATCAGCCACGATCAAAAGGCTGAATGGGCCAGATGGTCTAATTCTGCCCGTACAGTACCTTCTATGCCTTTGTAGTGAGTGAACCTACTTCAGCACGTCCCTCAGCAGGTAATCCTCCACCTCTGACTGTGCTCATTTGGAACACTTCATCACAGACTTCTCGTGGCACTGGGCATTTCATCAAGTTGCAGGTTATCCAGCAGCAGCTGGTATTTATCTCAGTGTGTGTCCTGGGAATCGTTTGTAAGCTGCACACAGACACAGAAGTTATCTCCCTGACTTTCATGTCATAAGCACATTCTGGAGCAATGTAGGCACCAATCACAGTTCACAATCATTGCGAAAGCAGCATGTGAAGTGGCTAATCCTCCAATCATACTTGGAAATCCTGAGGGAAAGACTTTTCCTCACCACAAACCTAATAAGTTCTCAGCTTGACCAGTTTGAAGGTATTGGCCATGAGGCATTATGCTGTGTGACTCTCAGTCTGCTCTGTGAAATCACCCACCACCTCTTTTCCTGCAAGGCTCTGATGACTTAACATGTAGACCGCCACCGGATTCTTTGGCAATAAGTGTGGTCTTCTAGATTGACGGTGTTGAATCCTGGCGACTTCTGTAAGCAGTCTGCAAATCCTCCCCTTGGAAAGCATGCATTTTCTCCAGGTCTTCTGGTTTCCGAGCACAGTCCAAAGATGTATGGTTAGTTGGATAATTGGTTATCGTAAGTTGTTCTGTGATTAGGCTAGGGATAAATTGGAGAGTGCTGGGTGGTTCGAAGGGCTAGAAGGGCATATCCATTGCTGTATCTCTAAGTAAATAAATAGAATCTCAGTATATAGTTTGCACACCTCAGATTTATGCACAGCCTGCTGGAAGTAGAAATCAGGTGGTACATGACTCTCCTCCTCTGAAGTTCAGTAAGTTGTACATTTCATTGGTCTTGGGTTGCCATAGCAGTACCTCACCAGCAGGGGGAGGGAGGAGGAAAGTTTAAAAAACAAAGGCTGCACTCATAAGAGCTTATGGTTCAGTTTGTTTTTCTCTCCATACTACTATAACAACAGTTGTACTGCCCTTTACCTAGATACTTGCACATTGAGGTTCTGCACAACAAATCCATTCTGGGGCTCCAGGTGAACTGGAAAGGATCTTGGAGGTAGGGCATAAAGGAAAGTTGTGCGAAGGCCGTTATACTGGAAACATCTCATAATTGATTCTTTGACAAGACCATAAGACTATAAAATACAAGAGTAAAATTACACCATTTGGCCCATTTCGGCATTTCATCATCGTGGATCCAATTGTCCTCTCATCCCCTAGTACCATCTATAAATTTGCTGACGATACAACCATTGTTGGTAGAATCTCAGATGGTGACGAGAGGGTGTACAGGAGTGAGATATGCCAACTAGTGGAATGGTGCCACAGCAACAACCTGGCACTCAACATCAGTAAAACGAATGAGCTGATTGTGGACTTCAGGATGAGGGAACACATACCAATCCTCAGAGGGATCAGAAGTGGAGAGAGTGAGCAGTTTCAAGTTCCTGAGTGTCAAGATCTCTGAGGATCAAACCTGGTCCCAACATATCGATGTAGTTGTAAAGAAAATAAGACAGCAGCTATACTTTATTAGGAGTTTGAAGCAATTTGGCATGTCAACAAATACACTCAAAAACTTCTATAGTTGTACCATGGAGAGCATTCTGACAGGTTGCATCACTGTCTGGTATGGAGGGGCTACTGCACAGGACCAAAAGAAGCTGCAGAAGATTGAAAATCTAGTCAGTTCCATCTTGGGTACTAGCCTACAAAGTACCCAGGACATCTTTAGGGAGCGGTGTCTCAGAAAGGCAGCATCCATTATTAAGGACCTCGAGCACCCAGGACATGCCCTTTTCTCACTGTTACCATCAGGTAGGAGGTACAGAAGCCTGAAGGCTCACATTCAGTGATTCAGGAACAGCTTCTTCCCCTCTGCCATCAGATTCCTAAATGGACATTGAATCTTTGGACACTACCTCACTTTTTTTAATATACAGTATTTCTGTTTTTGCACATTTAAAAAAATCTATCCAATATATGTAATTGCTTACTTGTTTATTTATTATTTTTAAATTTTATTTATTACTGTATTTTTTCTCTGCTAGAGTCCAAAATGAGACATTTTGGCCCATTGTAGTGCTGCTAGGGTGCAGGTTTAAATTCATCAGATCTGACTCAATCGGTGTGAATTCCTTGGGATCGCCGGTGATTTGGAAGATCCAAGGACTAGATTTGTCTCTTGGCAAATCTCAATGTCACCATCTGAAGATCAGTGAAACCTGCAGCCCAGAAGGAGGCATTTGAATGCATCGAGTCTACACCTGATCATCAAAACATCCTCCAGCAATACTGAAGGACAGCTTGTTCTCCCTCCAGTCTCCAGGTGACCAGAGTTTGTATCATGCTCTGATGTCGCATCTCATTGTGATGTGTCCCACTGGTGTCACAGAGGCCTTGTGATGCCAGGGTTTGACCTCTCCCTGAATGTCATGCCTCAACATTTCCATATTTAGTAAAAATCCTGGTCGTTGATGACATGAGGTTGCAATGATGAGATGAGGGCGAAAAGATTCACTAGCTTCAATGGTAATCTTAGGTCTGTGACCTTGGGAATGGTAGAGGTGGGATTGTTCATTCTCCTGGAGATTAGGAACAGGGAAAAGCCTGAGGCATTGCGCAAGATATTTTGGATTATTCACCCCAGTTTAATTTAACCTTAAAGTATTGGTAAATAAAGGGAAATATTGCAGGGAGAAACATAAATGAATCATGAAACTATCATTTGAGAGGGCTTCTTGTAAACACTGTCTCACTCCCTGCAGTCCCCAGGAAAACTCAGTGATGTTACTGATGACCTCCTGTGAATACTAGCCCTTTGCTGCTGGCTCCTCACATACATCCTCACATTTCTGGGAGCTTCCCAAGTCCACAGTCCCAATCCTGGCATCTTGCCTTGAACATTCACACTGTCCCCATGTGGAAGTTGTGGCAAGAGAAGAATTGGCAATGTTCAGGCAAGGATAGATACTATGCAGTCAGCCCAGGCAAGAAAGGTCTTTGTAGAGTACAGCTTCCCATTGCACAGCAGGGGACTGGAGCCATTTGGCATAAGGAGACAAGGTTGGAATGGAAGGATGCAAGACTCACACCAACTAAAGGACAATTACTTTACTAACTTCAAAATATTGTCAATTGATAGCTTGTATGTCTCTGAAGGTTTTCAATCATCCAGATCATTGTACATCAGGCTGTAGTAAATCAAGGCAACTGGACTTGCTGTGTTGTCTGGAAGATGTTTCACCACTCATTCCGAGAGGCTTCTTCAATTTTAATCCATGGTGGGTAGTTTTCCGGTTTATAAACTCTGTGAGTTCTTTAAAGGTGTAGTAATCACATGAGGGTTGTTCAGAGTCGTAGAGGTAATGAGAGGGTCATTAGTCTTATCTTTGCGTGAATGGTACTGTGAACTGCTGTGGACACACTGGGGTGGAGATGTTAGGACTGCACTGTAAGTAGCTGGTGGATGGTATTGTACCCCAACTCTCTGTTCAGGGATGGATTTTCCAAGTTTTACAAAGATGGCTTCTTTAACCGCTCTTTCAAACCACCTGTCCTCCCTGTCCAAAATGTGCACATTATTATCATCAAAGGAGAGAATCCTTGAAAGCTTGTGGCTACCCTGACTTCATCAAGACAGAAGCAAAAACCAGCAGGGACATCAGCCCAACAGACAGAGGTAAGGAGCGTAGCAGATGGAAAAACACAGTCATCCCATATGTAGCTGGATTTTCAAACTGCTGTGAGGGAAAGAGTAGCTACAATATTCTGACTCACTTTCAACTCAGGATACCTTTCCAGTAAGCCGAGTATTAGCTGACTCAGCTCCATAAACAGTCACTGTAGTGTAAATACAGAGATCAGTACTGCAGTGGTTCCTAAACATTTTGGCTTACCACCTGGTTGGCTCCCAGAACACATTCCCACCACCCTCCCTCACCTTCTCCAGCCACTACATAAAGACTATAAAGAATTTTGATTTATGATGCACAGTGAAAGAAAGTAGGAACTGCAAATTCAAAGAAGTGGCAAACAATTGCAAAAGTTATTCAAATCTATTGAGAGCTACAAATAAAATTATTTCTTTTCTTAATTATAGTAAAAGCCATTTAGGAGTGTACATTGGTAGTCCTACTGTTCACTACTTGATTGCCTTTTCACCGTTCGGTGAGCTGGGTGGGCTTGGTGCAGTGAATATCAGCTTCTCAGCATGACACTGAATGGCAGTCAGACGGAGTCTTGGATCCCCACGTTCAGTAACTTGCGGTCTGCTTCATTACCTTGAAAGAAGTTAGGCATCTGCACTGAAACTGTGCTCCACTAAATATGATATTGGAAAGGCAATAAAAACTGGAAATTTTTCTATAGTGCAGGATAGCGTTCAGAGAGTTCTTTTCTCAACCAAAAATCTTGATGTGATTTTTTTGAGCCCAGCTTCATCTCAGTCATTTTGTAGCAAGATCAGTTCTTCCTCCATCCTTCCTTATAATTCCTCATTACAAATGTTCAGGAATGGATTCTGTTACCCAATCTGGAATTTGGATTGAAAGATCCTGAACTCTCTCTCTATGCAGTTTGCCCAGGTGAACACTGTCTGAACTTTACCCCGTTGAACAGCATACCCTAATTCACAGGATTGAGTCACTGCATGATTAGAGTGTGGGAATCGTACTAGTTCACACTGTATTACAGTAGTGAAGAGCAATAATGCGTGGTCTGAGCTCGGAAACAGCACGAGTCCAGATGTCTTATGATATGCCAAATACAAAAGTGTCACATTGCTTTTCGACAGCTATAGTGTGCGTCAAACAAAGTCTAAGAGAATGGTGGGTTAGCAAGGCATGGGATGATGAATTGATCATTTATGAGGTGCTGAGGTTCAAATTCCCCACCCCCCCGGCTTAGAAACTTACACCACCCATGGGTGGGCAATATTGCCCACTTTGCAAAGCACTGGTGTAGAGCATCCATGAGTTGAGTAAGGTTGTCAGAGATCTTGCTGTTAGGTAAGGCACAAGCATGGTCCAGGTGACCACCAGGCCTCATACTGATGACCCTAGCATGCATCTTGTACTCCACATAAAGCAGAGTGTTGAGTCGTCATTCCACCCTACAGATCATAGAAGAACTAGATTCTGGAGAGATATGAGACTGCAGATGTTGGAATCTGGAGGAACAAACAATTCCTCTGGAGCAGTAACTGTGGGTGGAAAGGATTTGTTGATATTTCAAGTTAAAACTCTCTGCTTTCTTTCCTCAGATTTATGTCTCTTTCTGACTCTCTCTTATTAGCTGCAGACTCTTTAGGAGGAAGAGCCTCTCAATACTTCCCACCAGTGTAATTAAAGCAAGGCTACTCAGCTCTCCAGACTGTGTAATCCCTCTTAGATTCCTCTATGCTTTCTGGAGTGACCAGTTTCACATTTAACGTTCCTTCCAATTTTGTTTGCAGCTGTGCAAACCAATCATTGCTCTGAGCAGAAAAATTTTACACAGCCTGAAAACTGTGTGGCACTTTAAATGGCATAAGCGCTGGCATTCGGTGGGCTAGTAGTTTAGTAACAATGAGCTACCGACTTCCATTCTGTGTTTATTGTTACAATTTGTAACTTTAAACACTGACAATGTAAGTAGGTTGAAGCTCTAAAATGTTTCAAAGTAATCGTTGTGGTATGCTTATTATTTAGAAAATTTATGGATTATATTCATTAACAAATAATTAATTACAGGGTATTTCACAATTATATTAATATAGATTTCAAAATTCTATTAGCATTATTTCTAAATTATATTAACATTATATAAAAGAAAAGTCCAACTGTGGGGCAACAAAGGCTATGTACACAGAAGCATTTCAGATACTATGTGGCCACGCACCCGCACAGCTTAGAGGAAACAATGTTCACATCTGTTCCAAACCACTCTGTCAACCCACTGGTCTTTCTGTGGGTGGCAGTTAGCAGCAGTCATCAAAGATGGGCACAGGCTAAATTCTATTGATTTTTTAAATATATAGAACTTGTAAAGAAAATCTGTTCTGACGGGAGTAAGACTTACTGAGGAAGTTTAGGCAAGGTATATCATCGCCGTATTCCACATACAGGGTTGTTGAAAGCATCACACAGCTTTGCACCTTATGCTGATACCAATCAAAATTTTAGACCCGACATTCAGTTCATGAATACCTCTGACAGATTGTCCAGTCACGTCAGTGGTGCAGTTCAGCATTCTGAGCAGTTTACCCTGATCAAGATAACAATAAAAATTTTGTGACCAAATCATTATTACACAGAGAAGCAAATAATTTTTTTTTAAGTTAGTTATTTAGATACAACACAGAATAGGCCCTTCTGGACCTTTGTGCCGTGCCAAACCAGCAACTCCTGGTTTAACCGTAACCTAATCACAGGACAAAGACCAGTTAACCTACCGACCAGTACGTCTTTTGATTCTGGAAGGAAACCGGAGCACCCAGAGAAAACTCACATTCCACAGGGAAGACATACAATCCCCTTACAGATGAGATCAGAATTGAACTCCAAACGCCACTGCCTAAGCTGTAATAGTGTCGTGCTAACCGTTACACTACCATGTCAGTTACCACATGTGCAGTTTACCTTAGTCAAGTTAATAAAAGTTTTGTGACGAAATTGTTATGAAACAGAGAAGCAAATAATTTTTGAGTTGACAGAGATTGTATCCAGAATCCTTCTTGCCAGGCTGAAAGCTAAGCCCCTCAAGCAAGGTGACTACCATCTGAGGACCCAGTACTATCAGCTTCATGCAAGGTAGCTCACTTACTGTGTCCTTTAGTTTTCTATCTGAATCACTACAACAGTTCCTCAGCCATCACTCCTGCACACTATTGGCAAATAACTTATGTCACCTCAAATTAGTACACTCTCTTTGTGAAGAGAAATGAGTATACTTTCTTTTGTGAAGACACTGTTTATTATTCAACTAATCAGAGTGGAAGTGGGCAAATAAACAGTGTACACACCTCCATAAATGACATAATTCAGCTTAGGAATTTGAGAGATGCATGTCCTAGGTGTGTGGTGCTTGGCCAAGTGGTTAGGGTGTTGGACTAGCGAACTGAAGGTCGTGGGTTCGAGCCTCGGTCGAGGTAGCATGTGTGTCCTTGAGCAAGGCACTTAACCACACAATGCTTCAGTCTACCCAGCTGGGAATGGGTACCGGCAAAAATGCTGGGGGTTAACCTCGCGATAGACTGGCGTCCTATCCGGGGGAAAGTCTCATACTCTCAGTCGCTTCATGCGAAGCAAACCGGCATAAGCACCGGCCTGATGGGCCACAAGGCTCGTGACAGTCTTAATGTCCTGGGTTCTAATGCTGGATGGCATCTTTTTGATTCATCGACTTTGATGGTGTCCTGGAAGCTGGGGAGGCTAGTGCCCATGATGGAGCTAACAGTGTTTACAATTTCCTGCAGATTTTTCTGATGCTGTGCACCAGATGCATCACCATCTGGTATGGAGGGGGCACTGCATAGGATCAGAAAAAGCTGCAGAAAGTTGTAAACTTAGCCAGCTCTATCATGGGCACTGGCCTCCCCTGCATTCAAGACACCTTCAAAAGGTGATGCCTCAAAAAAGCAACATCCATCATTAAGGACCCCCATGTCCTCTTCACATTACTACCATCAAAGAAGAGGTACAGGGACCCTGAAGACCCACACACAATGCTTCAGGAGCATCTTTTTCCCCTTCACCATCAGATATCTGAATGGACACAGAACCCATGAACACAACCTCAGTATTTTCCCTCTCTTTTCAGACTACTTATTTAATTTATTTATATATCTCTGATTATAATTTATTGTTTTATCATTATGTATTGCATTATGTTGCTGCCACAAAACAACAAATTTCACGACATATTCCAGTAATACCAAACCTGATTGTGATTCTAATTCCTCCTTCTGCAGCAGTCACTCAGAATTAAGGATGGTGTACTCCCACTCTGCCTTTGTGGTTTTGTGGGTTGAGCTGGTTAACCTAGGAACTGTAGACTAGTCTCGGTGGTGAGATGGCTGATGGAATGGATGGATGATTTACATAGGGTTTTGGCGAGCTCGCCATGAGTGTCTTCAAAGTTCTTAATACCATCCTCCAATCCTGAGTAGACAAGGGTCAGAAATTCCCCGTGGATATGTTGGATTTTTTCAAGCAGGCTCTAAATACATCCTTGAATCTTCTTCCCCGCTCAGCTGATAATCTCTTCCACAAGAAAGGTCAAAAATTTCAAAGTTTCGAAGTAGCACTTGAAGAATAGCCACTATTGTAGAAGTAGAAAATACAACAATTAATTTGCACTGAGAGTCTTCTATTAAAAAAGCAGGTTAATTTGGGTTACCTGGTCGATCTAATCACCCCATCATGAACATTCCCCCTGTTCTCAGAATCAGATTTAATATCTTTGGCAGATGTCACGAAATGTGTTAATTTGTGGCAGCAGTACATTGTAATGCATAATAATAAAAACTATAAATTGCAATAAGTATATATATAGAAAATTAAATTAACTGAGTAGTGCAAAAAGAGAGAAAGATAACACTGAGGTAGTGTTCATGGATTCATTGTCCATTCAGAAATCTGATGGCAGAGGGGAAGAAGCTGTTCCTGAAACATTGAATGTATGTCTTCAGGGTCCTATACTGCCTCCTCGATAGTAGCAATGAGAAGAGGGCATGTCCTGGATGGTGGGGTCGTTAATGTTGGATACCGCCTCTCTGAGGTACTGTAACACCTTTTGAAGGTGTCCTTGATGCTGGGGAAGGTAATGCATATGATGGCCACTCCTTCTCCACTCTGCAACATAAAACACACCCATCTACTCACTTTTCCGGATCCAATGAAGGGAGATCAACTTGGAACATTAACTCCATTGCTCAGGTATTGCCCAACCTGCTAAGTATTTCCACCATTGTCTGTGTTTCAGATTTTCAGCATTCTTTGCCTTTCAGGGGGCTCATTTTACTGTTCCCTTCCTCCCATCTGAAGACCCTACATGGATTATAACCATATAACCATATTACAATTACAGCACAGAAACAGACCATCTCGACCCTTCTAGTCCATGCCGAACGCTTACTCTCACCTAGTCCCACCGACCTGCACTCAGCCCATAACCCTCCATTCCTTTCCTGTCAATATATCTATCCAATTTAACTTTAAACAACAACATCGAACCTGCCTCAACCACTTCTGCTGGAAGCTCATTCCACACAGCTACCACTCTCTGAGTAAAGAAGTTCCCCCTAAACTTTTGCCCTTTAACTCTCAACTCATGTCCTCTTGTTTCAATCTCCCCCATTCTCAATGGAAAAAGCCTATCCACGTCAACTCTATCTATCCCCCTCATAATTTTAAATACCTCTCTATCAAGTCCCCCTTCAACCTTCTACGTTCCAAAGAATTAAGACCCAACTTGTTCAACCTTTCGCTGTAACTTAGGTGATGAAACCCAGGTAACATTGTAGTAAACCTTCTCTGTACTCTCTCTATTTTGTTGACATCTTTCCTATAATTTGGTGACCGGAACTGTACACAGTACTTCAAATTTGGCCTTACCAATGCCTTGTACAATTTTAACATTATATCCCAACTCCTACACTCAATGCTCTGGTTAATAAAGGCCAGCATACCAAAAGCTTTCTTCACCACCCTATCCACATGAGATTCCACCTTCAGGGAACTATGCACCATTATTCCTAGATCCCTCTGTTCTACTGCACTCTTCAATGCCCTACCATTTACCATGTATGTCCTATTTTGATTAGTCCTACCAAAATGTAGCATCTCACATTTTTCAGCATTAAACTCCATCTGCCATCTTTCAGCCTACTCTTCTAACTGGCCTAAATCTCTCTGCAAGCTTTGAAATCCTACTTCATTATCCACAACTCCACCTATCTTAATATCATCTGCATACTTACTTATCCAATTTACCACCCCATCATCCAGATCATTAATGTATATGACAAACAACATTGGACCGATTACAGATCCCTCAGGCACACCACTAGTCACCGGTCTCCAATCTAACAAACAGTTATCCACCACTACTCTCTGGCATCTCCCATCCAGCCACTGCTGAATCCATTTTACTACTTCAATATTAATACCTAATGTTTAAACCTTCCTAACTAACCTTCCATGTGGAACCTTGTCAAAGGCCTTACTGAAGTCCATATAGACAACATCCACAGCTTTACCCTCTTCAACTTTCCTAGTAACCTCTTCAAAAAATTCAATAAGATTTGTCAAACATGACTTTCCACGCACAAATCTATGTTGACTGTTCCTAATCAGACCCTTTCTATCCAGATGATTATATATACCATCTCTAAGAATACTTTCCATCAATTTACCCACCACTGACGTCAAACTCACAGGCCGATAATTGCTAGGTTTACTCTTAGAACCCTTTTTAAACAATGGAACAACAGGAGCAATACGCCAATCCTCCAGCACCATCCCTGTTTCTAATGACATTTGAAATATTTCTGTCAGAAACCCTGCTATTTCCACACTAACTTTCCTCAAGTTCCTCGGGAATATCTTGTCCAGACCTGGAGACTTATCCACTTTTATATTCCTTAAAAGCACCAGTACTTGCTCTTCTTTAATCATCATAGTTTCTATAACTACCCTACTTGTTTCCCTTACATTACACAATTCAATATCCTTCTCCTTAGTGAATACCGAAGAAAAGAAATTGTTTCAAATCTCCCCCATCTCTTTTGGCTCCACACATAGCTGTCCACTCTGGTTCTCTAAGGGACCAATTTTATCCCTCATTATCCTTTTGCTATTAATATAATTGTAGAAACCCTGTGGATTTATTTTCGCCTTACTTGCCAGAGCAACCTCGTATCTTCTAGCTTTTCTAATTTCTTTGTTAAGATTCTTTTTACATTCTTTATATTCCTTGAGCACCTCATTTACTCCATGCTGCCTATATTTATTGTAGATATCTCTCTTTTTCCAAACCAAGTTTCCAATATCCCTTGAAAACCATGGCTCTCTCAAACTCTTAATCTTTCCTTTCAACCTAACAGGAACGTGAAGATTCTGTACCCTCAAAATTTCACCTTTAAATGACCTCCATTTCTCTATTACATCCTTCCCATAAAACAAATTGTCCCAATCCACACCTTCTATATCCTTTCACATCTCCTTAAAGTTAGATAGGCTTTCATTTGAGCCTATCATTTAGATTAGGAATTAAGGGAAATGTAAGCAGACTTTAAGAGATGGGGTAAGAAACATTCAAGTTTCAAGATTGTTTAATGTAATTTCCTGTGCACAAGTATAAAGGAGAATGTAACAGTAACTTAATAATTAACAATCGTCCAATGCTTCAAAAAAAACACAAATGATAAAGAACAGAAAAATAGTAATAATAATAAGCACACAATAAATATAAATACACAAGATAGCTTATATGCAGAGACTGTTTGTATGTCTATGAAGTGAAACTTGGCTGTACACAAGGTGGCTGATGGAAAAATATAAAGTAGTGGTGGAGTTAGTGGGTGGAGGTGTTGATCAGCCTTACTGCTTGGGGAAAGTAACTGTTTTGGAGTCTAGTGGTCCTGGTGTGGATGGCATGTAGCCTCCTCCCTGACTGGGGTGGGACAAATAAAATTACCCGAGTACAGAATGCAGAATCTAGCTCCAGCCTGTATCATTCCACAATATGGCACACTAATGAAATTGAAGATGAAAGAGCTGATTGTGGACTTCAGGAAGGGTAAGACGAAGGAACACATACCAATCCTTTGGAGGTTTCAGAAGTGGAGAGAGTGAGCAGCTTCAAGTTCCTGGGTGTCAAGATCTCTGAGGATCTAACCTGGTCCCAACATATTGACGCAGTTATAAAGAAGGCAAGACAGTGGCTATACTTTATTAGGAGTTTGAAGAGATTTGGCATGTCAACAAATATACTCAAATACTTCTATAGTTGTACTGTGGAGGACATTTTGACAGTCTGCATCACTGACTGGTATGGGTGGGGGTGCGGCTACTGCACAGGACCGAAAGAAGTTGCAGAAGGTTGTAAATCTAGTCGGCTCCATCTTGGGTACTAGCCTACAAAGTACTCAGGACATCGTTAGGGAGCGGCGTCTCAGAAAGGCAGTGTCCATTATTAAGGACACCCAGCACACAAGGCATGCCCTTTTCTCGCTGTTACCATCAGGTAGGAGGTACAGAAGCCTGAAGGCACACACTCAGTGATTCAGTAACAGCTTCTTCCCCTCTGCCATCCGATTCCTAAATGGACATTGAATCTTTGGACACTACCTCACTTTGTTAAAATATACAGTATTTCTGTTTTTGCACATTTTTATAATCAATTCAATATATATAATTGATTTACTTGTTTATTTATTATTTATTTTCTCTGCTAGATTATGTATTACATTGAACTGCTGCTGCTAAGTTAACAAATTTCACATCACATGCCAGTGGCAATAAACCTGATTCTAATTCTGATCTTACACAGATTGATGAATGCATGGAATGGGCTGCCGGCAACTGTGGTGGAGGCGGATACGATAGGGTCTTTTAAGAGACTCCTGGATAAGTACATGGAGCTTAGAAAAATAGAGGGCTAAGGGTAACCCTAGGTAATTTCTAAGGTAGGGTCGAGTTCGGCACAGCATTGTGGGCCAAAGGGCCTGTATTGTGCTGTAGGTTTTCTATGTTTCTATTACTCTGCATTAAGACAACACCCAGATGCAATTTTTTATGAAAGCAATATTGTTTTGTTTTTGAGGATTGAACTTGAGGGTAGAGGCCGTAGAATTCTATGGTCAGCCTTGAATGGAATTACCTGGCTTCCTAAATCTTCAGTTCTAACAGATTAAATTGGTTCCTTATCAGATTTTATTCATCTTTTCTATTTTTATCCATTTAAGGTGATAACAATTTCCTTGTTATGGACTTTATTATCTTGCCCAGGAGAGATACCATCTGTTCAAGTTGCTACGAGATAAAAATATCACAGGCGAGCGAGTGTGAGTATCAGTGTGTGTATTCACCTTATAACAGGACAGTCCTGCGTTCTGCTGTGCTCCCTCTGCAGCCAATTGGCTGCTATCTGTGGTCAAGTCTATTCATGTAACAGTTGATGGAGAATGTGGAAGGAATGTACTAGTCCTGCCAACTGCCTGCTATCAATGGTGTGGTCTGTTAGTGACACAAACGCAGGGGTTACACTCAGTGGCCTATTATTAGGTATACCTTTCACCTGCTCATTAAGGCAAAAATCTAATCAGCTAATCATGTGGCAGCAACTCAATGCATGAAACACATGCAGACATAATCAAGAGGTTCAGTTCTTGTTCACATCAAACATCAGAATGGGGAAGAAATGTGATCTAAGTGAGTTTGACAGTGGAATGATTGTTGGTGCCACATGGGGTGGTTTGAGTATCTCAGAAACTGCTGATCTCCTGGAATTTTCACACAAAACAGTCTCAAGGGTTTACAGAGAGTGGTGCGAGAAACAAAAAGACATCCAGTGAGCAATAGGTATCTGGGTAAGAACGCTTCGTTAATGAGGGAGAAAAGAGGAGAATGGCCAGACTGGTTCAAGCTTACAGGAAGGTAACAGGAACTCAAATAAAAATGCATTATAACAGTGGTGTCAGAAGAACATCCCTGAATACACAACATCTTCAGAAACAGCTCTATTTCCATCTTCAATATCTCTATTTTTCCCTTTCAGGGTTCTTTTGAAGACCCTGTCCTGTAGTTACACGCTTACTCCGGTTCTTTGCAGGAATGGGATCCGCTCTCGGGGTTTCATGACTGGCCTAAGAGCTTAGTTCACCTTCAGAGGTCCAGGGTCTCGTGGCTCTGGAGATGAGCGGATCGAAGGTCAGTGTCCCAGCAGGAAATCGATGTGTTGTGGGAGTCTGAAGATCTCGGCTATGTGCCCAGAGACCTGAGATCTTTGGGCACAGAGCTCGGAAAAAAGTGACACAATGGACTTTTAACATCGTAAACCAGCGAGTTGTTTGTTATGTCTCCCCTCTCGCTGTGAAACGGAGACACCTCTTTCTCCCTTATTAAGGAGACAGAGAGAGCCTGTGGAATGTTGAATACCGGGTGAACAAGTAGTCTTTGGGGTGCTGCAAGTCTTTGTCTTTGCTATTACTTTGCTGGTGGTGGGTGCCGATACTTTTTTTTGCTGGTGGGGGCGATTGTTGCTTTGCTGCTGCTTACGCGTGGGAGGGAGGAGAGCTGGTGGGGGGACTTTGGGGTTCTAAGTTTTAACTCATTCATTCTTTGGGGCACTCCTCTGTTTTCGTGGATGGTTGTGAAGAAAAAGCATTTCAAGATGTATATTGTATACATTTCTCTGACATTAAATGTACCTTTGAAACATGTTGAATCTTGAAGTGTGTGGGCCACAGCAGCAAAGGGGCATAAAGAGGGGGTACCTAATAAAGTGGCCACTGAACATATCTAGAAGGTAGCAAATAATCCAAAAAATAGATACCAGTATGCATGAAAATAACAACGTATTGACATATTTTCCATATTTAAATTTGAAAATCATGCAATTGTTAACAGAATAAAGACTGACTTTTGTTTCAAAGGATTTTAATTGCTCACATTTTCAGTATGGTGCACGGTGTGAGATGATGCGTTAATCACCTCGACAGAAAAGAATAAATAGAGAGTCATACAACACCACTGCACTGAATCAGGCCTTTCAGCCTACCTAGTCTGTGCCAAACTATGAATCTGCCAAGTTCCATCGATCTGCACCTGGACCATAGCCCTTCATACCGCTCCCATTATATATCTATCCAAATTTCTCTGAAATGTTGCAATCGAACCTACATATCCACCACCAGTGCTGGCAGCACGTTCCAAATGCTCAACATTCTCTGTGAAGAAATTCCCCCTCAGGCTCTCCTTAAGCTTTTCACCTTTCAAATTTAACCCATGATCTCTAGTGGTAGTCTCACACAACCTCAGTGGAAAAAAGTCTGCTTGCAAATGTGTATGCCTCCATCGAATCTCCCCTCACTCTTCTCTGTTCTAGGGAATTAATTCCTAATGTGTTCAGCCTTTCCCCGTAACTCAGGTCCTCAAGTCCTGACAACATCCTTGTCCATTTTCTCTGATGCTTCCTAACCTTGTTTACATCGTTCCTCTAGGTAGGTGACCAAAACTTCAGACAATACTCCAACCTAGGCCTCACAAACACCTTCTACAATTTCAACAAAACATCCCAATAATATATTAATCTACTATTTTTTGGAGTCATAATTGTGATAGAGGCATATACAGGTTAAATATAAACAGATGGTAATTGTACAAATTAGGGCAGAATTCAGATTAGGAGATTGAGTGAATAATCTCACTAAATATCTAGCAGTTAAGTGCCGTCCTTTTTACCTACCAATAGAATTCTCTGGGGTCATTTCGGTAGCAGTTTACATTCCACCTCAGACCAATGCCAAGCAGGCTTCAGATGATCTGAGCAGTGGGATCAACATACATGAAACAGTGCACCCTAATACCTTCATCATTGTTTTGGGAGATTTTAACCAGACCAGTCTGAAAAAATCACTACGCAATTACCATCAACAGATCACTTGCAATACCAGAGCAAGCAACACACTGGACCATTGCTATACCACCATCAAGAATGCCTACCGTGCTTTTCCACACCCTCACTTCGGAAGTCTGATCACCTGGCTGTACTTCTACTCCCTGAGTATAGGCAGAGACTGAAGACTGCAGCACCAGTAGCAAGGACCAAGAAGGTATGGACAAGGGAAGCACAGGAGTGCTTACAGGACTGCTTTAAATCGGCGGACTGGGCTGTATTCAGAGATTCATCATCGAACCCTGGATGAGTATGCTGCAGTTGTTACCAACTTCATTAAAACCTGTGTGGATGAGTGTGTGCCCACAAAGACTTACTGTACATTCCCAAACCAAAAGCCGTGGATGAACCAGGAGGTACATCGTCTGCTGAAGGCTGGATCTGTGGCATTCAAGTCTGGCAACCCAGGCCTGTACCAGAAAACCAGGTATGATTTGTGGAGGGCTCTTTCAAGGGTGAAGAGACAATTTTGAATGAGGTTGGAAGCAACATGAGATGCACGGCAACTCTGGCAGGGTCGGTAAGACATTACCTCCTACAAAGCAAAACCCAATAGCATGAATGGCAGCCATGCTTCACTACCAGATGAGCTCAACGCCTTCTATGCCCGCTTTGATCTGTGCAGATCCCTGCTGCACCTGATGACCTTGTGATCTCTGTCTCAGAGGCTGATGTTAGACTGTCTTTAAAGAGAGTGAACCCTCGCAAGGTAGAAGATCCTGATGGAGTACCTGGTAAGGCTCTGAAAACCTGTGTGGATTGGTGATAATATCTCCTCCTCACTGACGATCAACACTGGTGCACCTCAGGGGTGTGTGCTTAGCCCACAGCTCTACTCTCTATATACACAGACTGTGTGGATAGGCATAGCCCAAATACTATTTATAAATTTGCTGATGATACAACCATTGTTAATAGAATCTCAGATGGTGACAAGAGGGTGTACAGGAGTGAGATATACCAACTAGTGGAGTGGTGTCGTGTCACTGCAACAACCTGGCACTCACCGTCAATAAGACGGAAGAGCTGATTGTGGACTTCAGGAAGGGCAAGTTGGAGGAACACATACCAATCCTCATAGAGGGATCAGAAGTGGAGAGAGTGAGCAGTTTCAAGTTCCTGGGTGTTGAGATCTCTGAGGATGTAACCTGGTCCCAACATGTTGATGTAGTCATAAAGAAGGCAAGACAGCAGCTATGCTTTATTAGGAGTTTGAAGAGATTTGGCATGTCAACAGATACACTCAAAAACTTCTATGGTTGTACCGTGGAGAGCATTCTGACAGACTGCATCACTGTCTGGTATGGAGGGGCTACTGCACAGGACTGAAAGAAGCTGCAGAGGGTTATAAATCTAGTCAGCTCCATCTTGGGTACTAGCCTACAAAGTACCCAGGACATCTTTAGGGAGTGGTGTCTCAGAAAGGCAGCATCCATTATTAAGGACCTCTAGCACCCAGGGCATGCCCTTTTCTCACTGTTACCATCAGGTAGGAGATACAGAAGCCTGAAGGCTCACACTCAGTGATTCAGGAACAGCTTCTTCCCCTCTGCCATCTGAATCCTAAATGGATATTGAATCCTTGGACACTACCTCTTTTTTTTAATATACAGTATTTCCATTTTTGCACATTTTTAAAATTTATTCAATATACATATACTGTAATTGATTTACTTGTTTCTTAATTATTATTATTTTATTTAAGATTATGTGGATAGTGTGGAGGGCTGTCAGAGGTTACAGCAGGACATCGATAGGATGCAAAACTGGGCTGAGAAGTGGCAGATGGAGTTCAACCCAGATAAGTGTGAAGTGGTTCATTTTGGTAGGTCAAATATGATGGCAGTGTGGAGGATCAGAGGGATCTTGGGGTCCGAGTCCACAGGACGCTCAAAGCAGCTGCACAGGTTGACTCTGTGGTTAAGAAGGCATATGGTGCATTGGCCTTCATCAATCGTGGAATTGAATTTAGGAGCCGAGTGGTAATGTTGCAGCTATATAGGACCCTGGTCAGACCCCACTTGGAGTACTGTGCTCACTTCTGGTTGCCTCACTACAGGAAGGATGTGGAAACCATAGAAAGGGTGCAGAGGAGATTTACAAGGATGTTGCCTGGATTGGGGAGCATGCCTTATGAAAACATGTTGCGTGAACTCTGCCTTTTCTCCTTGGAGCGACAGAGGATGAGAGGTGATCTGATAGAGGTGTATAAGATGATGAGAGGCATTGATCATGTGGATAGTCAGAGGCTTTTTCCCAGGGCTGAAATAGTTGCCACAAGGGGACACAGGTTTAAGGTGCTGGGGAGTAGGTACAGAGGAGATGTCAGGGGTGAGTTTTATTTTTTATGCAGAGTGGTGAGTGCATGGAATGGGCTGCCGGCAATGGTGGTGGAGGCGGATACGATACGGTCTTTTAAGAGAGTTTTGGATAGGTACGTGGAACTTAGAAAAATAGAGCGCCATGGGTAAGCCTAGTAATTTCTAAGGTAGGGACATGTTCGGCACAACTTTGTGGGCCGATGGGGCCTGTATTGTGCTGTAGTTTTCTATGTTTCTATTACTTTTCCTCTCCTAGATTATATATTGCCTTGAACTGCTGCTGTTAAGTTAACAAATTTCATGTCACATGACGGTCATAGTAAACCTGATTCTGATTCTGATCATTATACTGACTCCTTATATAGTTATAAATTAGTTAATATTATATAAAGTATTTAATATAAAATGTTATATGTTACGAAGCCCCCCATTAGTCAGGGTTGACCATGGATGCTGCATCCTTGCTGTCGAATGCAAGCCAGACCAGGGCATTTATGTTATATAAAACACAATAGAATATTCTGGAAATATTCAGCATTCAGCATTCAGGGTTAAAGTTTCAGACTGATGATGTCACAGAAACATCCCAGTTATTTGAGATCATCTCTATTTTAGAGAATTGTTGGAGAGGAAGGAAGATCTGGCCACAGTATGGCCTAGTATGTGAATACCAATGCCTTTGAATGGAAAATCCTACAAAAGGTAGTGGATGCGGCCCAGTACATCATGAGTAAAGCCCTACCAACAATTGAGCATATCTACATGAAATGTTGCCGTAGAAAAGCAGCATCTATCATCAGGGATCCTCACCACCCAAGCCATGTTCTTTTCTCGTTGCTGCCATCAGGTAGAAGATTGACTATGGTTGAACACACTGACTACAGTCTTTGCGGGAATGGGACCCGCACTTGGGGTTCCATGATCGGCTGTTGTTGTTCAGCATGCTAAAGGCTCGGCCTAAGAGTGCAGCTCAGATTTGGAAGCCTCTGATCTTGGTGCTCTGGAGGCCGGCGGATCGAGGGTTGGTGTTACAACAGAAGACCCGTGCGTCATCGGGGGATTTGGGTTATCTGCAACTGTGTGCCTGGAGACCTGCGATCTTTTTGATCTACAGGCACAGAGCTCAAAAAAAGCGACATAACAAACTTTTAACATCATAAACCAACGAGCTGTTTGTTATGTCTCCCAGCTCATTGGGAAAATGGAGACATCTCTTCCTCCCTTATTAGGGAGAGAGGGAACCTGTGGTATGTCGAATACCAGGTGAAACGTGAAGTCTTTGGGGTAACTGCAAGTCTGTGTCTTTGCTATTGCTTTGCTCACGCTTGAGTGCCTGGTGGTGGGTGCCAATGCTTTTTTTTTGCTGGGGGGGGTGGGGATTGTTGCTCGCTGCCGCTTACACCCAGGAGGGGGGAGCTGGGGGGAGGATTTTGGGGTTCTAACATTTAACTGTCATTCATTCTTTGGGACACTCCTCTGATTTTCGTGGAAGTTTATGAAGAAAAAGCATTTCAGGATGTATATTGTATACATTTCTCTGACATTAAATGTACCTTTGAACCTTTGAAGGCACAAGAGCCTCAGTACTCACACCACCAGGTTCAAGAACAGTTACTACCCCTCAACCATCAGGGTCTTGAACAAAGAAAGATAACTACATTCATTCTATTTCTGGTGTTCCCACAACCAATAACCCTACTTTAAGGACTCTTTATCTTGTTATTTCATGCTCATGTTTTTATTGTTATTGATTTCTGTTTGCATTTGCACAGTCTGTTGTTCATTGATCATGTTTACAGTTACTGTTCTATAGACTTGCTAAGTATGCCTGCAGGAAAAAGAATCTCAGGGTTGTGTGTGGTGACATGTATGTACTCTCTTAATAAATTTTACTTCGAACTTTGAACTTCAATGATTAATCCTTCACAGCTTCAAGATGTGCCAAAGGACTTCACAGTTAATTAATTACATTTGAAGTATGTTCACTGTTGCAAGGGAGGGAAATGAAATGGCCCATTTACACACTGCCAACACCCACAATCAACAATGAGGCTAGTTATCATGCTGTGGAACTGCTATCACACCTACTTTTGAGTGTTAATCTGGATTAAGTGTTCAAAACTCTGAACGGGGCTGTGAGTTAATGACTGCTACCATTGAGCCAAGAAGTGTAATCACTTGGGTCGGGAATGATGTTCTCCTAAGGGGTTGTCCATTGGTAGGTCCTCAGGTTGCTGTAGAGGTTGATCCAGGATCCATATATTCTGAAGGGTTTCCAGACCTCATAATTCTCCCCCGCCACCACTTGCTGATCACCATGGGACATAATCCAAGATGCTAGGATGGATTCCTGCAATGGAGAACGCCTGTGCATTGTTTCAAGTGGGGAGGCTGACGCATGGGCAGCCACCACACAGTTCTTGACAGATTGGGGTCAGGGCCCTCTTTATAACAAGCTGCCAAGACTTATGCACTGCAACATATGTGATAACTAAATATACTTTCAAAATTAACCTTTGAATTAAAGCTGAGCTCAGTTATTCTCTATTCTTTGTCTCCAGTTCACCTACTCTTGTATTTCTAACAGCCTAAATTCCGGCAGAATATTTATGGCTACCTATCAGAATGACTTGTAAAGCTGAAATAGGCAGACTGCTTTCTGAGGACTTTTATAGATGATGCAGAGGTAATTAAAACTAACTTGTGCTAAAGAAGACAGAGAGCAGCTTGTAAGAGTAGGCCTGATTAATTTTTGTTGAGTCTGAATCTGATGTTTTATTCATTTTGTCCATGAATTTGGCAAAGTAACAAGGATTAGGTCAATAGGGTCAGAAGCACCACCATGCTTCTGTCCCACTCCACTTTCTGTAGTTATTGCTGTACACCATCTCTTGTTACTGGGACACGCACCCACTTTAATTCATATTTTCCCTAATAGGAATTAATCCCCGTCTACTAACTAAGACCCATGTCTTAATATGGGCCTTAACATTTAGTATTTATGTTGAGCTATTTTCTGTTTAACCTCTTTTCTGGCAATATCTTAAGACATTTTATAATCATTTAAAGTTATTGATTCCTGGAAAGTGTCATGTCTCTGTGTTTTTATTAAGAGGACCTGTCTTATAGAATTGCACTGTTAAAATATCCAAACCATGAGGAAAAGTCAGAAATATTTTTAAATTCCTCTTCTCAAATGACATGGAATGGCTTTAGTACAGTGTCTCTGACCTCTACTTCAGTATTATGTTACCCTTAACTATTAGAGTGTTATCTGCAGAAGAGGTGTCATCTGAGAGAAGGAAAGTCTGGATGGGGAGGGACTACAACATTATCTGAGGCAAGCATTTTGCATTGGTGTGTATTTACTGCAGTTTCCTCTTGCAGTCGTCTTAGCTGAGCGGTCAGGCAGGTGACCTTGTCCTCACTCAGTGGCCAGCTGTTCACTGGTAAAGTAACTGGAGGTGACTTGGGAGGAATTTCCCTGTCTACGTGTCCTTGTTTGTTCCAAGCTACACTCATCACGCAGACCAACCTCGAGCAACTCCACTACTGATACTGAGAATTTTACCACTCCAGAGTATTTTCCACATCCTTATAATCAGCAGCCGTGGAGCACAGTAATCTTAATTAATCAATTTATTTAGAGATACAGTGCAGAACAAGTTCTTCTGGCGCCACCTGTTTAACCCTAGCCTAATCACGGGACAATTTACAATGACCAATTAACCTACCAACCGGTACATATTTAGACTGTGGGAGGAAACCTATGCAGTCCACGGGAAGAATATACAAACTCCTTACAGGCAGTGCTGGAATTGAACTCCCAAGTCCAGAACGCTCTAAGCTGTAATAGTTTCGTGCTAACCGCTGTGCTATCGTGACGCAAAATGAGCTTTATTTGTCATGTGCACATTGAAACATCGCACCACACAGTGAAATGCATTGTGTTGAACAAACAACGGTCTCGGTCGGTCTCTTCTCTTCCCTTCTCCTTCTCCCACTCCTCCCCACAACCCAGCCAGTTATAATATCTATATCTATTGGTGTAGTAACCATTGCCATACTGAGGTAACTACGGACTCCTCCCACTGGTTTAGACTATTTATCTTATCCTGCTGCACCGCTTTGCTTTGCTTTGCTCTGCAGTTAGAATAGTCAGCAGCTTCCCGGCTGGAGAAGCCCCAGCAATTTAAAACAGACAGCACTCCATGTAAACTGAGGTTCCCTTTTGAAGGCGGTTTCCTTTTTTTTTGCAATGTAAACTATAAATCTAGAATAGGGCATTGTAAACGGATATTCCCGTAAATTGATCACAGCGGGACTTTATTCCTGAGTTGTAGCTGAATCTTGATCGAAACCCAGATTGAATTAAAGCAGTCACACTGACAGCAATTCTTCAGGGCGGACTTTTCCTGTTATAGGAGATAATTTGTGAACCCACACACCGGAAAAACGGTGAGTACAATGGGACCAGGACCTATTGGAAACCTCATGCAATTGGTCATGAAAGTCTCAAAGGCGATCTGCTGAACATCGTTGGCATACTATGTGTAGTGGCACTTGTGGGCTCTCTCCAGTAGGTGATGTTGGTTGTTACTGTATTTCACAGTATGTTTTGACGCGTTGATAAGTCAATGAATCTGAATTTGAATGGGCTGTTTGACCCATTGCAGAACAATGCATAAATGGTAAGTTGCATTAACATGGTGCCTCTTAGATACTTAGATAAACTTATGACCCTAAAATGTGTAGCTTGTATTACGATTTGTTCTGCACTTACTTTGTAGTTTCCACTTGTCAGTTGTCTTTGGCAACTGAAATGTCAAGGAGTTGGCGTCATGCTCACTCTGTGACTGACAGCTCAGCAGGAGAGTCAACTTGTGGTGACACCCGACAATTTCCAAATCCACAATCTGGCGACTTTATTAGGCGCTCCCAGCTGCTAATGAGCTGGCCACGATGTGTATGTTTATGGTCTTCTGCCTCCACCTCAAGGCTCAAAATGTTGTATGTTCAGTGATGCTGTCTGCACACCACTGTTGTAATGCATGCTCATTTGAGTTACTGTCATCTTCCTGTCAGCTTGAATCAGTCTGACCATTCTCCTCTGACCTCTCTCAAATATGAAGAATAAAGTTGGGGGTTAAAACATGGAGATGGAATAAAATATGCATAAATTCATAAATACCAGCATGTATTTATAATGTAAGCAGCATTATAAAAAAGTCAAAATTGTTTAATGGCGCCTCTCATTGACAAGGCATTTTTGCACCATTCTTGGTAAACTCTAGAGGCTGTGGTGTGTGAAAATCCAAGATCAGCAGTTTCTGAGATACTCAAACCACCACGTTTACTGGCACCAACAATCATTCCATGTCAAAGTCAATTAGATCACATTTCCTGCTATTCTGATATTTGGTCTGAACAACATCTGAACCTCATGACCAAGTCTGCATGCTTTTATGCATTGAGTTGTTGCCGCTTGATTGGCTGATTAGATATTTCCATTAATGAGCAGGTGTGCAAGTGGACCTAATAAAGTGGCCACTGTGTATAGGTGTGTTTGTTTATTCCTAGCATAATCCACCTGGTGTGGCCAAATCTAGTAACTGAAAATACTACGGAAAGGTAAAATTCCTTGCTATGGATGGGGGAAATAACCAATCAGGTACTGAGAACTTTACCATTCCCTAGCATCCTTTTCCTGTCTTTCCTATCTGTTGACTTGGAGCACAGTAATTGGTGCATTTATAATTATATTTATATGTGCCTTTTAGAAGTTGCTTCCCCTAGGCAGTTCACCTGATCAACCATTCCAGTTAGCCCTCCCTCATCTCTCTCTCTCTCTATTTCCTCAGTCACTCCATTGTACAGCAAACAATTTTGACCACTTTTTATAATGCTGCTTATTACATTGTAAATACCTGCTGGTATTTATGAATTTATGTATATTTTATTCCATATCCATGTTTCAACCTCCTAAATTTATTTTTTGGCAAAGTCTTTATTCTTTATAGTTGTTGAAAGATGTTTCTTGTTGCCTGTCACACCACAGAGTTCCTAATACATGTCAACATATATGTGGAATAAAGTTGATCCTTGATCCGTCATCCATAACTACAGCTACTCCATTCTGGTTTACCACACACCTGATTAATCTCAAACCCTCTCCCACCTGACTCCTTCCTCTCTAGCCCCTCGACAACAAGAACACAGGGATGAACCATTTCAGAGACATTTACATTTCATGGAGACAACATGCTGAAGGGAAATAAGGGCTTCAGACTGCAGTTGACAGGATTTCACAGGAGCAAAGTTGGGGTGGGGGAGAAGGAGAGGGGGAGAGAGAGAGGATGAAAATGAGGTGTAGTTGTTGCTGGCATGAAAGCAACTGGGGTTGTATCTCTCAACAAAGCTTAATTTATACTTCCTCAATGAAGGAGTTTGCCTCCTCCAAACCTTTATTCATACCTATGTTTTATTTCCCAGGCCACCACCAGCTCCAACCAATGACACTGCAAGATAGGGACAGAGCTTAGAGCTAATGCAGGGGTGATGGTGTGATTGACATTATTTCTCCAGCACAATGGAAACATGGTAAATGCCCCTTTTATAGTGGCAGGTATGGGATACTGAGGAAATAGAACACTGCTTTAACATCTTTAAGTGGAATTACCTTGTACAACTAGGGGGAAAATTTACACTTCATTACTGCTGTGTTTCATGGGGTGGGGGGGCATTGAGGAGGGAGCTCCTACCAGCAGAGATGGAGGCCTTCTCTGCAACACCATATTAATTAGGTATGTCTACAGTTCTGCCACTGGGCCCTTCAAGGACCCTGTTGCTCTGAGCCTCTCTTTTACACTGATGCCTTCTAACAGTCCCAATGTTTTTAGCTTTCACTGTCACAGAGGCTAACACTTCCCCCATCCCTCAATTGTCAGGAACTAAGCACGGTCTCACGCATGCTTCCCAATCTATCCCTCCCCACCCAGCTCCCTTTCTCACATCTCACATCTCTTCACAGATCGTTAGAGCAGTATCTGCTTATGGTCTCTTCAGCTGGGCTTTCCTCCTGGCTTCAGCACATTCAGCAAGTGAACTTGGGCAGAAAATGGTCTGGCATACAGTAATGAAGGCCTGCTGCTTCAACATGACCTCCACCGGTCCAGGCTAGCCACCTGCTGGACTCCCCCAAACCATGCCTGTAAATATAGAGCCAATATTGGAATTGTTTTATGACTGTCATATGTGCCAAGATGCAGTGAAAGGCTTTATCTTGCAACACTGGTCATACAGATCAAATCATTACACAGTGCATTGAGGTAAAGTAGGGTAAAACAATAATAGAATCACAATCGGGTTTATATCACCGACATACACATGAAATTTGTTAACTTAGCAGTAGCAGTACAATGCAATGCATGATAAATATAGAAAAACAAATTACAGTAAATAAAGATCTAGTGAAGTACAGTAAGTACATATGTATGTATGCCAAATAGTTAAATTAAGATAAGTAGCGCAAAAACAGAATTTAAAAAAAAGTAGTGATGTTGTGTTACACACACAAACTGCTGGAGGAACTCAGTAGGCCAGGCAGCATCTATGGTAAAGGGTAAACAATTGACTTTTCAGGCTGAGACCCTTAATCAGAACGGGAAAAGAAGATGACAAGTTAGGGCAAGAAGGTGGGTGGGGGGGGGTGGAGGAAGAAGTACAAGGTGATAGGTGAAACCAGGAGAAGGGGAGGGGTGAAGTAAACAGCTGGGGCTGATAGGTAAAACAGATAAAGGGCTGGAGAAGGTACAATATGATCAGAGAGGGTAGGAGACCCGGCTGCTTGTTTTTGATTGCTGAGGATCACCTTGCATTCTGACTGGGTAGTCTCCAACCTGATGGCATGGACTTTGATTTCTTGGACTTCTGGCAATTTCCCCCTCCCTCTCCATCATTCCCCATTCCTGTTTCCTTTTCTCACCTTGTCTGCCCATCACCTCCCTCTGGTGCTCCTCTCCCTTCCCTTTCTTCCATGGTCTTAAGTACATAAGACCATAAGATATAGGAGCAGAATAAGGCCATCTGGCTCATCGAATCTGCTCTGCCATTTCATCATGACTTACTCCCTTCCAACCCCATGTCACCTCTTTCTAATGATTTGATTTCACTTTTTTACCAACAGCAACACCGCCCCTTTCCTTCCTGCCTATCTTTTAGATGCAATGTGCATCCTTGGACATTAAGCTCCCAGCTTGAATCTTTCAGCCATGATTCCGTGACGCCTACTCTGCCACTCTGCAACTGTGCTGCAAGTTCATCTACCTTATTCTGTGTACTGCATGCACTCAGATACATACCTTCAGTACTGTATTCACCCTTTTCAATTTTGTCTGACTTTCACTTGCGACTCATCCTGTTGACTACAATTTTGCCCTATCAACAGCCTCTCCTCACTGCACTGCCTCTGTCTGTAAACCAGCTACCTCATCTCCAGCACTGTTATCCGCCTTTGTTAAGATATTTCTTGCATTGAAATATATGCAGCTCAGGACACTAGTCACACTATGCTCAACCTTTTAATTCCTAACTTTGTCTGAGGTCTTACCAACATCTTGACTTAATGAAGTAGTGTTCATTGGTCCAATGTCCATTTAGAAATTGGATGGCAGAGGGGAAGAAGCTGTTCTTGAATCGCTGAGTGTGTGCCTTCAGGCTTCTGTACCTCCTTCCTGATGGTAACGATGAGAGGAGGGCATGTGCTGGGTGGAGGGGGTCCTTCATGATAGTAGCCGCTTTTCTGAGACACTGCTCCTTGAAGAATAGAATTCCGAATACAGTGTAACAGCTATGGACAAAGGGCAGTGTAGGTAGGCAATATGGTACAAGGTCCTAATGAAGTAGATTGTGAGGTCGAGTCCAGCTTATCATGGTAGCAAACTATTTATTGTCTTATAACAGTGTAGTGGTACATGCTTTCAGGCTTTTCAATCTTCTGACACCAATAGGATGGGTGAGAATAGAGACTTCTGGGGTGGTGGGGTTTTTGATTTTGCTGGCTGCTTTACTGAGACAGTGAAAAGTATAGACAGTTCATGAAGGAGAGGCTGGTTTCCCTGATTTGCTGAGCTGTGTCGATGACTTTCTGTGGATTCTTGTGGTCACGTGTTGAGCAATTGCCACGATAAACCGTGATGCATCCAGATAGGATGCTTTCTATGATCAAAATTGGTAAGGCATGCAAAACTCTGGATTTCAGAAGGATGAGGGGGCATCTGATTGAAGCCTATTGAATATTGAAAGATCTAGATATAGTGGATGTGGAGAGTATGTTTCCTGTAATAGGTGAGTCTCGGACTTGAGAACACAGCCTCAGAACAAAGGAATGTCCACTTAGAACAGAGACGAGGAGGAATTTCTTTAGCCAGAGGGTGGTGAACCCATAGGGGCTAAGTTATTGACTATATTTAAAGCAGACATTGATAGGTTCTTGCTTAGACAAGGCATCAAAGGTTACGAGCAGAACCAGGAGACTGGAGCTAAATGGGATAATAAGTCAGCCATGATGGAATGGTGGAGCTGATACGATGCCTTGAGTGGCCTCATTCTGCACCTGTATCCTATGGCCTAACACATCAGCTCTACACCTGCTTCTTTTGCATACACTGAGAAGCAAAGAGTTAAACACTGGGCATACCAGGCAGCTTGTAGTTCATCTTATACAGCGGTTGTTTCCAGGAAATTGGAGATAACCAAGCTGGCGGTTGAGACGTAATGGATCACATGGCCTCTTTCCGATCTGTAAATTGCAGGAATTCTACGGTTAGGGATTAGCATAACCTGAAACCTGCTTCTCTGTCTGGACGTGCTGAAGGTGAGACAACAATTAGTTTTGCTTGCTGCATTTTTCCTGTAGAGCCTGCAGCAATATAAAATGTAGAGGCCATTAAAAGGAATGAAGAGCTGAAAATGCAAGCTGTTCACTGATCCCTTGTTGATCTGAAAATATTCAGACAGAGCACCACACTGAGAAATTGGATAGTCAGTATATCCCTCTCTTGCCTTCACTCTGTTTCTATCTTTGTCACTGAGATGGCCAGTGCAGACTCAAGAATCAACCACTTGATACAAATTCTAACACGCTTCTTCTCTCAGTGGGCTGATTGACTACATATTTCATGCAGCTACTTGCAGATACACTAGGGAAGACTTTCCTTGTGCCCATACAGATCCACAAGAGGCAAATGGGCACTGACAGTGTATCAATGTGTTCCAGGTTACTAAATAGCCCCACTGCAGTTTCCTTCAGCAGGAAGGGTATTTCCTAGTATTAAAAAAATACTTCCACCTTTTCTGGAGGCAAGCCACAGGCAGAAGGGAAGTTGAAAGATTTAGAAACATAGAAAACCTACAGCCCAATACAGGCCCTTCGGCCCACAAAGCTGTGCCAAACATGTCCCTACCTTAGGAATTACCTAGGGTTACCCATAGCCCTCCATTTTCCTAAGCTCCATGTACCTGTCCATAAGAGACCCTATTGTATCTGCTTTCACCACTGTTGCCGGCAGCCCATTCCACACACTCACCACTCTCCGTGTTTTTTAAGCACCTTAAAACTGTGCCCTTTCGTGTTAGCCATTGCAGCCCTGGGAAAAAGCCTCTGACTATCCATATGATCAATATCCCTCATCATCTTACACACCTCTATCAAGTCTCCTCTCATCCTCCGTCACTCCAAGGAGAAAAGGCCGAGTTCACTCAACCTATTCTCATAGGGCATGCTCCGCAATCCAGGCAACATCCTTGTACCCTTTCAATAGTTTCCACATTCTTCCTGTAATGAGGTGACCAGAACTGAACACACTACTCCAAGTGGGGTCTAATTAACGTCTTGTATAGCTTTAACATTACCTCATGTCCCTTGAATTCAGTCCCACAGTTGATGAAGGCTAATGCACCAGATGCCTTCTTAACCACAGAGTCAACCTGCGCAGCAGCTTTGAGTGTCCTATGAACTCGGACCCCAAGATCCTTCTGATCCTCCACACTGCCAAGAGTCTTACCATTAATACTATATTCTGTCATCATATTTGCCTACTAAAATGAACCACCTCAAACTTATCTGGGTTGAACTCCGTCTGCCACTTCTTGGCCCAGTTCTGCATCTTATCGATGTCACGCTTTAACTCTTGACAACCCTCCAGACTATCCACAACACCCCTACCTTTGTGTCATTAGCAAACTTACTAACCTATCCCTCCACTTCCTCATCCAGGTCATTTATAAAAATCACGAAAAGCAGGGATCCTAGAACAGATCCCTGCAGAACACCACTGGTCACTGGCCTCCATGCAAAATATGACCCGCCTACAACCACTCTTTGCCTTCTGTATGCAAGCCAATTCTGGATCCACAAACCAAGGTCCCCTTGGATCCCATGCCTCCTTATTTTCTCAGTTAAGCCTTGCATGAGGAACCCTATCAATTGCATTGCTGAAATCCATATACACTACATCTACTGCTCTACCTTCATTAATGTGTTTAGTCACATCCTCAAAAAATTCAATCAGGCTGGTAAGGCACGACCTGCCTTTGACAAAACCATGCTGACTATTCCTAATCATATTATGCCTCTGCAAATGTTCATAAATCCTGCCTCACAGGATGTTCTCCATCAGCTTACCAACCACTGAAGTAAGACTCACTGGTCAATAATTTCCTGGGCTATCTCTACTCTCTATCTTGAATAAGGGAACAACATCTGCAACATTTCCAAAAGCTACAGCACATCCTCTTTCTTAATGTCTATATGCTCAAGTTTTTCAGTCCACGGTAAGTCATTCCTACAATCACCAAGGTCCCTTTTTGTTGTGTTAGTACCTCCGCTACCTCCACCGGTTCCATACACACTTTTCCAGTGTTACGCTTGATTGGTCCTATTCTCTCATGTCTTATCTTCTTGCTCTTCACATACTTGTCAAATGTCTTGAGGTTTTCCTTAATCCTGCTTGCCAAGGCCTCCTCATGGCCCCTTCTGGCTGTCCTAATTTCATTCTTAAGCTCCTTCCTATATATATATATATATACTTCCAAGTTCCTGCCTGATAGCCTCATATTTCCCATACTCCAATTAAAAGATTTCCTAACTTGTCTGCTCCTATCCCTCTCCAATGCTATGGTAAAGGAGGTGGAATTGTGATCACTATCTCCAAAATGCTCTCCTACCTGACACCTGACCAGACTCATTTCCCAATACCAGATCAAGTACAGCTTCTCCTCTTGTAGGCTTATCTATATATTGTGTCAGAAAACCTTCTTGAGCACACTTAACGAACTCCACCCCATCTAAATCCCTTGCTCTAGGGAAATGCCAATCGATATTGGGGAAATTAAAATCTCCCATCATGACAACCCTGTTATTATTGCACTGTTCCAGAATCTGTCTCCCTATCTGCTCTTCAATGTCCCTGTTACTGTTGGGTGGTCTATATAATAAAAAAAACACCCAATAGAGTTATTGACCCCCTTCCTGTTTCTAACTTCCACCCACAAAGACTCAGTAGACAATCCTTCCATGACTTCCTCCTTTTCTGTAGCCATGACACTATCTCCGATCAGCAGTACCACACCTCCACCTCTTTTGCTTCCCTCCCTGTCCTTTCTGAAACATCTATAGCCTGGCACTCTAAGTAGCCATTCCTGCCCCTGAACCATCCAAGCCTCTGTAATGGCCACAACATCATAGCTCCAAGTACTGATCCACGCTCTAAGCTCATCTGCTTTGTTCATGATACACCTTACATTAAAATAGACACATCTCAAACCATCAGTCTGAGTACATCCCTTCTCTATCACCTGCCTATCCTCCCTCACACACTGCCTACAACCTTTCTCTATTTGCGAGCCAACTGCCCCTTCCTCTGTCTCTTCAGTTCGGTTCCAAACCCCCAGCAATTCTAGTTTAAGCTCTCCCCAATAGCTTTAGCAAACCTGCCTGCCAAGATATTGGTCCCCCTCAGATTCAAATGCAACCCATCCTTATTGTACAGGTCACACCTGCCCCAAAAGAGGTCCCAATGATCCAGAAATCAATGCCAACAAAAAGCATTTCAGGATGTATATTGTACACATTTCTCTGACATTAAACTTAACCTTTGAACCTTTGAAATCCAAATCCCTGCCGCCTGCTCCAATCTCTCAGCCACGCATTTATTCTCCACCTCAATCTATTCCTATACTCACTGTCACATGGAACAAACAGTAATCCTTAGATTACTACCCTTGTGGTCCTGCTTTTCAGCTTCTTTCCTCACTCCCTGTAGTCTGCTTTCAGGACCTCCTCCCTTTTCCTACCTATGTTGTTGGTACCAATATGTACCACGACCTCTGGCTGTTCATCTTCCCACTTCAGGATAGAGAAACATAGAAAACATACAGTACAATACAGGCCCTTTGGCCCACAAAGCTGTGCCGAACATGTCCCTACCTTAGAACTACTTCGGCTTTACCCATAGCCCTCTATTTTTCTAAGCTCCATGTGGACACGATCAGAAACATCCCGGACTCTGGCACCTGAGAGGCAAACTACCATCCGTGTTTCTTTCCTGCATCCATAGAATTGCATGTCTGACCCCCTAACTATAGAGTCCCTTATCACTGCTGCCATCCTCTTCCTTTCCCTTCCCTTTTGAGCCACTGGGCCAGACTCTGTGCCAGAGGCGTGGCCACTGTTGCTTCCCCCAGGTAGGCCATTTCCCCCCCCCCTCCAACAGTACTCAAACAGGAATACTTATTGTTAAGAGGGACAGCCAAAGGAGTATTCTCTAGTATCTGACTCCTGCCCTTCCCTCTCCTGACTGCTTCCCACTTATCTTTCTTCCGAGGCCCCAGTGTGATTATTTACCTGTAGCTCCTCTCTATCACCTCCTCACTCTCCCTGACCAGACAAAGGTCATCAAGCTGCATCTCCAGTTCCCTAACCCAGTCCCTAAGGAGCTGCAGCTCGATGCACCTGGCACAGGTGTGGCTGTCCAGGTGGGTGGGAGTCTCCCGGACTTCCCACATCTGACACCCAGTACAGAACACTGGCCTCACACACATACTTGCAATTCCTATTCTTCACAAGTAACTTGCTTCACCTCGACCTGTTATCGCTGAAGCCCCTTCAAAAGTTTAGAAAATTGCTCTACTTCCAAAACTTTTTATGTTCCTTTTGATGATTATTATATCTTATTTCTGTGTTTAAGTTTTTGGACATCAATCTCTAAACTACCGAAAGGAATCTCAGGGCTGTACGTGGTGACATTGATAATAAACCTATTTACAACTTCGAAGACTTGTCGTGAGGTTCAGTGTTAAATTCTTTAATAGTGTCCTTGTGACAAGTCTGAGGGTATTTCGCTGGAAAGGTGAGTGATCATTATAGGTTGCAGTTTGTTGCTGTTTACTTTGCTCTGTTTCTAATATGTGTTGCTGGTGGATATTTATCCATGCTTTTGCTGTTCCTGTTGGTAGTACTTTTATTTAAATAAAATAATATCCTTCCGTCTTCTCTTTTCCACTGCAATGAAAAGGATCAAGAGAATGCAGGAAGATCAACTGATTACTTTCTTTTGGTATGTAGACTCTTAACTAGCTGATGAAATTGCCTGGTAAACTATTCATTTCAGGAGTAATTAAAGAAAGGTATTTAATGCTGCTGACGCCCACATCCTGTCACAATAGTCTGAACCACAAAAGACGTTGTACTATTAATGATGATAAAACTTAAGAAGGGACTGAGCTCTGATTCCTCTCAGTATCATCATGATCGGTACCTCGGTGATGTAGCGGTTAGCACAACGCTATTACAGCTCGGTGGATCGGAATTTGCCGTTCAGTCCTGGCATCCTCTGTAAGGAGTCTGTATGTCCTCCCTGTGGAATGTGTGAGATTTCTCCAGGCCCTCTGGTTTCCTCCCAAGCTGGTCAGTGTAAATTGTCCCAGGATTAGGTTAGGGTTAAATTGTACATTGCTGGGTGGTGCATCTTAAAGGGCCAGAAGGGCCTATTTTGCGCTGCATCTCTAAATAAATAAAAAACTTATGGGACATTTTCAATATTAGCCAATGACCATGCAGCTCTGAATAACACAAGCTACTTTGAACACCTCAGATCAGTTACCTAGGAAATAATTCACCCATCTGTCACTTACATCAGGGAGGAGTAATTATATAAAATGATTTCTGTTGCTACACCAACATATTAGAACCTGGTCCTCGATCAAAAGGAAAATATGCACTGAGTCACAAGCTAAAATCATGATTGTTTCCTTATCTGTAAATCTTACGTTAAATTACCATAGATAAGTGAAACCTGATTTCTGGTTCATTTATGGCATAAATCGAAACCTTATTCCCTCCTTTAAAGTATAGAATGGCCCCTAATTTTCTACAAGATGGCAAATGCACTCAGAGACTATGAAAATTGAATCTGATTAAAGTTGCAAAAGAAAATAACTGGAAGTTTTGAATGAGTTTCAGTTATTTACATTAAGATGACCACAACAACAATGTGAACTATAATACCATACAATATCATCAGTTTTAGCTGAAGTAATATAACTTAAGCAGAACCCACTATTTATTATATTCATTGTGATAATATTTCAAAGAGCCTAGCTTTATTTGATTTCCAGGTACTGAGGCCACTTTTTCAAAGATTCTGTTGAGGAACTCAGTCCATTAAAAGCTTTGCCATCACTTAAGAAAGGATTGTTGCCATAGAGACTGAATCCTGGTTTCTTTTCCTGTCTCTGAGATGGAAATTGTTTCTGTAGCAACAAATTGCTCCTGGGAAAATACAACGGGTGCACTTAATGATAAAATGCACTGTTGTGACAATGCAGAGTTATTATAAAATTCAACATATGTTAACCTTTTTTTTTACTTTATTTCATACTTTCTCAATAAAACTCCTTCCTTTGTTCATTTTTCTGTTGTGACCCCTAGAAAATAATTCCTTGATCATCAGTTGCTTGAAGAAGTGACAAGGGACAGGGTGTCTGTTCTTCTCCACCCATGGCTGCTTTGTGCCTAATATCATCCTCCAGTAAGGGCAGGTGGTTGGGCTGAGGTCCTTAACATGGTCTGTCTTCTGCAGGTGATTAATCAAATACATCCAGTTCCAGTTCCCGTAGAGAATGGGAAAGAATAAACTTGTCAATTCACATTTAAAATCAAATAAAGCTGAACTTGGAGTGCTGTGAGCAGTTTTGACCCCAAGTAAAGATGAGCTGGCATTGGAAGAGGTCCATGAGAATGATTCCAGGATTGAATGGGTTAATGTATGAGGAGTTTTTGATGGCTCTGGGTCTGCACTCGCTGGGCTTTAGAAGAATGAGGGGGTAATCGCATCGAAACTTATTGAATAGCCTAGATAGAGGTCTATATATGTTTGGTCTGAACAACAACTGAACCTCTTGACCATGTCTGCATGCTTTTATGCATTGAATTGCTGCCACATGATTTGTATTGATAAGCACATGTTGTGTAAAATGAATATTTAATTTGTTGAATGACTTTGAAACCTTGTAAAAGCACAAAATAAGATAGTTTGAGAAAGATTTGACGATGTGACTGAGAGTTGGGGAAGCTGAAGTGTAGGCTTAGTGAAGGAACTGAGGCTAGTGAGCTGCAAATAGACAATAGGTGCAGGAGTAGGCCATTCGGCCCTTCGAGCCAGCACCGCCATTCACTGTGATCATGGCTGATCATCCACAATCAGTACCCCATTCCTGCCTTCTCCCCATATCCCTTGACTCCACTATCTTTAAGAACTCTATCTAACTCTTGCTTGAAAGAATCCAGAGAACTGGCCTCCACTACCTTCTGAGGCAGAGCATTTCACAGATCCACAATCCCCTGTGTGGAAAAGTTTTTCCTCAACTCCGTTCTAAATGGTCTACCCCTTATTCTTAAACTGTGGCCTCTGGTTCTGGACTCCCCCAACATCGGGAACATGTTTCCTGCCTCTAGCATGTCTAATCCCTTAATAATCTTATATGTTTCAATCAGATCCCCTCTCATCCTTCTAAATTCCAGTGTATACAAGCCCAGTCGCTCCAAACTTTCAACATATGACATTCCCGCCATCCCTGGAATTAACCCAGTGAACCTACGCTGCACTCCCTCCACAGCAAGAATGTCCTTCCTCAAATTTGGAGACCAAAACTGAACACAATACTCCAGGTGGGGTCTCACCAGGGCTTTGTACAACTGCAGAAGGACCTCTTTGCTCCTATACTCAACTCCCCTTGTTATGAAGGCCAACATGCCATTAGCTTTCTTCACTGCCCACTGTACCTGTATGCTTACTTTCAGTGACTGATGAACAAGGACACTCAGATCTCATTGTACTTCCCCTTTTCCTAACTTGACACCATTCAGATAGTAATCTGTCTTCCTGTTCTTGCCACCAAAGTGGATAACCTCACATTTATCCACATTAAACTGCATCTGCCATGCATCTGCCCACTCACCCAACCTGTCTAAGTCATCCTGCATTATCACAACATCCTCCGCACATTTCACACTGCCACCCAGCTTTGTGTCATCTGCAAATTTGCTAATGTTACTTTTAATCTCTTCATCTAAATCATTAATGTATATTGTAAATAGCTGTGGTCCCAGCACCGAGCCTTGCGGTACTCCACTAGTCACTGCCTGCCATTCTGAAAAGGACCCATTAATCCCTACTCTTTATTTCCTGTCTGCCAACCAATTTTCTATCCATGTCAGTACCCTACCACCAATACCATGTGCTCTAATTTTGCCCACTAACCTCCTGTGTGGGACCTTATCAAAGGCTTTCTGAAAGTCCAGGTACACTACATCCACTGGCTTTCCCATGTCCATTTTCAGAGTTACATTCTCAAAAAGTTCCAAAAGATTAGTCAAGCATAATTTCCCCTTCGTAAATCCATGCTGACTCGGACCTATCCTGCTACTGCTATCCAAATATGCCGCTATTTCATCTTTTATAATTGATTCCAGCATCTTCCCCACCACTGATGTCAGACTATAATTGCCTGTTTTCTCTCTCCCTCCTTCCTTAAAAAGTGGGATAATATTAGCTACCCTCCAGTCCACGGGAACTGAGCCTGAATCTATAGAACATTGGAAAATATGTTAGTTTTACATGGCATCCTTCAGACAGGAATGCAATGACAGGATATCTGATCACCTTGGAGCTGGTCATCTCAAGTTTTACCTCGTCAGGGTGGGTGGGGTGGTCTGGCTCACCAGCAGCTCACTGTTGTTTATTAGAATAGGATGTTCTGGATGGCTTGCATTCCAATTCAGATGGTAGAACACTCTTTCAGCCAAGACAGCAGATTGCAGTGGAATACAGGGCCAAAAATGATGCTTAAGTCTATAAGATATAGGAGCTGACTGGAGAAAAGAAACTCGTAGCGTTATGGAGCACTACAGCACAGAAACAAGTTATTCTGCCTAGTCCTATTGACCCACACCCAGACCATAGCACTTCATACCCGCAGAAGACAGAGAGTAGTGGTCGAAATGGCTTAGTCCAGCTGGAGGTGTGTGATTAGTGGTGTCCCGCAGGTATCCGTACTGGGACTTCTGCTGTTTGTGATGTGTATAAATATTCTGGATGAAACTGTTGATGATTGGCTTAGTAAGTTTGCAGATGATATGAAGATTGGTGGTGTTGTGGATAGCGTAGATGACTGGCAAAAAAAATCCAGCAGGATATAGATCATTTCCAGATCTGAGCAGAGAAATGGCAGACGGAGTTTAACCTGGCAAAATGCAAAGAGTTGCACCTTGTCAAATGTAAAAAGATTGTTAACAGCAAGACCTTAATGGATAGACACATGAATGGGAGGGAAATGGAGGGATTTGAACATTGTGCAGTCAGGAGGGATTAGTCTAGTTAGCCATTTGATCACTAATTTAATTCATTTGGCAAAACATTCTGGGCCAAAGGGCATGATCCTGTGCTGTTCCGTTGTATGCTCGATGTTCAATGTATCTCTCCCATCCATGTACTTATTCAAATTTCTCCTGAATGTTGAAATCAAACCTGTATCTACCACTTCTGCTGGCAACTCATTCCACACCCTCACACAGGTTCCCCTGAAGTATTTCACGCCTCACCCTTAACCTGTGACTTCTGGTTCTAGTCTCACTCTGCTGAAAATCAATGCTCAACACGATTCATGTCTCCATAGAGAGTACAGGGATGTGAAATATCATACATACATAAACTCCTGATTATTATATTTTCTGTGTATTATGTTCTTTTATTGTGCAGCAGTTTGGTGAATTAATCATCCATGTTAAAATACTAAACTGTACATTAATCTTGCAGATTTAACTCACACCCACAATACTGTATTACGTATATATTCTGTACAGCCAGAGAAAAAGAACACAATTTCTGTCTTGCTATGGTTCCAGCAACCAATTATCTAGAATTCTGCACTGAGAATCCTGTGATCTAATTGCCTTGCAGAATATATTCCTGCTTGTGTGTTACCGAGCATTGTCATTTCTAATTCCGATATAAAGGACAAGAGGTTCCTGGCCAAGAGCACACGAGTCGAGTCGCCAATATGTCGAGGCAGTTTGTTGAGGAGGGAGAGGAAGACCCAACAGAGTACTGCATTGGTGAGCCAAGGGTTACTGTTCAGCAATAACCACATTTTCAAAGGGCACTTAAGTTAAAGTTATTCTCAAAGTACATGTATGTTACTATATTCTACCTTGAGATTCATTTTCCTGCAAGCATTTACAGGAAAAAAGAAATACAGTAGAATTTTATGAAAAGCTATACATAAACAGACGAACTGACACCAATGTGCAAAAGAAGACAATAGGTGCAGGTAAAATGATACCGAACACATGGATTCAGGGGAGTACTGAGTGATGGCTGTGGGGTAATAACTGATCCTGAACCCAGTGGTATGGGACTTGAGGCTCCTATACCTACTTCCCAATGGGAATAGCAAGAAGGCATGCCCTGGATGTTGGCGGGGGCGGTGGGGTGGTCGCTTTTCATGATGGATGCTGATTCTTGTGGCAGCACTCCATGGAAAAGGATTTGGGGACGGATCTTACTCTTAAACCAGTTGCCTTTTAAAAGAAAACTGAGCAAAACCGATAATATATCACATAATATTTTACATTCTTCTTCTCTTCCCTGTGTGCGGGGCAAGCTGATTCCTACACTGGCATTTAAACGCCCTAGAACAGAAATCGGGAGACAATTTAATATGAGGCCATTTCAGAGATAGGAAGGGCAAACTCACAGAGGGATCTAAAAACAAGGTGAGAGAACTTTACAACAAAGGAGTTGATGAAATGGGAGCCAATACTGGTCAGTAAGCATGGGAATGACGGGTGAGAGTTCGGACAGGAGCAGCAGAGCTTTTTATTCTTGATTTGTGCTTCCATTAAAACCAAACAGAAGCCAGGCAAGTTGCACCGTATTCTTTAGGAATTGTTACTCTTTCACTCAATCATTTTTAGAATTGTAGGGACAATTGCAGATTATACATTGCAACTCGTGTTTTTCCAGCTTTCTCTGTTTTTATATCAGCTATCGTATAAGTAACTTTATTAATTTCTGTGAACTTAGTAAATATTTTTACAGTTGGATACTCTGAATCTAATGCTCAACAATAAACTCCCAGTCTAGTTGAGCATGCAAAGTGGCAACTGGCACGATTTGTTTAAAAGCATGCAATGTGACTTTGTTTCATTTTGCTTCAGTATATTTATTTGCCTGGAAAATATTGATACTTGATTGCAATTGGATTTATTCCGGTGGGATACAAACCCGTGGGCATGTGACCAAGTGGTTAAGGCATTGGACTAGCGACCTGCAGGTCGTGAGTTCGAGCCCCAGCCGAGGCAACGTGTATTCTGCCAATGACAACCTGCCTGGCTAGTTTGTCACAAAATCTCATGTCTAGTATGTGATATACTAGACACAACATTAAATAGAGAAAGCAACCTCTTAAAAAGTATAATTGGTGTTAGAGCACTTGTAACCCACATTTAGATCGATCACAATAACTTGCTGCTATTGACCGGACGTAAATTGGGGAACTGCTTTGTCAAGCACCTGCACTCCATCCACTAAAAGCGGAATTCCCCAGAGGCCAACCATTTTAATTCCTATTCCCATTCCCGTTCTGATATGTTGGTCCATGCCACGATGAGAAAACTCTCAACGTGCAGGAGCAACACTTTACATTCTGTCTGGTTTGCCTCCAACCTGATGACATGGATATCGATTTCCCCTTCTAGTTTTTAAAAAAAAAAGTCCCTCCCCCTCTCCTTTTCTTCTATTCCCCACTCTGGCCTCTTACCTCTCCTTACCTGCCTACTGCCTCCCCCTGGGTCCTCTCCTACTTCTCTTTCTCCTATCGTCTGCTCTCCTCTCCTATCAGGTTCCTTCCTCTCCAGCCCTTTACCTTTTCCACCGACAGGGCTTCACCTATCACTTTTGAGCTTGTGCCCCTTCCCTTCCCCCCACATTTTTACTCTGACATGTTCCCACTTCCTTTCCAGTCCTGATGAAGGGTCTCGGCCCAAAACATCGACCATGTATTCATTTCCATAGATGCTGCCTGACCTGCTGAATTCTTCCAGCATTTTGCATGTATTACTGTGATTCATGATTCAATGTTAATAACAAATAAAATAAAACTATTTCAATCACATCATGAACATTAATTTAGGAATGGATCCATGAATTCATGTTCATTCATATGTGAAGGAGAAATACAGTCTCTATGCACAGGATGCTTTAAATTTTTTCCTGGAAAAATGCTGATATAAGTGTAACAATTTTTTCTTTACAGGAGGTTACCATCCAGTGAAATTAGGAGAAATTTTTAATGGAAGATATCAAGTAATGAGAAAGTTGGGATGGGGCTTTTACTCCACAGTGTGGCTTTGTTTGGACCTGCTGTAAGTATCCAATTTCCTTTATATCAGCTGTCACAGCATCCCAAATTACTTTTTCTAATTAGAAACCAAGATCTATAGTTAAGGTGCACTGTACTAAATAGGATGAAGGATAAAAGTAATAAAAGGTATGACTGGATGATGTTGAACTTGGCCTTTGGAGCTATGTAAGTTCAGGAGGAAGGAAAAACTGAAGGATATATCTTGACACAAACAACAGGAATTCTGCAGATGCTGGAAATTCAAGCAACACACATCAAAGTTGCTGGTGAACGCAGCAGGCCAGGCAGCATCTCTAGGACAGTCGACGTTTCAGGCCGAGACCCTTCGTCAGGGCGGAGGGTCTCGGCCTGAAATGTCGACTGTAGCTCTTCCTAGAGATGCTGCCTGGCCTGCTGCATTCACCAGCAACTTTGATGTGTGTTGGATATATCTTGACAATGAGTAACAGTGTAAAATTGTCCATTTAGTCCAAATGGGCATAACCATTATCTACTCTTAGTCTGGTGGACTGCTGATCAAAAAGATTCCTTTGAGCTGGATGGTTTCAACTTCTTGAGCATTGATGCAAAATCATCCTCTTTCATTTAAGAGATAAACCACTCTGCTCACTGTCCAAATCTCAAGCTTTGACCAGCTCTGGTTTCATGGCACTTACAGTTGGTTCTGGTTAATTGGGACACAGTGCAACCAGTGCATTTTGGCCCAATTAAGGGGCTGCCCCAATGTGCCAAAGTTTCATGGAAATAGTAAAAATGAAAAAAGAAAAACTGAGTAACAAATTATTTATTTAAATGAAATACAGAACAAATTAAAAATCTAGTACTACAGTACTTTAAAACTGTTAGTTTCTAATGGTTTTTGATAGGGGAATTCATCCAGTGTACGCAATGAACAAAATCAGCACAGACACCTAGTGCAGATGATAGGCTGCCTACATACAATACTTTTGACAATTGCATCCTCCATTCTTCATTACAGTCAAGATGATTGCTGATACCTTCAGAACATTCGTAGTTCCAAACTTATTGAAGTAGTGAAATCACCTCATTTTCACTCCCAGCCATTTTTGGCATCTCCAAACCTGAATGCTTGAAACCGCTGTGAGCAAAACAGTTCCAAATTGTCTTTCTGCTTATTTCTCACCAAATATTACTGAGAAAAATCACTGCTTTTTGAGCACAAACACATGCAACTGGTACTATTTAAATACTGTTCGCTCCAAGTACTGTGTAGTGTCTAATGACCACATAAGTACACCTGACTGATGCTAGTTAGAACCTTTCCAGCAACAGTCTCCTGCCCCAAAGATGGGGCATAGTATCCCAAATAAATGAAGGGAATCTCAGCAATTTTCTCAATTAGTTTTTGTTCTTTAAGAGGTGTCCCAAGTAAGCAGGTACCCCAATTAACCAATGGCTCAATTAACCGGAATCAACTGTAATTAATTGATACCATTGATTTTCTAGATATTTGTAATGCCAGGAGAGTGATATGGCACAACTCCAAAAGCAGGTAAAACAAAATTGGGAATTATGCAGTGACTGATTCACTCCCCAATGTGGCAAAATCTTCCCTCAAGTCACAAGGCTGTTCACTCAACTCTGAAACATCTGGACAGCAAAGGTGCATACATTGGGATGTTCTTTATCATCTACCGTTTGGCATTCAGTGCTATCATCCCCTCAAGACTATTCATTGTGCTTCAAGACCTTGGCCTCAATACCTCCTTATGCAACTGGATCCTCAGTTTCCTCACTTGCAGATCCCAGTCAGTTTGGATTGGCAACAACATCTCCTCCACTCTCTCCATCAGCACAGGTGCACCACAAGGCTGTGTGCTTAGTCCCCCGCTCTACTCACCTTATATTCATGACTGTGTGGCTAAGCACAGCTGCAATGCCATATTCAAGTTTGCTAATTACACCACTGTCGTAGGATGTCAGCACGTAGGAGGGAAATTTGGCTGAGTGTTGTCATAACATCAACCTGTCACTCAATGTCAGCAACACCAAGAAGCTGACTACTGACTTCAGGAGGAGGAAACCAGAGGTCCATGAGTCAGTTCTCACAAGGGGATCAGAGGTGGAGAGGGTCAGCAACTTTAAATTCCTCGGCGTTATCACCTCAGAGGCCCTGTCCTGGGCCCAGCACATAAGTGCAGTTACAAAGGAAGCATGGCAGTACCTCTACTTCCTTAGGTAGTCTGCAAGGATTCCACATGACACCTAAAACTCTGACAAACTTCTATGGATGTTTGGTGGAGAGTGTATTGACTGGTACGGAAACACCAATGCCCTTGAACAGAAGATCTTACAAAAAGTAATGGATACAGCCCAGTCCATCACGGGTAAAGCCCTCCCAAGCATTGAGCACATCTACATGGAGTGCTGTTGCAGAAAAGCAGCATCCATCATCAGAGTCGCCCACCACCCAGGTCAGGCTCTCTTCTCACTGCTGCCATCAGCAAGGTGGTACAGGAGCCTCAGACTCACCACCACCTGGTTCAGGAACAGTTATTACCCCTCAACCATCAGGCTCTTGAACCAGAGGGGATAACTTCACTTGCCCCATCACAGAAGTGTTACCACAACCTATGGACTCACTTTCAAAGACTCTTCATCTCATTTCCTCAATATTTATTGCTTGCTTGCTTTTCTTTCTATCTTCTTCTAATCTTCCTTTCCACAGTTTGTTGTCTTTTGCACACTGGCAGTATGGCCACTTGGTGTGGTCCTTCATTGATTCTATTATGGTTATTAGATTTATTGAGTATGCCTGCAATATAATGAATGTCAAGGTTGTATATAGTGACATAATATGTACTTTGATAATAAATTTACTTTAATCAATTTACTTTGAACTTTCAACAAATCAGGTGTGTGAAAGAATCCTTCCCACTTGCCTGGGTGAATACAGAGTCCAATATTACTCAGAAAGTTCAACCCTCCTGATTGGCACCGTGCCCACCAGCCTCTGTGCTGCAGATGTATTCTGGCTGAAGTGTGTACCACCTTCCTTACATACTCACTCATACTACTCCTACAATACTTCCAAGCCTCATGTATTTTAATGCCTAAAAGGACAATAGCAGCAGGCACTCGGGAACAGCAACACCCTCAGCTTCTCCACCAAGTCACGTAAATCCCCACTACTTCATCCTCACTGCATCTAAACCCTAGAATTTTTCACAAAGCAGCACCACAAGAGAACTTTCACTGCAAGGTAGCTCACCACCATCTCATTGTGAATTAGAGAACAATTAATGGTGCTATCAGCCTCCTATTAATAAATACATAGCAATGGCAGAATAAAGTGTTAGGTTTTCCCGTTGGAGAGCCTAGGATTAACACATAGGACCATAAACCCATAAGACATAGGAGCAGAATAAGGCCATTTGGCCCACTGAGTCTGCTCCACCATTTCATCACGGTTGGTTTATCATCGCTCTCAACCCCATTCTTCTAACTTCTCCCTGTAACCTTTGAGCTCCTTATCAACCAAGAACCCATCAACCTCCACTTTAAATATACCCAATGACTTGGCCTCCACAGCCGTCTGTGGCAATGAATTCCACAGATTCACCACCTTCTAGCTAAAGAAATTCCTCCTCATCTCCGGTCATGCAGCAGGAATATTACTTGTTGATTATGAACATATGCACAAATATTGTACTTATTTCATTTTGATATACAGCACGGAATAGGCCCTTTCAGCCCTTTAAGGTGCACCGCCCATCAACTCCAACAACCCTGACTTAAACCTAACCTAATCACGGTACAATCTACAATGACCAATTAACCTTCCTGGTACGTCTTTGGAGTGTGGGAGGAAACCGGAGGGCTTGGGGAAAACCAACACATTCCACAGGAGGATATTCAGACATTCCTTACAAAGGACATTGAAATTGAACTCTGACGTCCATGCTGTAACAGCATCATGCTAACTGCCACTCCAGTGTGGCACCCAGATTGATCAGCTTATGTTACATTTTGACTGTATCATTGTATGAAGAATTGCCTAAACCTTTGACAAATACTTTTGAATGTATTTTACCTACACTAAAGGTGCAAAATGAATGAGAGTTGTATTGTATCACATCTAACAGAAAAAATAAATGTGTGGCAGTGAAGGTGGCGAAGAGTGGAAGTGGGTTTACAGAGGCTGCCCAGGACGAGATCAAGCTTCTCAAATGTGTGAGTAACCACTGAAACATGTGCAAAATAAATATTAAGACAGTAGTGTCCCACTCCAAAGGAAAAATCTAAAGTTCTGCTTCCAGAGTAGTGACTTTCAGAGGTGGCACTATCTAAAACACCATCATTTCTCTCAGGAAGCTGGAAAAGATCCCAGAAGGATTATTTGACTTGGTATCCTGGCCTAATAGCTTGTCTCATTGCAATCTTTTGCAGGATCTAGCTGTTGACACTTTTAAAAAAATTTTACAGCATGGAATAGGCCATTCTGGACCTTCATGCTATGCCACCCATCAACCCTCAACAAACCCTGATTTAACCCTAAATAACTTAACATGGGACAATTTACAACGACCAGTTAACCTACTAACTGGTACATCTTTGGACTGTGGGAGGAAATCATAGCACACAGAGAAAACTCGTGGATTCAATGGCGAGGATGTACAAAGTCCTTACAGAAGACAGTGGGTTTGAACTCTGACACCCCAAGCTCTATGGGGTGTCACACTAACCACTATGCTAATGTGGTGAACATGCATGCCCTAATATCTCAACACATAGAAATATAAATTAGATAGCAGAAAATTATACTTGATTTCAACAGTAGACAATCTGCTGGAGGAATTCAGCAAGTCAAATAGCATTTTGACCTGTTGGCACAGCAGTACAATAGTGTAGCTTTTAGCGCAATAATATACAACACCAGTGTTCACTGATCCGGGTTCAATTCCCACTGCTCTCTGGAATCTTCTCCGTGTGACCTGGGTGAGTTTCCCCCAGGTGCTCTGATTTCCTCCTACATTCCAAAGACTTACAGATTAGGGTTTGTGAGTTGTGGGCATATTCTGGTGGAACTGGAAGCGTGGTAACAATTGTGGACTGGCCCAGCACAATCCTCAGAATGTGTTGGTCATTGACACAGGCAACACATTTCACTGCATGTTTCAATGCACATGTGACAAATAAAGGTAATCTTTCATCATTAATCTGTGTCTGTGTATGGGGCAAGGGTGGGGATGGGAGGAATTGTTAATGTTTTAGGTTGAAATCCTGCACCAAGGATATTTAGTTCACAGTCTACAAATGAACTGACTACTGATATAGTCAGCATTGAAGTGAAAAAACTAATTTTTTGTAGCCATTTCTTACATGCTTGCGCTTGGAATATATTTGAGCACCACGGTAGCATAGTGGTTAGCGCAACACTATTACAGTCTGGGACGTTGGAGTTCAGAGTTCAATTCCGACGCCATCTGTAAGAAGTCTCTGTATGTCCTCCCTGTGGAATGAATCAGAATCAGGTTTCATATCACTAGTATACACCGTGAAATTTGTTAACTTAGCCACAAGAGTACAATGATGATATAGAAAAAATAAGTAAATCAATTACAATAGGTATATATGTATATAAAATAGTTAAATTAAAATTAGTGCAAAAACAGAATTTTTTTTTAAAGGTCCATTTAGGAATCGGATTACAGAGAGCGGAAAAACTATTCCTGAATCACTGAGTGTGTGCCTTCAGGTTTCTGTACCTCCTTCCTGATGGTAACAATGAGAAGAGGGCATGTCCTGGGTGATGGGGGTCCTTAACAATGGGTGCCACCTTTCTAAGGCACCACTCCTTGAAGATATCTTGGATATTATGGAGGCTAGTATGCATGATGGAGATGACTAATATTACAATTTTCTGTAGCTTCTTTTGATCCTGTGCAGTAGCCCCCCCACCCCGCCCCATACCAGACAGCGATGCAGCCTACCAGAATGCCCTCCACTGTACATCTGTAGAAGTTTTTGAGTGTTTCAGGTGACAAACCAAATGTGTGGGTTTTCTCCAGGTGCTCCAGTTTCCAGTCCAAAATGTAACAGTTAGTGGGTTAACTGGTCACTGTAAAACTGTTCCATGATTATGGAGGGTTAAATTTGGGATCGCTGGTTGGCTCGGCTAAAAGGCTGGAAGGGCCTTTTCCAAGCTGTCTCTCAATAAATAAAAATAAATTTTATCATTCTCTGCATGTGATTTAGGAATGTCCTGAAGTTATGAAAGGAAGTATTTAAATGTAAGATCATCCCCTTTTTTTTAAAAGTAAAGCACCTGGCAGTTGAGTGCCCCATTTTAGCTTGCTGGATGGGACATCTCCCTTTGTTAACCATGTACGGCAGAGTGGGTGTACACAGGAGAGAAATGCAGAGGCCTCACACTGACTTGTAGAGAATTGAAGTTTGCACAGAAAATCAGGAACAACTCTCCATCTCTTACCAAACCTACAAAAATATAATACAAAAATTTCAATTCTTAGCAACCTTTGGAACCACCTTTAAATTGTTGATTAGAGCACTCAATGCCAAATGGAGTTGATGTTGTTAATATTTCTACAATATTAAAGAAATACCATGAAGTCTTGGAATTTCTCATCAAAATAGCTCATGCACATTATCAAAAGCAGATGATTTATTACATTATTTCCTAAAGGATGACTTTATACTTTTCCTCCACACATTACTAACAAGAATGCTGAGGAAATTGAACAATGTTGTTCCAATAGTTTCCCAGTGTGGGAGGCTTGAATCCCAGGCAGTAAAGTAACTATTAGAAACAAGTGATCATCAGCAAAAGATTTTTAATCCATCACCTTCTCCACAGCTCTGATATACCGGCTTCAATTGTCACCTTGAGTGCTTGTCGGTGTGGAGTTTGCATGCTTTCCTCTGACCATGAGGATTCTTCCCACATTGCAAAGATGTCGATGTTGGTAGGTTAATTGGTCACTGTAAAGTGTAGGTAATTGGTAGAACATTGAGGAAATTGATGGAAATGTGAGAGGAATAAAATGGAATTAGTGTAAAATGGATGAGAGTGAATGGGTGAACTGATTTGGTAGGTCTGGGGGCCTGTTTCCATGCTGCATGAACACATATTTATCCTTTAAAAATATTTATTTTCTCAGGTGAGATGGAAATGCTCAAAGGATCCAGATAAGGAACGAATTGTCCAACTATTAGATGAATTTATAATCACTGGTCTGAATGGTGTCCGTATCCTTTAATTCAACATCATTACTGATTTGTTGTGAAAAGATGTTCAGGAAGATGTATTTAACGTGTGTATATTTGATGACAGCAGCAAAATGTTTTCTGCCTGAATAGGGAGTGCGTAAGTGATTCATACAGTGACCTCTGCGTCTCAGTTACAACACAGATTTCCAAGTACTGTACAGATATGTCACCACAGGGAGGGAAATACGAGGACAGAATAATCCAGGCAGCTCTTGTGACCTTCTCTGCAAACCTTTATTAAATGGCATGACCTGGAAACTGTCACCTGCTTATCTCTAATTGCACATGACACATGATACCTAGATTTATATGAATAATGTCTGCAGACTATTTTGAATGTGTTTACCTTAAAAAGTGATTTGTGAATCATGTGTTTTGAGATCAGAGAGCTTTGTGTCAAGTGTCAAGGGCATTTGACTACGTTGAATTTTTTAATATCTGGTTTTCATGAATGGTGGATTTAGAAACTACGGATATTCATTCATTGTATAACTAGAGGTTTCAGGCCATATCTACAGATTATCATGTAACTAACATCTTCAAATGTGATGCCTCAAAAAGGCAGCATTCATCATTACAGACCCCTATCACCCCAGACATACTCTGTTGTATAAAATATATATTATACTGTAATTTATAGATTTTTTAAATGTATTGCTGATGCAAAATACCAAAGTTTATGACATATGTCAGTGGTATTAATTTTGATTCTAGTAATTTTTAGTTTAAATAGTATTAAATAGTCTCAAATAGACATTAGTTTCCTTGCCTTCAGAGTTTAAAGTTTTTAATTTTAGCCTCATGCCAGTTGATAAAATTCTGAAATGGATTTTTGCTATACAATGTGACTGAATAAATTGCTCTACAAGAAACTGGTGTGGATTTGACAGGCTGGATGTTTTCCTCGTGATTCTACCATATCTCTATGATTCCATGAATCTCTTGAAGAAATATTGCAAATTTGTGGATAACATCCTGTAGGTGACAGGTGAAACTATGCTGTCTATTCAGATAATGTGAAAATAATTCAGAGATGAGGATCTTCTGTCTTTGTTCTGAACATTGCTGGGAAATATTGATTTATTTTTCTCTTCATCACATTGTCCAAAATATCTTCTGGGTCTGACTTCATAGTGGCAATCACTACAATCCACAGTGATTGTACTTAAACTACTCTGAGATGTTTCAAAGTGATGTGATAAAATTCAATATGAATAAATTTTCTATATTCATAACTTCACTCATTATTGATCAGGTCCAGACTTTCTGTAACCACCTTAACTCCTGTGCCAGATGTGTGTTTAGTTACTGAACTACTAGGTAATCATCTTTATCATTGGATTATTAAATCCAATTGGCAGGGGCTACCCATGCCTTGTGTCAAGAAAATCATTCGACAGGTAAGATGAAATGAATAAGAACATATCCTGAGCCTTTTTTAAAATAGGAAATGCTTATTGTTTGCTGATCAGGAGGTCTCTGAAACTTGCCTGACATTTGTCCTGAATCTTGACTAATATTTCCGGTGTAAGCTGTCTTCCAACTAATGGGATTCAGAATTCTGTAGAGAACCAGCTCCTCCTGGTGCCACAGGAATGGTTTTTGTTAAATCTGCCCTGGGGTTTAGGTCACGCCAATCACAGAATATTCCTGCCCAGCTCCTGATCCACTCAAGTCAGCCTAAACATTATTGTGCTGTGGAGGGTGAAGAGGGTTCACCGGGATGTTGCTTGGATTGGAAGACTTTAGTTAGGATGATCTTAGAGTAGGTTACGAGGTCGGCACAACATGGTGGGCCGAAGGGCCTGTACTGTGATGTAGAGTTCTAGGTTCTCTGTCCTATGTAAGGAAAGACTGGATAGGCTGGGTTGTTTTACTTGGAGCACAGGGTGACTTAATAGAGGTGTATAAAGTTATGAGAGCATAGACAGGGTAGAAAGCCACGATCTTTTTCTCATGGTAGGGGTGTCACATACCAGATGGTATAGGCTTAAGGTGAGAGGGAAAAGATTTAAAGGAGATTTGAAGGGTAAGTTCTTTTTTTCCCACACAGATACAAGGACGGCACTAGCTAAGAAGGTGGTGTAGTCGTATATACATTATTAGACAGACAGACACTTGAATAGGCAAGGCATAGAGGAATATTGTCTTAATGCAGGCAAGTGGGCAGTAGATGGGCAAAATGGTTGGCATGGATGTGCGTGACAAAAGGCCTGCTTCTGTGTAATTTAACCCTATGACTCGAAATTATGGACAAGCTTCAAATAAACTGGTACTACACTGTTTTTAATTGGCCTCAGGATATAAATAGTGACATGTTCCTTATTCATTTCCAGCCCAACATTGTTGCCCTGATAAAGGACAACAGCCTGAAGCAAAGTAGTTACCTTTTGTAACAATTTGTCACAATGCAGTGAGTGGTGAGCGCATCTGAATTGAATTGACTTTATTACTTACATCCTTCACATAATGAGGAGTAAAAATCTTTACATTACATCGCTGTCTAAATGTCCATTTTATAGTAACTTACACGTAAATTAATCAGTTACACCCCTTGCCTCCACACTCCTTAGTGGCCTCCTGAGCAACATAGAAAAGTTGTGATACTGTGATTCTATTGTTGAAAGGGGCTTCCATGTCATTAGAGGGTTAGCCAAATCCAGTCCCACATTCAAAGCAGGCGAAAAATTGTCAAATAGATCATACCCCCTGAGTTATCAGATCTTTTAAAAATGCTCAAATAATTCTTAAAGAAAACATATAAAGCTCAGAAGTTCTTAAAAACCCTAAGACTTTTAAAAATACCCTTCAAAACCTCAAAACATCTTAACTTAATAAGCAACTTAAAATTTTTCTGGAAGCTTCTTGGACAGATCTAATCACAGATCAGAAAGTCTATGTACATTAGCATACTTTTATCTGCGGCTCTCACAGTTGTCGGCTGTCATTCAAGTTAAGGAGAGGATATCCTTTGCACCTCCTCAGACCTGGTGTTGAATTCACTGATGTGTTGATAACATAAGAATTGACTATTATGCCAAGTTCCTTTGCCCATTCTGAAGTCTACGCGATCCAATGTTGGAGCAATACCTAACTCGCAGCCTGACCAATGCTTCGCCATTCTCTCAAAACTACAGGACAGAAAATAGCAACAATTTTCCTAGAGTCATGGCACAGAATCCAGGGTATTCTTTCACCTGCTATGAGACATGATCAGATGTATTACATTCAATGTTATTTAGCATGTTTTGTCCAGAACTCTTGAATTTGGAAAACACAAGAGATTCTGCAGAAGCTGGAAATCCAGAGCAACATGTGTGGAGAAATTCAGCAAGTCAGACAGCATCTATGAAGAGGAATAAACAGCCAACATTTCAGGCAGAGACCTTTCATCAGGACAGGAAAGGAACGGGAAAGAAGCCAAAATTCTTCCTTTCCAGGGTCTTGGCCCGAAACAACTATTTATTTCCCTCTATAGATGCAATCTGACCTGCTAAGTTCTTTCAGAATTTTATGTCTTGCCCCTGAATTTTGTGTCCCTATCCAGTACTATGGCGATTTTCTCTGACAGTAATACTTCACATTCATCAGAAACAAGCCTAAGCATTTTCCCAGCAACGTGACAATTTTCCTTCCCTCGGGAACAGGCTGTTTGTGGGATCTTGCAGTCTGTACAAATTCTGCTGCATTTCCCATTAACACAACAGTGGCTACACTTCAAAGTTTATTCTCTGGTGGTGCGGAGTGCTGGGCTGATCTAATGACTTAGTAAATAGGTGCATTCTTTATCTTAACAGAATTGTATATATAAACATAAACACAAGATAAAAACAGGCTGGGCAGCACCTACGGTCATGAATAAACAGTCATTATTTTGGGCCACGAGCATTCATCAGGACTGGAAAGGAAGGGGGAAAGGGGGGAAGATGCCAGAATAAGAAGGCTGGGTGAGGGGAAGCTAGAAAGTGATAGGTGAAGTCATGTGGATGGGGGAGGGTGACGAACCAAGAAGCTGGGAGGTGATGGGTGGAAAAGGCAAAGACCAGGAGAAGAAGTAATCTGATAGGAGAGGAGAGTGGAGCATGGGGGAAAGGGAAAGAGGGATGTGAAAGGCAGGTGAGCAGAAGAGACGAGAGGTCAGAGTAGGGAACAGAAGAAGTGGGGTTGGGGAAAAAGAAATTACTGGAACTTGAAGAAATCCATGTTCATGCCATCAGGTTGGAGACTACCTAGACGGAATATGAGGTGATGCTCCTCCATCGTGACAGTGGCCTCATCGTGGCAGAAGAGGAAGCCATAGACTGACATATTGGAACATGAATGGGGATAGAGTTGTATCTATGCCCCCTTCTCTTGGGCAGATAATAAGGAACAGATGCAGGACTAGGCTGTCTAACCCTCACAATGGCACTGCCATTCAATAAGAACACGGTGGACTCTGTTTCTCAAGACCACTATCCTGCCTAATTTCTATTTGCCTGAGAGTTCGGATAAATTGGTGTTTCCCTGGCTGACAGTCAGTGGTGAGCAGAGTGCCACAGGGTTCAGTGCTAGGCCCACAAATATACACTCAATGGTCACTTATTATGTACCTCCTGTACCTACTAAAGTGGCCATAAGTGTGTACGAACTATTTGGATAAGGGGACCAAGTGTAGCAATCTAAGTTTTGCTGATGATGCTACATTGAGTGAAAAAGCAAAACTGTGTAGAGGATGTGGAGAGATATCGACAGATTAAATGAGTGGGCAAGGGTTTGGCAGATAGAGTACAACACTGGTAAGTGTGAGGCCATCCACTTTGGAAGGAAAAATAACAGATCAGGTTATTATATAGTGGTGAAAGATTGCAGTATGTGACTGTGCAGAAGGACTTGGAAGTGTTTGTGCGTGAATCGCAAAATGTTGGTTTGCGGATGTAACAAGCTATCAAGAAGGCAAATGGAATGTTGGCCTTCTTTGCTAGAGGGATTGAATTTAAGAGCAGCGAGGTTATGCTGCAACTGTACAGGGTACTGGTATGCCCACACCCTAGTGCACTGCGTGCAGTTTTGGTCTCCTTAATTGAGGAAAGACATACTAGCTTTGTAGGTGGTGCAAAGGAGGCTCACTGGGTTGATTCTGGAGATGAGGGGGTTAACCTATGAAGAAAGATTAATGCAACACACATCAAAGTTGCTGGTGAATGCAGCAGGCTAGGCAGCATCTGTAGGAAGAGGTACAGTCGACGTTTCAGGCCGAGACCCTTCATCCTGACGAAGGGTCTCGGCCCGAATCGCCAACTGTACCTCTTCCTAGAGATGCTACCTGGCCTGCTGCGTTCACCAGCAACTTTGAAGTGTGTTGCTTGAATTTCCAGCATCTGCAGAATTCCTCGTGTTTAAGAAAGATTAATGTTGCCTGGGACTCAATGAAATTCAGAAGAATGAGAGGGGATTTTATGTAAACATCTAAATTATGAAAGGGATAGATAAGACAGAGGCTGGAAAGTAGTTTCAACTGGGAAGTAAGCCTAGAAGTAGGGGATATAGCCTGAAGATTCAGGGGAATAGATTTAGGATGAAGATGTAGAGAATCTGCTTTTTCTAGAGCATAGGTAGAGGCTACCTCATTAAATATATTTAAGGCACAGTTAGACAAATTTCTACACAGCCAGGGAATGAAGTTATGGGGAAAAAGCATGTAGGTAGAGCTAAGTCCAAAGCAGATCAGCCATGAATTTATTGAATGGTGGAGCAAGCTCAACAGAGCAAATGGCCTACACCTGCTCCTGGTTCTTAAGTTCTCATGTTATTGAATCCTTTAGTGTCCAATAAAATCAATGAATACTGAAAAACTAAGCAATAGTTTCCATGTAAGATTTGCAATTATCTACAATTCTGAATGGTATGTATATTCCTTTCACTCAGACTTACACGCCAGAACTTTTAGCCTGAGACAACGGTTTCAGTAACAGGCTCTCCATCCTCTTCTTACTCAATCTCTTTCGATGAGCCACTTCTAATTTTTCTACAGTTCCAATAAATATCAAACTATCTTATTCAGTTCTATAGCCAGAAAATAGATCTGACAGAGGATCTCTACAGTAAAATATAAGAAAAATGTAAATTAGTTTTTTAAAATTAGATGGCTTTGCACTTTGGACAGAATGCCTAACGTCTGATAATACAGTGGATTCCGGTTAATTGGGTCTTTGGTTAATCAGGGTAGCCGCTTATTTGAGACAACTCTTAAAGAACAAAAAACAATCGAGAAAATAATTGAGATTCCCTTCATTTATTTGGGGCACTATGTTGTTTGTTTGAGAAGGGAGACTGTTGCTGAACAATTTCTAATTCGCGTCAGACGAGTGCACTTCTATGGCCGGTAGACACTACATCATACTCAGAGCAAACTGTTTCTAAATAGTGTTCACTGCACGTGCTTGTGTTGAAAAAGCAGTGACTTTTGTCACTGATAGTTGGTGATAAATAAGCAGTAAGACAATTCAGAACTGCTTTGCTCCCTGCGGTTTCAAGCATTCAGGCTTGGAGATGCCAGAAACTGCTGGGAGTGAAAATGACATGATTTTGTTACTTTAATAAGTTAAGCAATATAAAGAATTTGAAGTTATCGACAATTATCATGGATGTTACAATGAAAATGAAGATTTGGAGGATGTAATCATCGAAATTATTGTATGAAGGCAGTCCATTATCTGCATTAGATGTCTGCACTGATTTTGTTCATTTGCAGACAATCATACTATACACTGAAATTAGTACCTCTGTCAATAACAATTAGGAACAAATGCACAGTTTTATAATACTGTAGTAGTATTAGCACTGTTTTAATTTGTCTTGTATTTCATTTAAATACAGTATTTGTTACTCAGGCTTCCCCTTAGTTGCGGCAAAATGTATTTCTCCTGTTGTGTCCCAATTAACCTAAATCCACTGTAGTTTGTTTGGTTGATCATTCAGTTTTTATTTCGGAAGCAGTTCAACTGTACTAACTGATAGGCTGCTTTCTGTCCTCATATCTTAGGTTCTACAAGGGTTGAACTATCTGCATACCAAGTGCAAGATCCTGCATACGGATATCAAACCAGATAACATTCTTCTCTGTGTCAACCAACAATATCTCAATCAGATAGCTGTTTCCATGCAACCAGGAGCTGGAAAAGAAGCACGGAGTCTAACAGGTAGTTAATGGCGGGAAGTTTACAATATCACACACACAAAATGCTGGAGGAACTAAAAGGTAAGGCAGCATCTATGGAGAGGAATAAACAGTTGATGTTTCAGACTAAGACTTGTCCATAAACATCAACGAAGCTGCCTGACCTGCTGAGTTCCTCTAGCATTTTGTGTGAATTACTCTGGACTTTCATTATCTGTAGGATCTCTTGTGTGTTTAAGTTCACAATATTTTAATATTCCAAAGATAAGGCTGAACCAGGACACCAAAAACACAAAATGTTTCCTCCTAATCTGTTATACAAGGATGTTATCTCTACTTTGACTAAGAAGACCTGAAGATTGGTCATTATCCCTTTGCTGTTGCAAGAGCTTGCTACTTGTATTTCCCCACTGCACTTCCTGGATTAAAACAAGTACATTTTGGTTTATTCTGATGGTTGTAAAGTGTTTCTGGGTGTCCTGGGATCAGATTAATCTGTCTTCCTTTCTTACATTCCCTCCATCCTTCCTCCTTTACAGAATCTGGTATTCCTCAAATAAGGAATTCTGAGTTGTCTTGCTTCATTTGTATATTTTATACTGAAGCAGTGGTCAAAATTCCATCAACAGTATACTACTGTTATCAAAACTCTTCTCAGAGTTCAAGGACTCTGGTCCTTGGATACTGGTAAGAAATATGTTAGATATGACCAGAGATATGTTGTTTATCTCCTTTGATCTGATTTTTGTTATCATTTTCAGGAGAAATTAACACAGAATATTCACTCCCGAACCCTTTGGATCCTAAATATGCTGAAGAAATAAGTGTAAAGATTGTGGACCTGGGAAGCGGTTGCTGGACAGTGAGTTCCATGCAGTCATGGAAGGACAGGAATTAATATTGTCGAGATGATCTGCATATAGATTGCTCGAATATTGGTTTACATAATTGGAGCATATAAGTCTCAGCCAAGGAACTCCTCTCTGAGTTTGGTCTGAAACATTGTCCCTATCCCTCATATTTCTAGCTCCCTGAAGCATCATCCCTTATTCTTTGAATAAATTATGTTCCCTTTTCTGTTGATGATAGTGTGAAGTGTGTACCATTACAATGTGGCTGAAAATCATTCAGTGTCTTAATTACCATTACTGGGGTCAATGTGAAGTGATTCTGGAAGAAATTGTGACTTCAATATAAAATACCCATGCAATCACATTTCACTAGACCCACACATCTGTGATAACAAAGTACAATCAGATTTCAGTTATCTATAATGCTGCAAGTGAAGTACAGTTTATCACATTGCATGTGCCAAAGTCACAGCATTCGTCATACAGCAATGAAACAAAGCGATGATATATACGCTCACGAAAAAACCTTGTTTAACTTTCTCAAATTACCATTAGACCATAAGGCATAAGAGCAGAATTAGACTGTTTGGCTCATCAAATCTTCTCCACCATTCCATCATAGCTAATTTATTATCCCTCTCAACCCCATTCTCCTGCCTTCACCCCATAACCTTTGACACCTAATCAAGAATCTATTAACCTATCAACATCACGGTTAGAGTGATGCTAAAATAGCTCGGGGCATCAAAGTTTGGAGTACAATTCCAATGTCATCTCTAAGGTTTCTGTATGTCCTCCCTGTGGAATGCCTGGGGTTTCTCCGGGTGGTACTGTTTCCTCCCACAGTCCAAAGATGTACCACTTAGTAGGTTATTTGGTCATTGTAATTTGCCCCATAATTAGGCTGGGGTTAATCAGGGGCTGCTGGGTCAAAGGGCCAGAATGGCCTTTTCTGCACTGTATCTCAGTAAATAAATAAATAAACTGAATGACTTGGGCTCCTGAGATTACTCATCTCTTTATTAAACTATTTTTTTAACCTTGGTTCCAGTTCAAACATGTTACAGAGAAGATCCAGACAAGACCGTACCGTGCACTGGAGACCATCCTTGGCGCTGGTTATGGGCCTCCTGCTGACATTTGGAGCACAGCTTGTGTGGTAAAAGAAAGAGCAATGTTTCCAGTTTACACTCTCTGAAGCTACTTATTACTTTGTAACTTAATACATTACAAATTGTATGAGTTCAACATTCAAGATTGGTATTGCCATTCTCAGCACGAGTGTAAAGAACAAAATGACTGTTACTTCAGATCAGCTGTAGCATAAACAAACACAATAAGCATAAAGAACACACTAAAAAACATAAAAACACACACAACAAATACAAACATAAAAGCAATCCTAAAAAACAAGTAATGTTTGAGTAAGACCATATATACATAAATTTAGCTTATAAACATAGACTCGCCACTCTCTGGCTAAAGAAATTATTCCTCATCTCCATTCTAAAAGGATGCCTCTCTATTCTGAAGCTGTGTTCTCTGGACTTAGACTCCCACCATAGAAAACATCCTCTCCATATTCACTGTGTCAAGACCTTCCACCATTCGACTGGTTTCACTGAGGTCATCCTTTAATCTTCTAAATTCCAGTGAAAATTCAAGTATGCAACATCAACCGATTCTCCTTTGACTATCGTGCTTGTTATCTCCTCAAAGAATTCCAACAGATTTATCAGGCAAGATTTTCCCTTAAGGAAACCATGCTGACTATGACCTATTTTATCATGTGCCTCCAAGTACCCTAAGACCTCATCCGTAATAATTGACTCCAATATCTTCCTTACCACTGAGGTCAGACTAACTGGCCTATAGTTTCCTTTCTTCTGCCTCTCTCCCTTCTTGAAGAGTGGAGTGGCATTTGAAGTTTACCAGTCTTCCAGAACCATTCCCAAATCTACTAATTCTTGAAAGATCATTACTAATGTCTCCACGATCTCTTCAGCCACCTCTTTCAGAACCCTGGGATTCTAGAGGAATTAAGTACATTTGTACATGAAGCAACAGAATTTTTAAAAAACAATTTGATTCATTCATGTCCTTCAGGGAATAAATTACACCTTTAGTACCTTTAGGAGTCATAAGAAGATTATGTATGGAAACAGATCCTACGGTTTATTGAGTCCACATGCACCCATCTTAACTGTAATCTGATTCTGACCCATCCTATTTCCCTATATTCCCATGAACTCACCCCAGATTCTACCACTCACTAACACACTAAGGGTCACTTACAGTGCCCAATTGACCTAACAGCTGGCACACAGTCACAAAGATTAGGCTAACTCCACAGACCGTACCAGACATTGTAGGAGTTGTAAGGCAGCAGTTCTAGCAACTGCACCCTTCTGCTGCCTCCTTTTGACTTTTATCTGATTACATTGCCACTGATATGTGGTTGATTCTAAACTACCCTCTGAAATATCCCTATTGACCACAGGGGCTAATACAGATGAGTTATCTTATCTGTGACTTTCACATTCTGTAAGCGACAAACTGAACACTGATCCCTCTCAAACCAAACTCAATTTCAAGTGCGGTCTGCCCCTGGTACACTTCACATGGATACCTGAGGTGGGAAAGAGGAATTTATAAGGGAAACTCACATCTCTCCAAATTTGCATCCTTTATTTATCATCTTCTAGACGAGCCCAGTTTGAGCAAACACAAAGTAAGAATCACGCACTGCATGCCAAGTCTCTGAAGAAGAATCCTCTAAAATTTAGGAAAAAGGGGAGAATCTACTCACTTTAATCTTGCAAGCAGTGCGCTGTCAATATTTGTGTGCAGTATTAGAGTTGTTAGTGCTTTGTTACCTTCAGTGTTTTACTAAGTGTGAGTGCTTTGCACATCTCATGCTCAACATTTCAAAATGGAAATAGTGTAAACCTCTTTTTACATACACAGGCATTTGAGTTGGCAACAGGTGAATACTTGTTTGACCCTCGACCTGGAAAGACCTTCTCTGAAGATGAGGGTAAGGGAGCATATTTTAATCAAGATCAAATGGGAACATTGATCCAGTCATAAATATATTCTCCAATAGATTCCCTTCCTCTAAGTCAATCAGCGTTAGTGTTTTCAATGTAAGAAACATACAGACAAAAGAATATGTGCAGAACAAGGAGCGACATTAGAAACTTAGAAAACCTACAGTACAATACAGGCCCTTTGGCCTACAATGCTGTGCCAAACATGTACTTACTTTAGAAATTACTTAGGGTTACCCATAGCCCTCTATTTTTCTAAGCTCCATGTACTTATTCAGGAGTCCCTTAAAAGACTTTATTGTGTCCGCCCCCACCACAGTCGCCGGCAGCCCATTCCACGCACTCACCACTCTCTGCATAAAAAAACCTCACTCCTGACATCCCTTCTGTACCTACTTCCAAGCACCTTAAAACTGTGCCCTCTCATGTTAGCCATTCCAGCCCTGGGAAAAAGCCTCTGACTATCCACATGATCAAAGCCTCTCATCATCTTGTACACCCCTATCAGGTCACCTCTCATCCTCTGTTGCTCCAAGGAAAAAAGTCCAAGTTCACTCAACCTATTCTCATAAGGCATGCTCCCCAATCCAGGCAACATCCTTGTAAATCTCCTCTGCACCCTTTCTATAGTTTCCACATCCTTCCTGTAGTGAGGCGACCAGAACTGAGCACAGTACTCCAAGTGGGGTCTGAGGTCCTATATAATTGTAACATTACCTCTCGGCTCATGAATTCAGTTCCATGGTTGATGAAGGCCAATGCACTGTATGCCATTGTAACCAAACAGTCAACCTGCGCAGTAACTATGGACACGGACCCCAAGATCCCTCTGATCCTCCACACCACCAAGAATCTTACCATTAATACGATATTCTGCCATCATACTGATCTACCGAAATGAACTACCTCACACTTATCTGGGTTGAACTCCATCTGCCACTTCTCAACCCAGTTTTTCATCCTATCGATGTCCCGCTGTAACTTCACAACACCCCCAACCGTTGTGTCATCAGCAAATTAGCTACCCATCCCTCCACTTCCTCATCCAGGTTATTTATAAAAATCACAAAGAGTAGGGGTCCCAGAACAGATCCCTGAGGCACGCCACTGGTCACCAGCCTCCATGCAGAATATGACCCATCTACAACCACTTTTTGCTTTCTGTGGGCATGCCAATTCTGGATCCACTAAGCAATGTCCCCCTGGATCCAATGCCTCCTTACTTTCTCAATAAGCCTTGCATGAGGTACCTTATCAAATGCCTTGCTGAAATCCATATACACTACATCTACTGCTCTACCTTCATCAATGTGTTTAGTCACATCCTCAAAGAATTCAATCTTGTAAGGCATGACCTGCCTTTGACTCTCAGGATCTTCTCCATCAACTTACTAACCACTGAGGTAAGACTCATTGGTCCATAATTTCCTGGGCTATCTCTACTCCCTTTCTGGAATAAGGGAACAACATCTGCAACTCTCCAATTCTCTGGAACCTCTCGCATCCCCATTGATGATGCAAAGATCATTGCCAGAGGCTCAGCAATCTCCTCCCTCGCCTCCCACAGTAGCCTGGGGTACATCTCATCCAGTCCCGGTGACTTATCTAACTTGCTGCTTTCCAAAAGTTCCAGCACATCCTCTTTCTTAATGTCTATATGTTCAAGCTTTTCAGTCCACTATACGTCATCCCTACAATTGCTAAGGTCCTTTTCCATAGTGAATACTAAAGCATTGTACCCTTCCAGACTGTTTCATCATTCCCAGTTTCATCATTCCCAGCCCAGGCCCGTACCCAATGATTTTCTTTGGTGTTATCCAAGTGAAGAGTCTTGCACTGACTGTCTGTTGCAGCCTGATCCACCGAATTTCTCCAACACTTTACAGGCAGTGGCCACTTTATTAGGTACAGCAGTGCAGATATCTAATCAGCCAGTCATACGGCAGCAACTCAATGTATGCAGACATGGTCAAGAGGTTCAGTTGTTGTTCAGATTAATTGTTGATTCCAGATGGGGATCTGAGTATCTCAGAAGCTGCTGATCTCTTGGGATTTTCACACACAACAGTTTTCAGAGAATGGTGCAAAACACAAACATTCAGTGAGCAGCAGTTCTGTGTGTGAAAATGTCTTGTTAATGATGGAGGTAAGAGGAGAAAAAAGGAGACAAGGAAATGACAACAAACTCAATAAGTATTTGCGTCAGTCTTCACTGGAAGACACTAGCAGAATACCAGAAATGCGAGAGTGTCGGGGGCAGAGGAGAGTGTCATTGCTAACAGTAAGGAGAAGGTGCCTGGGAATCTGAAACGTCTGAAGGTAGATAAGTCACTGGACCAGATGGACTACATGCCAGGATTCTGAAAGAGGTAGTTGAACAGATTTTGGAGGCATTAGTAATGATCTTTTAATAATCATTCAATTCTGGAATGGTTTCAGAGGACTGGAAAATTGAAAATATCACTCCAGTGTTTAAGAAGCGAGAGAAACCTGGCTTCAGTGATTGGAAAGATGTTGGAGTCTATTCTTAAAAATGAGGTTTTGGAGTACTTGGAGGCACAAGATAAAATAGGCCAAGGTGAGCATGGTTTCCTTGACAAATATGTTGGAATTCTTTTAGGAAATAACAGGAAATATGGACAAAGAAGAGTGAGTGGATACTCTTTATTTGGATTTTCAAAAGGCCTTTGACAAGCTGCTGCACACGAGACTACTTAACAAGATAATAGCCCAAGGAATTGCAAGATAGAAAATTGGCTGATTGGCAGGAGGCAAAACGTGGAAGTAAAGGGAGCCTTTTCTGGTTGGCTGCCAGTGACTAGTGGTGTTCTGCAGGGGTCAATGTTGGGACCACTTCTTTTCAAGTATATATTAAAGAGGTGGCAAATGGAATATATTGTAGGAAAGTGCATGGTCATGCACCTTGTGTAGAAAGAATAAAGGTGTGGACTTTAGCCAGATGGTGATGAATCTGTGGAATTAATTTGCACAGATGGCTGTGGGGGTCAAGTCATTGGGTATATTTAAGGTGGATGCTGATACGTTCTTGATTAACCAAGGCGTCAAAGGTTACTTTACTTTATTGTCGCCAAACAATTGATACTAGAGCGTACAATCATCACAACGATATTTGATTCTGCGTTTCGTGCTCCCTGGATTACAAATCGATAGTAAGTATTAAAAATTTAAATTATAAATCATAAATAGAAAACAGAAAAGGGGAAGTAACGCAGTGCAAAAAAACCGAGAAGCAGGTCCGGATATTTGGTGGGTACGGCCCAGATCCGTGTCAGGATCCGTTCAGCAGCCTTATCACAGTTGGAAAGAAGCTGTTCCCAAATCTGGCCGTATGAGTCTTCAAGCTCCTGAGCCTTCTCCCAGAGGGAAGAGGGACGAAAAGTGTGTTGGCTGGGTGGGTTGTGGCCTTGATTATCCTGGCAGCACTGCTCCGACAGCGTCCGGTGTAAAGTGAGTCCAAGGACGGAAGATTGGTTTGTGTGATGTGCTGAGCTGTGTTTCCGATCTTCTGCAGCTTCTTCCGGCCTTGGACAGGACAACTTCCATACCAGGTTGTGATGCAACCTAGAAGAATGCTTTCTATGGTGCATCTATGACCTGTTGCTCCAGTAGGCGAATTACAAAATTACAAAGCATCGAGGTTGACCGGTAGGCAGTGGTTGATGTGTGCCATAACCAATCGCTCGAAGCACTTCATAGCAATTGATGTCAGAGCCACAGGTCGATAGTCATTCAGGCATGCCACTTTGCTCTTCTTCGGCACTGGGATTATCGTTGCCTTCTTAAAACACGAGGGGATCTTAGACTGAAGCAAGGAGCAGTTGAAGATGTCAGCAAACACTCCAGCTAGCTCGCTTGCACAGGCCCAGAGAATCCGTCCCAGGACGCGATCTGGGCCCATTGCCTTCCTTGGATTTATCTTCAGGAAGGCCCTTCTACAAGAAGAAGGCAAGAGAATGGGGTTGAGAGGGATAATAAATCAGCCATGATGGAATGTTGGAGTGGCTGAACAGCCTAATTCAGTTTCTGTGTCTTATGGTCTTAAGGAGATTGGCCAGGCTGGTTCAAGCTGTGTCTTATGGTCTTATGGAGATTGGCCAGGCTGGTTCAAGCTGTCAAGAAGGCAACAGTAACTCAAACCCAGCACCAATCCCTGCGGCACAGTGGCACACCAATAGCCATTGGCCTCCAGTCAGAGAGACAACCATCTACTACCGCCCTCTGGCTTCTTCTGTGAAGCTAAAGTCTAATCCAATTTACCACCTCATTTTGAATGCCAAGCGATTGAGCCTTTCTCACCAACCTCCCATGCGGAACCTTTTCAAAGGCCTTGCTAGAGTCCATAAACACAACATTACCGGCTTGCCTTCATTAACTTTCTTTGTAACTTCCTTGAAAAATTCTATAAAATTGGTTAGACACAACCTATCAAGTGGTAAGGACTAAGCAGACACTTTAGGCCCAGTTCCATAGTTTACTGGTCTCTCACATTTTACACATTCTCACATTCAAACGTACTCCAATTTTTTTTTGCATGCATTTACTGTCAATGCCAATTTAAATTTTTTTGTCGAATTGATTCTGGCTACTTTAATTCTGAAAATGGATTTTAATGCATTTGTGTCACTCCAGAGAACACATTTGTGGTTTAAAGTTTAAGAATGGTTTCAGATTTACAGTGATGCCAAAATAAAGTCTGTGATCCTTCATTGCCTATCCTTCCTCCTGCTCTTCTCTGTGACAGACCACATTGCACATATTATTGAGCTGCTTGGGAGAATCCCCTTGAAGTGTGCATTCTCTGGCAAGTATTCCAAAGATTTCTTCAACCTTAAAGGTAAAGTAGCAAATCATTTGAATCCTAATCTCAATCAAATACAACCTATTATCTGCAGTGCTGGTCCCCAAACTCATTACTGAGTCATAGAACACAGAAACAGACCCTTCAGCACATCCTGTCCATGCCTCCATGTACTTATCCAAACTTGTGCAAACTTAAAGCACACGGTATTGGGGGTAAGGTATTGATGTGGATGGAGAATTGGTTGGCAGACAGGAAGCAAAGAGTGGGAATAAACGGGACCTTTTCAGAATGGCAGGCAGTGACTAGTGGGGTACCGCAAGGCTCAGTGCTGGGACCCCAGTTGTTTACAATATATACTAATGACTTGGATGAGGGAATTAAATGCAGCATCTCCAAGTTTGCGGATGACATGAAGCTGGGCGGCAGTGTTAGCTGTGAGGAGGATGCTAAGGGGATGCAGGGTGACTTGGATAGGTTAGGTGAGTGGGCAAATTCATGGCAGATGCAATTTAATGTGGATAAATGTGAAGTTATCCACTTTGGTGGCAAAAACAGGAAAACAGATTATTATCTGAATGGTGGCCGATTAGGAAAAGGGGAGGTGCAACGAGACCTAGGTGTCATTATACACCAGTCATTGAAAATGGGCATGCAGGTACAGCAGGCGGTGAAAAAGGCAAATGGTATGCTGGCATTTATAGCGAGAGGATTCAAGTACAGGAGCAGGGAGGTACTACTGCAGTTGTACAAGGCCTTGGTGAGACCACACCTGGAGTATTGTGTGCAGTTTTGGTCCCCTAATCTGAGGAAAGACATCCTTGCCATAGGGGGAGTACAAAGAAGGTTCACCAGATTGATTCCTGGGATGGCAGGACTTTCATATGATGAAAGACTGGATGAACTAGGCTTATACTCGTTGGAATTTAGAAGATTGAGGGGGGATCTGATTGAAACGTATAAGATCCTAAAGGGATTGGACAGGCTAGATGCAGGAAGATTGTTCCCGATGTTGGGGAAGTCCAGAACAAGGGGCCACAGTTTGAGGATAGAGGGGAAGCCTTTTAGGACCGAGATCAGGAAAAACTTCTTCACACAGAGAGTGGTGAATCTGTGGAATTCTCTGCCACAGGAAACAGTTGAGGCCAGTTCATTGGCTATATTTAAGAGGGAGTTAGATATGGCCCTTGTGGCTAAAGGGATCAGGGGGTATGGAGGGAAGGCTGGTACAGGGTGCTGAGTTGAATGATCAGCCATGATCATACTGAATGGCAGTGCAAGCTCGAAGGGCCGAATGGCCTACTCCTGCACCTATTTTCTATGTTTCTATGTTTCTACATTTCTCTTAAATGTCGAAACCTAACCCCCATCCGCTGCTTCGTTTGGCAGCTTGTTCCACGCTCAACAATTTTAAATTCCCCTTAAACATTTCACCTTTTACCCTTAAATCATGACCTCTCGTTCTAGTCTCGCTCAGCCTCAGTGGAAAAAGTCTGCTTGCATTAGCCCTATTTATACCCCTCATAATTGTGTATACCTTGTTCTCTTACACTTCGGGGAATAAAGTCCGAACCTGTTCGACCTTTCCCTGTAACTCAGGTCCTCCATAAAGCTTGATAGATTAATGCACTGTTTAGTCAATCTACATCATTTTCTAGAATCTGAGCATTGCTGAGAAAGACAAATTTTATTGATCTTCCCTATCTTCTCTGGGAAAATTTAGTGGTGAACTGCCTTCTTTAACTGCTACCACTACCCATCTCAACACACAATTCCAGCACAGCCTTCTTAAACCCAATTCATGCAATTCTGGCCATTATTCCCTCTCCTCATCTCAATCAATTCTAAAGCCTCCGTGCTACTTCAGGTATAATTGGCTACTGAGCACAGGCCAAGGGTCACCACAGCAGGCCATTTAATTCAACGAGCCAAAGAAGGACTGTTCTGACTAAACTCAAGAGATTCTGTACATGCTGGAAATCTTAGCAAATAACATACAAAGTGCCGGAGGAATTCAACAGGTCAGGCAGCGTCTATGCAGAGAAATAAACAGTGAACATTTCAGACTGACATCCTTCATCAGGACTGGAAAACATCCTATTTCCCACCCCTTGGTCTGTAGCAGGCAGACAGTGATGCTTTCCCTAACTTCCTCCTTTAATCTCTCAACCAGACGACCTCATTTACAGTCTATCCCCAGGATGTCCCTGGTCTCAGCCTGGCAGATATTCCCTTTGCCCTAGCCATCCTTTCCCCATTCTCCCTGCAACTTAATACTTTATTTCTCCCTCTCCCTCAGACAAATGGTATTCAAGTTGAAATGTGAATTCTGTTTCTCCTTCCCCAGATACTCCCTGTGTGTTTCTAATATTTTCTGCTTTTATTTGGGAAGGAGGTAGAGCTACTGAACATTCTCTCATAATTACCTGAGGGCTGAAGGCAATACTGTGCAAAAGTTTTTTCAGAAGAATAGCTGATGTTGTTTCTTTGCTTAAGAAGGGCAGTGGGAACAAAGCAGGAAATTATAGGCTAGCGAGCCTTACATTCAGCAGTAGGGATGGAAAATACTTACGGTAAGGAACTAAACACACCTGGAAAACACGGTCACATGGTCAGCACAGAACATAAGGATTGAAGGGCCTATTCCTGTGCTGTACTCTTTCTTGTTCTATCTATGTTTCTATCTACAGGTGAGCTACGTCATATCAAGACACTAAGACCTTGGGGATTGTATGATGTTCTCATCGAGAAATATGACTTCCCATTGGCTGATGCAGCAATGTTTTCAGATTTCCTTCATCAAATGCTTTGCTTTATACCAGAAAAAAGGGCAACTGCAGAACATTGTCTCCAACACCCATGGCTGAACACTGAAGACTCTTTCAGTTAGATTTCTATTACCCATTATAATAGAGGTATACCTTCCCAGTGGATAATGGATATTGCTAAAATTGATTGAGTCCTAGAGTGTGGCTTGATATGATCTGTGCAGGAATATGTAAATCAATGGAATAAAGTTAAACTCAATAAATTCAATTTCATAATCAAACATAAATGAAAATTCTTTTGCAAAAGGTGCGCTAGGCAAATGTCTTATTCAAGGCTTGGACCTGTCAACATTCTGTGGAAAGACTGGATTTCAGCTGGTAGCTGTTCCTCTGAACAGGAGTATAGGTTTGATTCTTCATGCCTACTCCACCATTTAACGATAGATATAGGGGCAGAATTAGGCCATTGTGCTCATTGAGTCTGCTCTGCCATTCCATCATGGCTAATTTATTTACCTCCTCAACCCCATTCTCCTGTCTTCTCCCCATAACCTTGACGTCTTGACTAATCAAGAACATATTCACCTCCACTTTAAATTACCCAAATGACTAGGCCTCCACAGCCATCTGTGGCAATGAATTCCAAAGATTCATCACCCTCTGGCTAAAGAAATTCCTCCTCACTTCTGTTCTAAAGGAACATCCTTCTATGCTGAGGCCATGCCCTTTGGTCGTAGAATCTTCCACTATAGGAAACATCCTCTCCACCTCCATTCTATCTAGGCCTTTCAATCATGGCTGATCTTCAATCTCAGTGACTCAGCCAATAATCTTTTGATTCTATTGAGATCCAAAAATCTACCAATCTGTATCTTGAACATACTCAGCAACTCAGCCCTTGAGCCCAGATACAGTGGAACGTTTAGGAGGCATTCAGCAGGCACATGAACAGACAGGGAATGGATGAATATAGACTTTGTGCAGCAGATGTAGAGATTAAATTAGCATTGTGGTTGGTACAAAGATTGTGGACAGAATGGCCTGTCCCTGTACTGCACTGCTCAATGTTCTATTTTGAGACTGACCCTGGTCTAAACCACGAAGCCAGGGTAAACATCATCCCTGTCTCTACAGTTTTAAAGTACTTAAGAAGCTTATACATTTTTGTGAGATCACCTCCCATTCTTTGAAACACCAAAGAGAATAGCCTTGGTCTGTTTTATCTCTCATCACAGGTGACAACCCTACCACATCTTATAAATTATTCTGGAGTATTGAGAAGCTCAGAGCAAAAACTTTCTGGATATTAGGTGAATCAAGTGCAAGAAAATGGCATTGAGGAAGAAGTTCACCCGTGACATTGTGGAACAGTGGAGCAGTCTCAATGGGCTGAGTGGCCAGCTTCTTATTGCGAGCAGTTTTGGGCCCCACATCCAAGAGAGGATGTGCTGGCAATGTGAGAACAGCAACCTGAGTCTCAGCATGGACAAGACAAAAGAGACAGTAGTTGACTTCAGGAAGGCACAAGTTGACCACCCTCCACTGCACAGCACAAAGTTCCTTGGTGTGCACGTAACGGACAATCTAACCTGAACCTGTAATGCCTCCTCACAAGTCGAGAAGGCACAACAGCGTCTGCACTTTCTGAAGCGATTCAGGCATGCAAGGTTCCCCTGCTCCCATTCCAACAACTTTCTATAGGAGTACCATGGAGAGTGTCCTGCCTGGTTGTATCACTGTGTGATACGAAGGTACAAAGCGTCAGACTGCAAGATCCTACAGACAATAGGAAAACACGCCAAGAGGATCACTGGGGTCTCTCTCCCCCAAGTTTGTGACATTTATTTAATTATTTACTGGGATACAGCATGGAACAGGCCCGTCTGGCCCTTCAAGCCACACTGCCCAGCAACCCCCAGTTCAACCTCAGCCTAATCATAGGACAACTTCTAATGACTAATTAACCTACTAACTGGAACGTCCTTGTCTGTGGGATGAAACTGGAGCATCTGGGGGAAACACACACGGTCATGACGAAAATGTACAAACTCGTTACAGACAGTGGCAGGAAATGAAGCCAGGTCACTGATACTGTAAAGCATTACGCTAACCACTACATCAGCATGCCAGGAACGTTGTATACGAAGGGTGCAAAGCATTGTTGATGATTCCTATCACCCATCCTACAATCTCTTAGACTTACTATCATCAGGAAGGAGGTACAGGAGCATCAGGACTAGGACTGCCAGACTCGGTGACAGCTTCTTCCCTGCCACCGTGAGGTCCCGTCACTAGGATAGCGAGCTGTTTACTGTCTACTTGTGCTATGCACGACATGTACTTGGAATTATATTTTACTAAATCATTTGTGGTAGTATTTTGTTTTATGTGCTGTGTGTGACACATGTTTTGTGGGTGTCCCATGGTCTGGAGGAACATTGTTTCATTTGGTTGTATATACGTATAGTCAGATGACAATAAATTTGAACTTGAGGATCAAGAGAAGGTTTATGATAATAGTCCTGAGAATGAAAGGATTAATGAATGAGATGCGTTTGATGGTTCAGGGTGTGTACACATTGGGGTTTAGAAGAATGAGATGGTGGTGGTGGTGGTGAGGTGGAAATCTTGTTGAAATCTACCAAATATTAAAAGGCCTATATAAAGTGAACGTCGAAAGGATGTTACCTATAGAGTGAGAGTCTAAGACCAGTGGACATGGCCTCTGAATAGAGAGATGAAGATGAATTTCTTTAGTCAGATGGTGGTGAATTTGTAGAATTCATTGCCATGGACGGCTGTGGAGGCCAAACTGCTGAGTATATTTAAAATGGAGGTTGAACACTTCCCGATTAAGTTGTTGGCCCCTAAGAAAGGTTGTGCTGACATCAGAGATATTTATGAAAATGATCCCTGGATTGAAAGGCTTATCATGTGAGGAGTGTTTGATGACTCTGGGTCTCAATAGAGTGGATGTGGAGGGGATGTTCCCTATGGTGGGGTAATCTAAGACCAGAGGACACAGCCTCAGAATAGGGGGACATCCATTCAGAATGGAGTTGACAAAGAAAAATTTCTCTAGCCAGAGAGTGGCGAATCTGTGGAATCTGTTGCCACAGGCAGCTGTGGAGGCCAAGCCATTGGGTATAATTAAGCCAGAGGCTGATAAGATTCTTGACTGGTCAGGGCATGAAGGGATACGGGGAGAAGGCAGGACACTGGGGCTGAGAGGGAAATGAATCAGCCATGATGAAATGTGGAGCAGACTCGATGGGCCAAATGGCCTAATTCTGCTCCTATATCTTATGGTCTTTACAACTTTGGCAAAGGAGCACACATACACAGAAATGAAGTGCTGGTATTGGCAAGGAAGTTTATGAGAATATTCCTGAGAATGAAAACGTTAATGTACAGTATGAGGGGAGTTTGCTGGTTCTGGGCCTGTATTCACTGGAGTTTATAAGAATGAATGGGAGTGGGGGGGGGGGGGGATCTTGCTGAAACCTACCGAATATTGAAAGGCCTAGATAGAGTGGACATGAAGAACCTTTTTCAATTCTGCATAGCCTAAACTGCCTTTTCTATTGGCATCCTTTTCTATGCACTAGAGGACTTTTGCACTTGTCAAATGGCTCTGGTACTCAACGGCCATTAATCGTCCAATAACTTTGAACAGACCAACACTGCAGAGATGAAACAAGGCCAGGGGTTTGACCAAACCATTGCCAATGTTTTATTGACAGATCAATTAGGCAGTTGGCAAATCCAACGGAGCGAATTGAGCTTTGTCTATGACGGCAAGTGAAAACTCATAAGCACAAATAAAAGCTCTATTTTTAATTCCATTTAGGATGTGTTTAAGCAAGAGACTACAATCTCTGTATTTTCCTCTCTTTCTGTGCTACTTATTAAATTTATTTTATATATATATTGTAATTTATAGTTTTTATTATGTATTGCAATGTACTGCTGATGTAAGACAACAAATTTCACAACATATTCCAGTGATATTAAACTTGATTGTGATTCTGTTGCGCCAGGAGAACAAATTGCATAGAAAGCAATGGAACGGCCTTTCATAGCACACGCCCAAGGAGCTGTTAGTCATAGAGGCAGAAAATTGGATTACAGGTAATTCCTTAAATATTGTTGAGTTCTCAACCATTGGATGAGATTTTCATGTTATCCTACACAATCCTCAAAACAAGCCTGATATTCTAGGTCAAAAGCTCATACGGAGGATTTTCCACAGAAAATATCTACACGAACACCCACACCCACACCTAACTCTCTTAGCTCCATCCTTCCCCTTGCTCCAATGTGGCTCGATCAGCTTGTCATCCTTCACTCTTCCTCTGTCATCTACCATGTTCCATCATTCTCCCTTTCATCTTTATACTGGCTGTCTTCCTCTTCGCTCAGTCCTGAATCAGATGTTGGACCTGAAATCTTGGTGGCTCTTTTTCCCTCCAGAGATGCTGTTCGACCCATTGAGTTCCTTCAGCAGATTGTTTGTCGTTAATATTAAATGCTGGGCGCCACGGTAACATAGTGGTTAACGTGATGCTATTACAGCTCAGGGCGTTGGAGTTCAAAGTTCAGTTCTGCTGTCCCCTGTAAGGAGTCTCTGTACATCCTCCTGTGGAATGCATGGGTTTTCTCTGGGTGCTCTGTTTTCCTCCCACAGTCCAAAGATGTACCGGGTAGGTTAATTGGCCTTAGTAAATTGTCCCGTGATTAGGTTAGGGGTAAATCGAGATTGTCAGGGGTTGCTGGGCAGCATGGTTCGAAGGGTCAAAACGGGCTATTCCGCACCGTACCTCCAAATAAATCTATAAATAAAATATCTGTAGTATGTTTGTTGCTAATATCTATATATAGACAGGTTGGCCTCGACAGTCACCTGAGGACCCACTAATAGACACCCCCCCCCCTTAGGAGAACAACATACTGGATTAGAGTAATCGCACGCATTATATATATCCCTGGTCTTGAGGTGAATGAACATGGAACATAGAACAGTACAGCAGAGGAAGAGGCCATTCGGCCCACAATGTTGAGCTTTATCGAAAGGAGAGGCAGGAAGGCATAGGTGGCAGTGTAGCTCTGTTGGTAAGAGATGGAATTACATTAGAAAGAAGTGACAGGGTCAGAGAATGTTGAACCTTTGTGGGTGGAGTTAAGAAACCGCAAGGGTAAAAAAAACATTATGGGAATCATCTACAGGCCTCCAAATAGTAGCCAAGATGTAGTGTTAAAATTGCAAAGGGATTTGGTAAGGGCATGGAATAAGGGTAATTGTAATGGGGGATTTCAGAGGAGTGGGAAAATCAGGTTGGTGTCAGATCGCAAGAGGGGGAATTTGTTGAATGCCAATGAGATGGCTTTTTAGAGTAGCTTGTGCTCAAGCCCACTAGGGGAAAGGCTATCTAGGATTGGGTGTTGTGTAATAACCCAGATTTTATTAGTCCGCTTAACGTAAGGGAACCCTTAGGAGGCAGTGATCATTATTTTTTTGAATTCATACTGTAAAATTTGAGAGGGAGAAGCATAAATCAGGTATCAATATTGCAATGGAATAAAGGGAATTACAGAGGCATGGGAGAGGAGCTTGCCCAGGTGCATTGGAGGAGGATACTGGCGGGGATGACAGCAGAGCAGAGATGGCTGAAGTTTCAGGGAATAGTTCACAAGTCACAGGATAGATATGTCCCACAGAAGAAGTTATTTTCAAATGGCAGGGCTGGGCAATGGTGGCTGACAAGGGAAGTTAAGGACTGCATAAAAGCCAAGGAAAGGGAATATAAGGTGACAAAAGTGAGTGGGAAGTTGGATGATCGGGAAGCTTTTAAAATCAACAAAGGGCAACTGAAAAAGCTACTGTATAAGAAGGGAAAGGATGAATTACGAAGGCAAACTAGCCGATAATATAATGAAGGATACTAAACTTTTTTTTCGGTTATATAAAGAATAAAAGAGAGGTGATAGTTGATATTGGGCCACTGGAAAATGATGCTGGTGAGGTAGTAATGGGGGACAAAGAAATGGCAGATGAACTTAATAAGTACTTTGCTTTGGTCTTTACTGTGGAAGCCACCAGCTGTATGCCAGAGGTTCATAAGTGTCAGGGAGCAGGAATGAGTGCTGTTGCTATTACAAACGTACAAAGGAAGAAGTGCTAGACAAATTCAAAGGTTTTCAGGTGGATAAATCACCTGGACCAGATGGACTACAGCCCAGAGTCCTGAGAGAGGGTGCTGAAGAGACAACGGATGAATTAGTCATGATCTTTCAAGAATCTCTTGATTCTGGCAAGGTCCTGGAGGACTGGAAAATTGCAAATTGTACTCCATTCTTTAAGAAGGGAGAAAGACAAAAGAGAGGAAATTATAAGCCAGTTAGTCTAACCTCAGTGGTTGAAAGTGTGTTGGAGTCTATTTTTAAGGATAAGGTTTTGAGGTACTTGGAGATTAATGATAAAATAAATCAAAGTCAGCATGGTTTCTGTGAAAGGAAATCTTGCCTGACAAATCTGTTAGTTCTTTGAGGAAGTAACAATCAGGGTGGACAAAGGAGAGGCAGTGGACATCACTTACTTAGATTTTCAGAAGGCATTTGATAAGGTACCTCACATGAGTCTGCTTAACAAGTTAAAATTCTACGGTGTTACAGGAAATATACTGGCATAGATAAAGGAATGGCTAACGGGCAAGGGCAACAAATGGCAATAAAGGGGGCCTTTTCTGGTTGGCTGCCAGTGACTAGAGGTCTTCCTCTGGGGTCAGTAGTGGGACTACTAATTTTCACAGTTTGTCAATGATTTAGATAGTGGCAAAGTTTGAGGGTGATACCAAAATAGGTGGAGGGGTAGGTAGGGCTGAGGAAGCAATGCGAAAAAGGTGGCAGATGGAATACAGTGCTGGGAACTGTATGATAATGCATTTTGGGAAAAGGAACAGTAGTGTGGACTATTATCTAAACAGGGAGAAGGTTCAAACATCAGAGGTGGAGAGGGACATAGGAGTCCTTGTGCAAGACTCCCAGAAGAATAATTTACAGGTTGAATCTGTGATAAGGAAGGTAAATGCAATGTTGGCATTTATTTCAAGGGAATAGAATATTAAAACAAGGAGATAATGCTGAAGCTTTATAAGACACTACTCTGGCTGCACTTGGAGTACTGTCAACAGTTTCAGGCCCCTTAACTCAGAAAGGATGTGTTGCCATTGGACAGAGTCCAGAGGAGGGTCTCGAGGATGATTCCAGGAATAAAGGGTTAACACATGAGCAGCATTGGGCCTGTACTCACTGGAACTTAGAAGAACACAAGGGGATCGGATTGAAATCTACCGAATGTTGAAAGGACTAGATAAGTTGGATGTGGAGAGGATATTTCCTCTCGTGGGTGTATCCAGAACTGGAGAGCACAGCCTGAAAAATGGGGGTAACCTTTTTGAACAGAAGTAAGGAGGATTTTTTTTAGCCAAAGGGTGGTGAGTCTGTGGAATGCTCTGCCACGGTCCGTGGTGGAGGCCAAATCCGCGGGTGTACTCAAAGCGGAAGTTGTTAGATTCCTGATTGGTCGGGGCATCAAGGTATATGGTTGTTGGTTGTCTGGTATCCGGGATCAGCCATGATGAAACAGTGGAGCAGACTCAGGCTGAATGGCCTAATTCTGCTCCTAAGTCTTATGGTCTTATCCAGCCTCTCGAGATAGCACATGTTCTCCAAGCCAGGCAGCATTCTGGTAAACCTCTTCTGCGCCCTCTCCAAAGTCTCAACATCCTTCCTATTGTGAGGCAACCAGAACACTATGCAATACTCCAGGTGTGGCCTAACCAGAGGTTTATAAAGATGAAACATAACCTCTTGACTTTTGAACTGAAAGCCTCGATGAATAAAAGTCAGCATTCCATAAGCCTTCTTAACCACCTTATTGACTTGTGTAGCCACTTTCAAGGAGCTATAAATTCAAATCCCAATATTTCTCCTACTCAGCAACACTGTTTAGGATCTTGCCCTTAACAGTGTAGTTTTTCTTGCATTTGCCCTACCAGGGAGCAACACCTCACATTTACCTGGGTTAAACTCTGTCTGCCATTTCTCTCCAATATTTGCAACTGACCTATATTGTGCTTTATTCTTTGCCAGTCTTCTACGCTCTCCACAACTCCATCAATCTTCATATCATCTGCAAACTTACTAACCCACTCATCTACATTTTCATCCAGGTCATTTATATATATTTCAGACGGCAGAGGTCCCAGTACAGATTCCTGTGGAATTCCACTAATTACTGACCTCCTGCTTGAATAAGTCCCTTCAAACACCACTCACTGTCTTCTATGCGCAACCCAGCTGTAAATCCAAACAGCCAATTCACTGCGGTTCCCATGCATCTTAATTTTCTGGATTAGCCTCCCATGAGGGAGTTCGTCAAACACCTTACTAAAGTCCATGCAGACAACATCCACTGCCTTGCCCTCATCAATCTCTCTCAGCACCTTGTCAAAAAACTCCATCAAGTTGGTAAGGCACAACATGCCCGCACAAAGCCATGATGGCTCTCCCTAATTAGGCCATGGGCTTCCAAGTGCTCATAGGTCCTGTCCCAAAGAATTTTCTCCAGCAATTTTCCTACAAAAATGAGAAAGTATTTTGTACCCTGCTTTCATTTTATTGTTTTAACCTATTACATTACAATTCAAGTATAACAATAGCAGCCATTGTCACTTTATCAGCAAGGTTTTTTCTTTTTCTCCAAAACAATCTAACGTTGAACATTTGGTGTTCACCCCACTTTATTATTTTCATTTTAGAGGTATAGCATGATAACAGGTCCTTCTGGCCCAACAAGCCTGTGCCGTCCAGTTACACCCATGTGACCAATTAACCTATTAACCCGTATATCTTTGGAATTTGGGAGGAAACTGGAGTACCTGGAGCAAACCTACTGTTACGGGGGAAATGGGCTTTGGTTCAACGGGCTTAATCGGAAATGGGCGAGGCAAAGTAGGTTTGGTTTTCAATTTTCCACCCTGTTATTTGAGGAAAGGGGGAAGTATGAGTGTGAGGGCAGCTTGCTGTTCTCGGTGTCGGATGTGGGAGGTTCTGGAGTCTCCTAACCTCCCGGACGTCCACATCTGCGCCAGGTGCACCGAACTGCAGCGCCTAAGGGACCGTGTTAGGGAACTGGAGCTGCAGCTCGATGACCTTCGTCTGATCGGGAGAGTGAGGAGTTGATAGAGAGGAGTTACAGGCAGGTGGTCACACCGGGGCCACGGAAGGCAGACAAGTGGGTCACAGTTAGGAGGGGGAAGGGGAAGGGTCAGGTACTAGAGAGTACCGCAGTGGCTGTGCCCCTTCACAATAAGTACTCCTGTTTGAGTACTGTTGGGGGGGGACAGTTTACCTGGGGGAAGCAACAGTGGCTGTGCCTCTGGCACAGAGTCTGGCCCTGTAGCTCAGAAGGGTGGGGAAAGGAAGAGGAGGGCATTAGTAATAGGGGACTCGATAGTAAGGGGGTCAGATAGGCGATTCTGTGGACGCAGTCAGGAGACCCGGATGGTAGTTTTCCTCCCTGGTGCCAGGGTCCGGGATATTTCTGATCGTGTCCAAGATATCCTGAAGTGGGAGGGTGAGGAGCCAGAGGTTGTGGTACATATAGGTACCAATGACATAGGTAGGAAAAGGGAAGAGGTCCTGAAAGGAGAATATAGGGAGCTGGGAAGGGAGTAGAGAAAAAGGACCGCAAAGGTAGTAATCTCGGGATTACTGCCTGTGCCACGCGACAGTGAGAGTAGGAATGGAATGAGGTGGAGGATAAATGCGTGGCTGAGGGATTGGAGCAGGGGGCAGGGATTCAAATTTCTGGATCATTGGGACCTCTTTTGGCACAGGTGTGACCTGTACAAAAAGGACAGGTTGCACTTGAATCCTAGGGGAATCAATATCCTGGCGGGGAGATTTGCGAAGGCCACTGGGGAGGCTTTAAACTAGAATAGTTGGGGGGTGGGAATCAAATTTGAAGAGACTAGGAGAGAGGAGGTTAGTTCACAAATAGAGAAAGCTAGTAGACAGTGTGTGAGGGAGGACAGGCAGGGGACAGAGATCAGGAGCACTCAGACCGAAGATGTAGGGGAGAAGGAAGAAAAAGATAACAAAGTTGTTTCCTCCATTAGGTATAAACAGAGAGTAAGAGGTGGAGAGTTTCTTAAATGTATCTATTTTAATGCTAGGAGCATTGTAAGAAAGGTGGATGAGCTTAGAGCATGGATTGATACCTGGAAATATGATGTTTTAGCTATTAGTGAAACATGGTTGCAGGAGGGGTGTGATTGACAACTAAATATTCCTGGATTTTGTTGCTTCAGGTGTGATAGAATTGGAGGGGCAAGAGGGGGAGGTGTTGCATTGCTTGTCAGAGAAAATATTACAGTGGTGCTTTGGCAGGATAGATTAGTAGACTTGTCTAGGGAGGCTATTTGGGTGGAATTGAGGAATGGGAAAGGTGTAGTAACGCTTATAGGGGTGTATTATAGACCACCTAATGGGAATTGAGAATTGGAGGAGCAAATTTGTAAGGAGATAGCAGATATTTGTAGTAAGCACAAGGCTGTGATTGTGGGAGATTTTAATTTTCCATACATAGACTGGGAAGCCCATTCTGTAAAAGGGCTGGATGGTTTGGAGTTTGTAAAATGTGTGCAAAATGTTTTTTTGCAGCAATACATAGAGGTACCAACTAGAGAAGGGGCAGTGTTGGATCTCCTGTTAGGGAATAAGATAGGTCAGGTGACTGAGGTATGGTTGGGGAGCACTTCGGGTCCAGTGATCACAATGCCATTAGTTTCAATATAATTATGGAGAAGGATAGGGCTGGACCCAGGGTTGAGATTTTTGATTGGAGAAAGGCTAACTTTGAGGAGATGCGAAAGGATTTAGAAGGAGTGGATTGGGTCAATTTGTTTTATGGGAAGGATGTAATAGAGAAATAGAGGTCATTTAAAGATGAAATTTTGAAGGTACAGAATCTTTACGTTCCTGTTAGGTTGAAAGGAAAGGTTAAAAGTTTGAGAGAGCCATGGTTTTCAAGGGATATTGGAAACTTGGTTCGGAAAAAGAGAGAGATCTACAATAAATATAGGCAGCTTGGAGTAAATGAGGTGCTTGAGGAATAGAAAGAATGTAAAAAGAATCTTAAGAAAGAAGTTAGAAAAGCTAAAAGAAGATAAGAGGTTTCTTTGGCAAGTAAGGTGAAAATAAATCCAAAGGGTTTCTACAGTTATATTAATAGCAAAAGGATAGTGAGGGATAACATTGGTCCCTTAGAGAATCAGAGTGGGCAGCTATGTGTGGAGCCAAAAGAAATGGGGGAGATTTTGAACAATTTCTTTTCTTTGGTATTCACTAAGGAGAAGGATATTGAATTGTGTAAGGTAAGGGAAACAAGTAGGGTAGTTATAGAAACTATGATGATTAAAGAAGAGGACGTACCGGCACTTTTAAGGAATATAAAAGTGGATAAGTCTCCGGGTCCTGACAGGATATTCCCTAGGACCTTGAGGGAAGTTAGTGTGGAAATAGCAGGGGCTCTGACAGAAATATTTCAAAAGTCATTAGAAAAGGGGATGGTGCTGGAGGATTGGCGATTTGCTCATGTTGTTCTATTGTTTAAAAAGGGTTCTAAGAGTAAACCTAGCAATTGTTGGCCTGTGAGTTTGACGTCAGTGGTGGGTAAATTGATGGAATGTATTCCTAGAGATGGTATATATAACTATCTGCATAGACAGGGTCTGATTAGGAACAGTCAACATGGATTTGTGCGTGGAAAGTCATGTTTGACAAATCTTACTGAATTTTTTGAAGAGGTTACTAGGAAAGTTGACGAGGGTAAAGCGGTGGATGTTGCCTATATGGACTTCAGTAACGCCTTTGAGAAGGTTCCACACGGAAGGTTAGTTAGGAAGGTTCAATCATTAGGTATTAATATTGAAGTAACAAAATGGATTCAGCACTGGCTGGATGGGAGATGCCGGAGAGTAGTGGTGGATAACTGTTTGTCAGATTGGAGACTGGTGACTAGTGGTGTGCCTCAGGGATCTGTACTGGGTGCAGTGTTGTTTGTCATATATATTAATGACCTGGATGATGGGGTGGTAAATTGGATTAGTAAGTATGCAGATGATACTAAGATAGGTGGAGTTGTGGATAATGAAGTAGGTTTTCAAAGCTTGCAGAGAGATTTAGGCCAGTTAGAAGAGTGGACTGAAAGATGGCAGATGGAGTTTAATGCTGATAAATGTGAGGTGCTACAGTTTGGTAGGACTAATCAAAATAGGACATACATGGTAAGTGGTAGGGCATTGAAGAATGCAGTAGAATAGAGGGATCTAGGAATAGTGGTGCATAGTTCCCTGAAGGTGGAATCTCATGTGGATAGGGTGGTGAAGAAAGCTTTTGGTACACTGGCCTTTATAAATCAGAGCATTGAGTATAGGAGTTAGGATGTAATGCTGAAATTGTACAAGGCATTGGTAAGGCCAAATTTGGAGTATTGTGTACAGTTCTGGTCACCGAATTATAGGAAAGATGTCAACAAAATTGAGAAGGTTTACTAGAATGTTACCTGGGTTTCATCTCCTAAGTTACAGAGAAAGGTTGAACAAGTTGGGTCTTTGTTCTTTGGAACGTAGAAGGTTGAGGGGGGACTTGATAGAAGTGTTTAAAATTATGAGGGGGATAGATAGAGTTGACGTGGATAGGCTTTTTCCATTGAGAGTGGGGGAGATTCAAACAAGAGGACATGAGTTGAGAGCTGAAGGGCAAAAGTTTAGGGGTAACATGAGGGGGAACTTCTTTATTCAGAGAGTGGTAGCTGTGCGGAACGAGCTTCCAGCAGACATGGTTGAGGCAGGTTCGATGTCATTTAAAGTTAAATTGGACAGCTATATGGACAGGAAAGGAATATAGGGATATGGGCTGAGTGCAGGTCGGTGGGACTAGGTGAGCGTAAGAGTTTGGCACGGACTAGAAGGGCCAAGATGGCCTGTTTCCGTGCAGTAATTGTTATATGATTATATGGTGACCATGCACTTCCCTACACTGCATTAATCTGCCCATTCTCCTAATTTCTTTGCTTATTTTCCGAATCTGTCCAAATCTTTTTACAGACTCCTACCCCTCCACCTGCATTAACTGCAGACTTGGCCATAGAGACTCAATTCCATCATGGCACAGTGGAGAACTTGCTAAATTAGTATCCAGGAATATTGATCCAGTCATGAGTTCAAATCCCATTGAAGCAGTTAGCAAAATTAAATTCCATCAACCATGGCCTTCACTTAATTAGGATGTAGGATGAATAAAGCAGTGCAGGTGGGGAAACATTGTAGTTTGGTTTGTAGGTGGACTCTCCATATATGCATTTAGTGATGACTTCTCTACTCTACTGTCTACCTACTTTTCAATATACTTTTTTGCCACCTGAACATATGGTTTTTGCTGCTTCTCCCTCTACAATACTCTTCAAGCATTCAGCCATCTTCCAAGTCATCGCTTAGTCTTATGCTACCCTCATTGACAGTTAATCACCTGTGCACTCTAACTTGTCGATTTTTCAATTATTTTCCCTCACCCTTTTCCTTTTGTCCCTTCAGCCTTTATTGGATATTCATCTGTAACATAGAGTCATTTTGATAAAAAGCTTGTCTTTCAATCTATCAAGTTCATGCCAGTACTTCAGTACTGAAATCCAATCAGTCCAGGTCTCCTGCCATTTATCATGCAACCCTACAAATTATTTTCCTCAACTGCCTCTGGAAAATTTTGGTTGAAAGAGTTTTACACAGAGTGCCAGAGGAATGCAGCAGGTCCGGCAGCATCTATGGACATGAATAAACAGTCAACATTTTGGCCCAAGACCCTTCATTAGGGCTGGAAAGGAAGAAAGAAGCAGCCAGAATAAAGATGGGTGGAGAGAGAGGAGGACAAGCTAAAAGGTGATAGGTGAAGCCAGGTGTGTGGGGGACAGGGGATAAGAAGGTGGAAGGGAGGTGATAATTGGAAACAGCAAAGGGCTGGAGAAGAAATCTGATAGGAGAGGAGAGTGAATCATGGGAGAAAGGGATCAATTCTGACTTCTTATTTCTTCCTTTCCAGTCCTGATGAAGGGCCTCAGTCTGAAACTTCGACTGTCTATTCCTCTCCATAGATACTGCCTATCTTGCTGAGTTCCTCCAGCATTTTGTGTGTGTTGCTCTGGATTTACAACATCTGCAGGATCTCTTGTGTTTATGAAAATGTTTTAATCAGACATATTGTCAGTGATTTCCAGATCATAATCTGGTTGCCTTAGAATAGAGGGATGTCCATTTACTACAGAAATTAGGAATTTCTTTAGCTAGAGAGTGGTGATTCTGTAGAATTTGATGCCACAGGTGGCTGTGGAGGCCAGGTCATTTGGTGAATTTAAGTCAGAGGTCGATAGGTTCTTGATTAGTCAGGGTGTGAAATGTTACGGTGAGAAGTTAGGAGAATGGAGTTAAGAGGGAGAATGGATCAGCCATGATGAAATGACAGAGAAGACTTGATGGGCTGAACTGCCTAATTCAGCAACTATCTGTTATGGTCTTACTGAGCCTTTGTATATGCTGGGCACAGAATAGATCTTCAGAGATGTTGACACCTATGAATATGAAACTGCTCACCCTTTTCACTGCTGACCCCATGATGAGGATTGGTGTGTGTTCACTTGACTGCCCCTTCCTGAAGCCCACAACCACTTCCTTGGTCTTACTGACATTGAGTGCAAAACAGCATTCATCCCACTGATCTATAATCTCCCTCCTCAACACCATTTCAAATTCTGTCAACAATAGTTGTGTTATCTGCACAATTTACAGATGGCGTTTGAGCTGTGCGTAGCCAAACACTCGTCAATGTAGAGCAGAGCAGTGGACTAAGCACGCATCCGCATGGAGTGCCACTGTTGCTTGTTAGCGAGGAGGACGTTATTTCCGATTTGCATTGACTGTGGTCTCCCAATGAGACGTCACGACGAGTCTATTTGGTCAATTAGGTCCATACGGGCTTCTAGCAAAGCAATCCTATTTATTAGTCCCATTCCTGGCACCAGAGTAGCATAATTCGGCTCCATTACAGCTGGAAGGCGCTGGAGTTCAGAGTTCAATTCTGACGCCATCCGTGAGCAGCCTGGACATGTGCTGGAGTTTTCTCCAGGTGCTCTGGTTTCCTCCCACAATCGAAAGACGTCCCAATTAGTACATTAACTGGTTATTGTAAGTTGTCCCTAGGGTTAATTGGGGGTTGCTGGATGCCGCGGCTCGAAGGACCTATTCTTCGCTATATCTGTAAATAAATTATAAGAAAATTTCTGCTCATAAGAGTTAACGTGTCACACTGCAGGAATTCAGGTCATTTGGTCTACTGAGTATTCATGCACACTAATCCGAGTTATTCCCCCTGGATTCAGCTCCTCAACCACTTGCAAGATAATTTACAGATACGAATAACTTGACAACCTACCCATTTTTGGAATGTGGAAGGAAAGCAGAGAACGCACACAGTTCCATATATCATGTGCAGAACCGGAGGTTGGGATTGAATCCAGGTCTTTACTCGCTGTACCATTGTGTTGCCCTTTACCTCCTGTAATGCATGCCCATCAATTTCTCATTAGATTTTTGTTTTATAATTAACCTAGACCAAGGGATAATTTAAAGTAGAATATTAAGCTACCAGCATGTCTTCGTGGCTAGTTAATTATATGGCCCCAGGAAGAACGAGCGAACTTCCCGCAGGTGTAAGGTGGCTACAAAACCGTACCACACTTTTATTTTAATCTGATCTAATCCTTCTTTTAGGCCTAAAATTAAAATACTAATTTTCACACTGAAAGATGTTTGATTAATTTTCCTGAACATTTAACATATATTCTCTTGTAGTTAAATTTTCCCACTCCTTTTGCTTGCGGTATTTCTCCACTTCAGCTATTCAAGTCGACTGCACATTACTCTCGGTGGATGCTGCCAAAGCCGCTGAGTTTCTCCAGATTTTTGTGTGTTAAAACAATATTATTGATAGAGATATTTAATATCAAATTTATTTACAAAGTCCAAACATGCCCAATTGTTCGAATGATGGAAACAAGTATTCGTATTTATTATAAAATTATATTTAGGACAGGAGAAGGTCTCGACTCGAAACCTCCCATAGATGCTGCCTGAGTCCTTCATCGTATTTTAAGTTGCATAAGGATAGGAGCCTTTATTGGGAACGAGCAGAGTGTGGAACCCTTTGACGGGGTTGTGCTTCCGTTGCCGGATGGATTAAAGACTCGGACTGGAAGCGGATATTATCGTGTAGGCACGCTTCCATTGTTAGCTAACGAGCTGTCGGTGACCGTGTTAGTAGTCTTGGTGCGACGGGCCGGGGGCTGGGGGGCCGTCCGGTGAGAGAATGGGGGCTGTGGGGCTGCTCGGTGTGATGGGGTGGGGGTCTGTGAGGTTGCCCAATGTTGAGGCCGAGGGCTCGGGGACTGCAAGGGAGAGGCGGCTGACAGGAGTGAGGGTGTTCGTCTTGACATTGCTGATGCATATTTCTTGCTGATCTATATTCTTGTGTTGGAGTCTGATGATATATTGCACGTGTGCATCAAGAGGAAGGCGAAAAGTGTCGGGGGAGGGGCGGAGGAAGTAAGGAGAAACCTTATATTGCCTTCTGGTGATCTGTTAACACTTTATGCCTTTCTGCTGTGGGAGGGGATAAGTAATTTTTAAAGAAATATTTCATGAGGAAATTGTGGTTCTTGATATTTATAATCATTATAATTCTTTAAATATTGCCCTGTTAATATTGGAACAAATGTTTTAAAATAATGTTTCCATTGGTGTTGCACACTTCGTCAAGTTTGTTTATTGTCATTCAGCTGTACGTACCTAAACTGCCAAATGAGATAACCTTCCTGCAGACTAAACTGTACAACGCAGTAGATATAACTCTCAATAACACAAAGAAATATTACACGTAAATCAACAAATACTACCGTGCATATATGATACAAGTGAAAAAGTAAACAGTATAATGTAATTGGTGCTTCATACATGATGAGACCTGGGTGGTGGCGGGGAGTTCAGCAGTCTCACAGCTTGGCAGAAGAAGCTGTTTCCCACTTTAACAGTTCTTGTCCTAATGCTATGGTACCTCCTGTTTGATGGTAGGGAGTCAAAGAGACTTTTGTCAGAATGGGAGCGATCATTGACAATGCTAAGTGTCCTGTGCATGCATTAGGTGAAGAGAGACACTGATGATCCTCCCAATAGTCCTTGCAATCATTTGTCTTCTGGTCAGTTGCCTTGAAATTCCTGTACCAGACAATGATGCAGCTGGATAGGACACCTCGATAGTGCTCCTGTAAAAATTGGTTAAAATGGGAGGGGGTTGGGGTGAGCCTCACTTGCCTTAATCTCCTCTGGAAGTGGAGACACTACTGTGCTTTCTTGACCAAAGAGAAAGGAAGGGGAATCCTATTATCTTATGTGATATGTGATTTTTGAAATCTGTTCCAACCATACACCTGTGTACCACCAAACAAAACTCTGCACCAAGGTGCACAACACTACACAACTCACATACAGCACATAAGGTAATATTACCACAAATAAATTAACAAATGATGAGATGGATTTACAACGCAAGTTAATATGCAAGCAGTATAATGCTACTGGTGCCTCGTGTGCTGAGACCTGGGTGGTTGCCAGGAGTTTAGTAGTCTAATGACCTGGGGTAAGAAGCTGTTTCCCACCCTAACAGTCCTTATCCTAGTCCTGTGGTACCTCCTGCTTGAAGGTGGGGGGGGGGGTCAAAGAAATTGTTGGATATTAGTAATATCTTCCAAATCATTTCAGAGGAATGGATGTGGATGAATTATCTTAATGTGGAACAGCTATTGTAGATCAGCTTTGCATAGTTTTGAAGATGCAGTCTTGGTCCAATGTCAAGGAGTTCCTAAGTATTTGAGAAGAAATTTCTGCACGCATGCACTGATGTCTGGGCTCAGTCTTGAATGAACTTCAGCACAACCTTAATGCTGTAGAGAGTACATTTATTATGTTGGAAGAACAATATTAAAGGAAACCTTGTGCATCATCCTATGCAACCAACACACAAAATGCTGCAGGAACTCAGCAGGCCAGGCAGCATCTATGGAAAAGAGTAGTTGCTTCTCCAGTCCTGCCACATCGGCTATACTCTTTTCCTTAGATATTGCCTGGCCTGCTGCGTTCCTCTGGTATTTTGTGTGTGTTGCTTGGATTTCCATCATCTGCAGATTTTGCCTGTGCTCTTACAAATGGGATAGGAGCAGAATTAGACCATTCGGCCCATCGAGTCTGCTCCACCATTCCATCACGGTGATTAATTATACCTGTCAACCCCATTCTCCTGTGCCTTCTTCTTGTAACTGATACCCTTACTAATCAAAAACCTGTCAGCCTCCGCTTTAAATGTATGCAATGATTTCACAGATTCATTATGCTTTGGCTAAAAAAAAAATTCCTCCTTACCTCTGTTCTAAAGGGAGGTCCATCTATTCTGAGACTATGCCCTCTGATCCCAGACTCTCCCGCTTTAGGAAACCCACTCTATCTAGGCCTTTCAATATTTGATAGGTTTCAATGAGAACCCCCCCCCCATTCTTCTAAACCCCAGCAAATACTAGTCCAGAGCCATCAAACACTCCTCATATGTTAACCCTTTCATTTCTGGAATCATTCTTGTGAACTCCTCTGGATCCTCCCCAATGTCAGCAATTTATTTTTAGATAATGGGCCCAAAACTGCTTGCATGGATAATAGAACAGTATGTTTGCACACAGCTGGTTACCACTAATAAGAGTATAGCAATAAATTGGTAAAGCTATTCTATTGCTGATTAAGGATAAAAACAATTATGCTGTTGTTTGTTTTATACATTTGGATCTTTTACTAATGGTACTTCTTCAGGTGGGGCGCTTGTTTAATACCTTGCCTGAACATCTGTACCTCTTTGCAGTGTGGTATTCCCCTGGTAATATGTTTTTTGGTGACCTAGTCTCCAAGGACCCCAAGTCTGAAACTATCAATTGAATTTCAGATGACATTTTGTATTGTAATATTTGAAATAATAGCTGTAGTCCTAAATATAAATTAATATGGTGGCTGTAATATTAGCTCTGGAATAAAGTGACTGTTGCAAAACTCCTTAGTTAAGAGGCATCTGAACAAAATAAAATGCAGTTGCCTCCAGGATATGACTAAGAGAACTTATCAGTTCACGTAGCATCTGAGGAAGCAAAAGATGTTTGTAGACATTTCGGCTACAAGATAGAAGTATGATCTCAGCCCGAGACATCAACATTTACCTTTTGCATCCACAGAACCTAATCGACCTGCTGAGTTCTTTCAGCATTTGGTTTTGTGGTCCAGATTCTATCCACCTTTTGTCGCAATGATAGAAAATGGATTTAAATTGGTACTGTGAATGAATTGCCTAAGAAAATAAGTGAATGTGCATTAACCACACATAGTGGTACACTAAGGTAGAGGTTCTGTACCCCCTACAGTCTGTAAATTTGGATTAAGGAACCAGTAACTGACTATCTTACTTCAGTCCTTTTATGCAGCAACCTCCTTTACATGCCTGGTCATTACTTTTGTGTTTAATCTGTAAATACAATAAATCAACTTATCTCCCCAATACCTGAAACCTCAAACTGGCAAAAAGCTAGATTTCCTGGACTTGCTTCCTCTACAACCTCTGCTTCATACTTGGTCTGTGAATTATGTTGCAGGAGAAATGCTAATTTTAGCTATCTATATATGTTCATTTAGTGAAGAATATAATACAATTCATAAGCAGAAGAGGTAGGGACTAGTAGCAACTTGTAATCAGAACTCCATTTACAATTTATTTCATATGGTATATTTACCTTCTGTAGTTTCATGATCAAAGATGGCAGAGACACAAGTTAATTCGGTGTTTTTACAGCAACTGATGGAGTTGGGTATCTCAGAAGAAAAGGCCAAGGAGGTAGGTGAAACATTTATTGTTGTAGCAGAGGAAATGTTCACTTACCCATTTTTTAATGTGGCTGAAATCTGTTCAGTTGGAGGTGTCTACACTAAATGTCTTTTGTAGCTCTTTTTATATTCTTCTTTTTCAAATACAGCGGACTCTGGTTAACTGGGACCAGTAAATTTTGGCCAAATCGAGCAGCTGCCTCAATTACTTGAAGTATCAGGGAAATAGTTAAAAAGGTATAAAAAAAAGACAAACAAATTATGTACTAAAATGAAATACAGAACAAATTAGAACACTGCTAAGGTGCCAGAAAACTGGGCATTAGTTCTTAATAGTTATGGATGGAGGAATTCATCCAGTGTATGCAATGAACCAATCAGTGCAGACACCTGGTGCAGATAATGGACTACTTTCATACAACGCTTTTGACAGTTGCATCCTCCAAATTTTCATTTTCATTGTAACATTCAAGATGATTGTTGATAACTAAATTTCTGAGTAGTTTCTAATTTGATTAAGTAGTGACATTGTTTCATTTTCACTCCCAGCCATTTCTGGTATCTGCAAGCCTGAATGCTTGAAACCGCAGTGAGCAAAACGGTTCTGAATTGTCTTAGTGCTTATTTATCATCAACTATCAGTGACAAAAATTGTTGCTTTTTAAACACAAACAGATGCAACTGATGCTATTTAAAAACTGTCCACTTGAATCATGATTTTGTGTCTAACAGCTGCACAAACATACGTGACATGTTAGTTAGAAACTGTTCTGCATCAGTTTTGTGCCCCAATTAAGTGGCGTAGTGTCCCAAATAAACTAAGGTAACCTCAGCTATTTTCTTGATTAGTTTTTGTTCTTTAAGAGTTGTTTCAAATAAGCAGCAGTCCTGATTAACTGGAATCCACTGCTTTTGTTTATTTTTAAATAACTTTTCCTGCCTCCCTGTTGCACGGTGTCGGAGCAAGTTTCCCCAGCATGAACTTTATTCATATCATGCCAACCGTATGTCTATCTCATTTGGGTTGAAATTCAAGCACGGTCACTTGGACTAAACATAACATGTAATAAACAGTAATGGGTTGTACTTGGCGTTTCATATTTGGCACGTGTCCAAGAATGAATTTTGGAACCCAATCCGTACATCCCTTATCAATCTGTCTCAACACTCCATCCCTTGTCCAGCAGGTTCCATGTGCCCATCCTTTCCTCCAGCCTCTGCCTTACCTTGCCCTCTCACTTCTACACACTGGCTATCTTTTCTCTACATTCTCAGTCCGTACACAGGCTCTGAAAACATCAACCAAACGTTTCCCTCCACAGATGCTGGTAGACTTGTTGAGTTCCTTAGAAGTTTGATTTTTTTTTTGCACCAGATTCCAGTTTCTTGTGTCTGAATTTCTAACCCCTTGTTCCTGTTTTCCAACCCATGGAAAGTTTACAGAATATCTGGCAAGCTTCTTTAATCACATCCTCCCCTTTCCCTATAGAATTCATTGCCAGGGAGAAATTACATTATAATTCCATCATTCTAGAACCTTGTTTCTACCCTGCCCCTCCTCAACTCTCTCCCCTGAATCTATGCATATGACCAATGTCTTAAATGGGTTCATCATTACTCCTGGTATCAGTTTTCAGCAATTTAATGTCCTCTTTTATTTTCATTTTCAGTTTTCAATTTTTATGTGATTTCCACCTTTTGCTTAATTTTAACTTTTTCTTTATTTAAAAGGAAATATCTTTGGCTGAATGAAAAGACCCAAACTGCAATAATCTTGGCTTTTGTTATAGCCAGTCACTCAGATTATGCTAACGTATTCTATTCATATATCAGGTTGGGTTCTCATTCTATCAAGGCTGCTGAGTCTTCAATTATCTAATCAATATTTTCTGTCTGGTCACAGGCTCTGATTAAAACTGGGAATCAATCTAGCGATTCTGCTGCTCTGTTTTACTTCAATGGGCTTGAAGTAAGTGTCCTATTCTTGATGTTTCTCAGAGGAATCAGTGATTGTTCATGTGCCTCTGCAACAACACAGAATCATAAACGTGATCTAATTTTAAAAACATAGCCATGTGCTTAGCATTTTTCCAAGGCACTGCCTGACTTGTTTTAGCTTCCTTGAACCATTTTTAGCAAAAGAGGTATGTTGCAGTCACTTTTTAAATGGTCTGGTTTAAGAATTGTTGAGTTCAGAGAAATATTAGATGAGAAATCAGATGAAAGAAAACATCCTTTTTTTTTAAAGATAAATAGCACATTTGTTTTAGTAAATTGGACTTGGCACTTTGTCATGATTTTGAAAGTAATGATATCAACATACAATGCACCTTTTGTAATTGCTACAGAAGAGACCAAGAGGTTATGACCCATAGCCATTGTTGTTTTCTTGTAATTAAACAAAGAACAAATTTCACTGTCAAGATCATTTGTGATTTTAAAAGGGAATACACTACAGTATCACTTTTTCTTTAGAGGCGCCAGTTTTGGTTTTCATGTACTGCCCTCTCACGCACACAGTCCATTACTAGATTATTAGTTTATGAGGATACTCAGTCCTCGTTTATTGTCATTTAGAAATGCATGCATTAAGAAATGATACAATGTTCCTCCAGAGTGATAGCACAAAAAAAACAGGACAAACCAAAGACTAACACTGACAAGACCACATAATTATAACATACAGTTACAGCAGTGCAAAGCAATACCATAATTTGATAAAGAGCAGACCATTGGCACGGTAAAAAATAGTTTCAAAGTTCCGATTGACTTCCGATAGTCCCAATAGCAGGCGGCAAAAGGGAGAAACTCTCCCTGCCATGAACCTCCAGGCGCCGACAACTGCCAATGCATTGGAAGCACCTGACCACAGCCGACTCTGAGTCTGTCCAAAAACTTTGAGCCTCCGACACTGCACACCATCTCTGCCGAACGCTTCGACCTCGCCCCGGCCGATGAGCAACAAGCAAAGCCAAGGACTCGGGGCCTTCTCCTCCAGAGATTCTGGATCACACAGTAGCAGCGGCAGCTAAGAAGGCACTTCAGAAGTTTCTCCAGATGTTCTTCCGTGCTGTCACGTCTGTCTCCATCAATCAGGATTGTGCACGGCACCCTACTTGCCCAATAACAGATATGATTCACTGGAGTGGCCGCTGCGCGCTGTATCGTGCCGCCATCTTCTCCTCCTCCTCCTCCTCATTGAGAAGCTACTGAATATCAGAATCAGGTTTAATATCACTGGAGTATGTCATGAAATTTGTTGTTTTGTAGCAGCAGTACATTGCAATACATAATAAAAACTATAAATTACAATAAGTATACATAAAAAATAAAGTGAAATTGTTCCAAATTGTCCTGATAAAGGGTTTTCATGGCCTCTAATTTGAGATTTGCACAAAGTATAATACCCATGGAAGTGCAAGGAATCGGTGAAATATAATATCCAGTCTAATGTTCTGTTGTGTTGGCTCTGAGAACAGTTTGTGAAAATTAAGCAAAGGTGAAGCTATTGCACCAGCTTTCAGGATGTGTGAAAGTATTTGTGGCACTAAATTGCAGGGAAGTCTGGATGCAACGAAGGAAATGAAGCAGGCATACATACACAACACATAAATGATCCTAAAAGTGACACTTGGGAAAGTATTTATTTATTTATTTAGAGATATAGTGCGGAATAGGCCGTTCTGGCCCTTCAAGCTGCATTGCCCTGCAATCCCCAACAACCCCGATTTAACCCTAACCTCATCACGGGACAATACACACAAAGACCAATTAACCTACCCGGTACTACTTTGGACTGTGTGAGGAAACTGGAACACCCAGAGAAAACTCATGCGTTCCACAGGGAGGACGTACAGACACCTTACAGTTGATATTGGAATTCAACTCGGAACTGCTGCGCCCCAAGCTGTAATAGCATCGTGCTAACCGTTATGCTACCATTTGTATATCTTAGATCAGGATCCTGAAGATAGAAAACCACGGGGATGTTGATACCAACTTTAAGTTTTATATTTTTTGTATATAATTTAAATCACAATGAGCATCACAATCTATGGTCTTTCAATGAAACCCCTTTGCTCTGAAGCTGGAGCTTTACGTGTAATTTTCCTTGGCACCATAATACTGTGGCATAAGTACGTGGTGTTTTATCCCATTCTGCAATGTTAATCTTTTTATAATTTCTGGTTTTACAGTGTGCTTCACTTAACCATTCAGTGATATATTCTGAGACCAGTTATCCTCTTCATATAATTGTAGGATGTGGGCAATGTACAGCAATTGCATCCAACTTAAATTGAAACTTATTTTAATCCTGTAGTTTGGACTTTAACTGTTGTATGTCACATTTTGTCAAATACCATTTCATTACTTTTTTTCAACCCTTCCACCACTTAAGTAATCCTTGATTACACTGTTTATATTGCAATTTAAGCAATTTTTATGTCTTGAACTGTTCTGCTACAGTAAAACACCAAATTACATGACATATGTTAGTGATAATAAACCTGATTCCAAGTTTATTTTTGCAGCACAGAATTTCCCTTTTCATTTGGGCTATTAATTTTTTTACTTAATTTTATTCTTGCTGCTAGTACCACACTATTGTAACAAGCAATGTAGTACTTTCTAAGACAGGAAAGTCTTTTGACAATGTTTTTAATCCATATTGAAGTTTTAGCTATTCCAGAAGGTTCAGCCACATTGGTGTCTTCCTTAAATTCTTACTTTCCACAATATTTATAAGTCATTGTGATCTATATTAATATGTTCTGTGATGTTGCCATTTTGATTCCAATGTGTGCCATGAAGTGTACCTTCCTGGCTGTTTTTAAAAATGATTTAACATTTAAATGAGGTGAAACCAGATGCGAATCATCCAGTCACATTCCTTCACAGTCAGTGCTCATTTAGAATCCCTGTTGTTACAGACCACAAACCAAGCCAGAAATCTTGGTGTTGTGATGGACTCGGACTTAAACTTTAACTGCCACATTAAGACACTTACAACATCAGCCCACTACCATCTTAAAAATATAGTGAGAGTTAAAGGGCTTGGGTCTCAGCAAGTTCTAGAAAAACTCATCCATGCATTTACTTTTTTAGAAGGCTTGACTACTGTCATGGTGTTTTCATGGGTCTCTGTAAAAAATCCCTCAGACCGCTGCAGCTCATTCAGAATGCTGCTGCTAGAGCCCTCACTAAGACCCAGAAAGTAGAACACATCACTTCAGTTCTCAGATCGCTACACCGGCTTCCTGTCCATCAGGGGATTGACTTTAAATTATGACTACTGGCTTCTAAAGCACTGAATAGTCTAGAGCCAAAATACATCTCCAACCTCTTGCTGCATCATGAACCTTCCTGAGCTCTCGGGTCTTCTGGGCAGGTCTGCTTACCATCCCCAGGGCCAAAACTAAACATGGTGAAGCAGCGTTTAGTTACTATGCTCCACGTATCTGCAGTAACCTTCCAGAGGATCTGAAGTCTGCCCCAACTTTAAGCTCTTTTAAATCGAGGCTTAATTTTTTTCTTTTTGCTGTAGCTTTTAATTAGAATTTCCTGCACTGTAACTTCTATTTATCATTTTTTTTGTGATTTTATTCTCTAATATATTGTCTGAATTTTGATGTTTGATTTTTATATTTTGTTCTATGTATGTAAAGCACTTTGAACTGCCTTGGGTTTGAAAAATGCTATACAAATAATCTTGTTTACAGTCTGCCATGAATGCACAAAGGAAACAATAGAAATATTAATAATAGAAATTACTGTCAACATATATTAAGTCACATAGCAATTGTGGAGAGAAAGGAGTTAATGCTTCAGGACTGATATTTCTGCTTTTTTTAAACAAAAGAGATGCACTTTGTATTAAAATATACTCTTTTTCTAATTGTTTTTTTCTTTTAAAAATTACATATAATTTATATTTAATTTGTTTTTTCTTGTGAATGCTGTTTATATGGTGCTTTGTACCTTTGATGCTGTTGTAAGATGTTCATTGCACCTGTGCACACGTATACTTATGTGGATAACAATAAACTTGACTTTGAATTTAATATGCTCATTCACAGGAAGTTCTTTGTAAACTGTAAATCACATTGAGCGAAGTTTGCTGTTTTCTTTTCTAAGTGCTTGGCTTTCTCAGTAGCATTTATTAATTTATTAGAACATGCATCTTTATTTTGCTCCCTGGTTAAGAACTGAGTCCAAGACAAAGCTCTTCATGTCTCAGCACTGGATGACTAGCTGTGAATCATTTGCCTGCTGGGCTCCTGGTTGATCTAGCTAGACCACCATGCTGTGAATCCTTCTCAGCATCTGATGTGTAAATGCCTACCAGAAATGCGATAATGATACAACTTCTGCACCTCATTGTAAAGATAATAGCTTCAATAACTACTTCATTTCATTTGTGACAGCTGATCCCCTACTCAAATAGCTGCAGCCTTTTGCTTGTTATTTTTTTCCTGATTTGCCGTAAAAACCCAGTGATATCTTTGTTAACGAAATATCCCTTCACGTTCATGGTCAAAATTGCAAATCTTCAATTGATGCATGTGAAAATTTAACTGCCAGAGGTTTCAATTCATCTGTTTTTCTACACTTTAATTTCTAGATGTTTCCTGGGCTTGAGGTTCATGAGTCTTTGAACAAGGAGTACAAGATGGTGCTTGTTGTGAACATGGAATTAACCATGGGAATCGGAAAGGTATTGTGGTTATTTCAATTCCAAATTAAAGACATAGACAAATTAATTCGCAATTGAAAATCTTAATGTTGTATATATAAACTACAATCATTGTTTATATTTAAATTGTTATTGAACCTTTAGATGAGACTTTAGGGAGATCAGTATTGGATTTGTTTCTTTGGAGTCAGTGTTATGGAAGTGATGATGAATTCATTGTGTCTGTTACACGTCTTGGGAAGATGCAGAAGGATTGGAACTTTTTGTATTCTTCTCATCTACCTACAGATACAATAGTGGCTTTTGTTGGTTATGAGCGTTGCAGTCTGGTTAAAATAATATTTTTTTCTGCCACTTAAGTCCCAGACATCAAGCATCTACATTAATGTAGAGTCAAACTCCTTTGGAAGCAAAGGCATAATCAGTACTGAGATCCTCACCATCAATATTCAAGGGGACACATTGCTGAGAAACTTGACTGCTAGTGTCGCTATGTGAGCAGGTCAGGGGCTGGATCTCCTATATGCTGTCTGAAAACCTAGATATTCCGACTATCTACAAGGCACAGGCACAGAGCATGATGGAAAATTCACCACTTGCCTGGATGAATACAGTTCCAGCAATACAGGAAGTTCAACACCATCAAGTACAAAGTAACATGCTTAACTGGTAACACATCCATATTGTAAAGATTCATTCTGTCCTTCAGCTCCCATACTCCAGTGCATAGCATTTTCAAAATGTTCTGCAGCTATCTGTCAAAATAGGCAAGCTGTACTTGTCAAAAAGATAAGAGCATCAGGATGTGAAACTTCTATCTGCAGTACACTATCCTGATGTGAAAGTACATTGCCATTCTTTCATTGCCCCTGGGTCTAAATCTTGGAACTCCTTATTTACAGCATTGTGGTTGTAACTTCACCAGAAGAATTGCAGTTATTCATGAAGTTGACACTACTTTTCCACAGATACCGATGGCTGGGCAATAAATATTGATCTTGCCAACTTTGCCCATATCTTAAAAAAAATAATTACATGGAGATAGGGATAGAAATGACCTAAAACTAGAACAGAAAATTTCATTACAAGGTCTAAATTTATATCTTGCATCTCAAAAAGATGGAAATATACAATATGATATTAATGATGATTACTGCAAATAAAGTTCTCTCCAAAATTAGGTGATTTTCACCCACCCTAAACCTCAACACCCATTAGAAGTCAGCTGTAATTCTATGAAGAAAGTAACCATTCTTCCTACTGGGCTAGTCTTGGTGATTTGGAAGTGCCTTAATCAAACTGCTGCTTATAGCTGTAGTGCTGAACTCAGGAACTTTACTCTTCAGAAACTCTGCTTTATATGTTTTGTACTGCCAGCTCCAGCTTTTTTTTCCCAAACTACTCACATAACTTAGACTCCAGATTGTGGAGAGAGATATCAAATATTGCAAAGGTACTTCCATTTCTGTCATGTAATGATGCTGAGAAACTAATTCATGCCTTTATGTTGAATAGACAAGATCACTGCAATGCACTTTTACTGGCCTTCCAAAGCAATCTATTGACAAACTTAAACTCATTCAGAACACTACTGCTAGTTTTTTAACCAAAAGTAGAATGAGGGAACCTATCACTGCCATAGTAGCTACTCTGCATTTGTATTTTGTATCTTTTAGAATTGTTTAAAAAGTTTTCTTACTTGTTTTTAACGCTCTTAATAGTCTAGGACAGGAGTACGTTACAGAATTGTTTTTGTTTTATAATCCAGCTCGATTTCTTAGGCCGCCGCCTTCCTGTCTCTTGTATTTAAACAATCTCTCTTAAAAGATAATTGGCAGGTCAGCTTTTTTGAATTACAAATGTGTACACCCCTAACTGTGGAATTCAATACTTAACACTATAAGGAATGCAGACTTAGTAGCCACTTTTAAACACCAGCTCGCAACCTAGTTATTTAACCTTGCTTTTAATTAGCATCTATTTGTCATTTATTATCATGTTCATTCTTATTTTATATTCTATTTCTATGTTTGTATGTTAGCTCATTGTAAAGCATTTTGAACTATATCGTCTGTATGGAAAGTGCTCTATAAATGAAGTTCTTCCAATCAAATAATCTCTATTCTGAGCTTGGCTTGCAGTTTGGATTTATGCATTTCTGCTCTAGAAATGGATGAGGTATTGAAGTCTCATTTGGTGCCTCAAACCAAGACCTTAAGATATCTTAGAATAGCCTCACTGGTTCATTTCTCCTCATTAAGAAGGTGAAATGGGTTTAAGATTCTGTTACAAAATACCATCGAAACACCATGCCTTCAGTGTGGCCAGGTTAATCTCCAGGAACTCCTAACTCTGCCATGAAAATCCCTTCACAATGATTATGGTGACAAAAGAATTCCCACTGCTCCATAGGTAGTTAGTAATCTTAGGTCTTGTACAAAAGCAAAGACCACATTGGACAGAATTATTTAAAATAATAATGAATAACCAGAGTTGTGAAAATGATCACCCACTATAAATCAGATCTTTGAGGAAATGCAGAAGGGGTAGTTTAAAGCCCAACATTGCTTGATTTATTGTAAACAATACCTAACCAGGTAGAATGTTTTTGAATGGTTTCAATTTAGTATTCGATGTTTAAATATTAGCTGTTCTGTTCAAAAATTTGTAGGTTGCGGCACAGGTGGCCCATGGAGCTTTGGGCTTGTATCAAATAATGATGGAAGAATCAGACAATTGGCAGCAGATGTTAAGGATATGGGATGACGATGGGTAAGTACTGCTAGTATGATCTTGTCACAGGATTATTACATGTGCACTTGTGTAGAAATTACTGTGCATTATAACTTAAATGGGAAGACTATAATGTGAAATATAAATGTCCCGGTGAAAGGTCTCAGCCCAAAATGTCTTTATTTCTTTGCATAGATGTTGCCTGACATGTGAGTTCCTTGTGTGTTTTACTCTGGAATTCTAGCAATTGCAGAATCTCTTGTGTGCCTGTAAAATATGATTGTTTTAATAAATGCTGAACTGGAAATGTACTATCAAGTTGCGGTAGGATATGAATCGGGTTGCAACAAACAATCTGTAAAACTAAATATATGTCTAGAGCTTGGGATGCACAAAATATCATTTACATTGTATTGCCTGGTTCACAATAAATCCAAATTGAGCACTCTTCTATTATTAATGCAGACTTCTGCATCTGTCACTAGAGGGCTCTTTGAAATAATTGAAACCAATAAAAAGCAAGGCAAATGGCAGACATCAGTCTCAAATGTTGATGGGAACTTGCCTAAACTCTGTCAGATTTCCATTTATTTTGTACAAATTAAATTCATGTAGCATAATGCTGGTGTTGCAGTTATTGACTAAACACTGCACCTTTTTTTGTGATTGATTTCAAGAGACAATGAACTAACAAAATGTTCCATAACACCACAGCTGCTTTGTTATATACAAGTCAGGAGAGAAGTTGTAGATTCTACCTTCATAATTTGTTACTCTGGTGTGATCCCATTTGTATTTCAGCAACTAGTTATTCTGTGGGATTTTTACTCCGAATCATTTTCTTTGAAATGAAAAAAATCTGACATGACTTCAGATGAGGCCTGAACAAAATTTGCTTAATAATGAGGTTAACAAAGGTCAAGGAAGGCCGACTGAGAATACCAGGCAGTATCTGTAAGTAATGACTACAATAAAACTCCTTTAAATTATATACACCACGTCCTTGTACTATGTAGATTTTGCTTAAGATGTAGATTTAACACAATTTTCAGATTTTAGTTTTTAATCCCTGGAATTTTAGATTTAGATTAGATTATGAGAACACACAGTCCTCTTTTATTGTCATTTAGTAATGCATGCGTTAAGAAATGGTACAATATTCCTTCAGAAATGATACCACAGAAACACAAGACAAACCGACTGAAAAACTGACAAAAACCACATAATTATAACATATAGTTACAACAATACAAAGCAATACCGTAATTTGATGAAGAACAGACCATGGGCACGGTTTAAAAAAAAGTTTCAAAGTCTCTCGAAAGTCCCATCATCTCATGCAGACATGTAGAAGGAAGAAAAAAAACTCTTCCTGCCATGAGCTTCCAGCGCTGTAAACTTGCCGATGCAGCATCCTGGAAGCACCCGACCATAGCCGACTCTTGAGTCCGTCCAAAAACTTCGAGCCTCTGGCACCGAGCACCATCTCTGCCGAGCGCTTCAACCCCGACCCCTGCCCCGGCAATAGGCAAAGCTGAGGATTTGGGGCCTTCCCCTCCGGAGATTCTCGATCACACAGTAGCAACGGCAGCAAAGCAGGCATTTCAGAAGTTTCTCCAGGTGTTCCTCCATGTCTGTCTCCATCAAATCAAGATTGTGCACGGCCCCTAGTTAACACATAGTATATCATCTCGGAGCGGCCACACGCGCTGCATCGCGCCGCCATCTTCTCCTCCTCCTGCAGAATTAAAACTTTAATTCTGCGAAAGAGGAACTTTATCCCTGGTGTTATGCTTAAATCGTTCCAGTTAAGTGATGCTTATTTGTTGACAAGATAATACAAGACTCTCTCATTTTAAGAGATGTCCTGGAATAAAGAAATTTACGACAGTGCACTGTTGGGCTTGTTCATGTTGCTAGCTGCTCAATATGGGAATATGTGAGGATGATATTAGAAACAAACAAAATGGTACTTCTTTGTAGTACTCTTAAGTAACATTTACTTATTTCATGTTTGTTTTGCTACAATAAATTAATATATTCATAAATTGAACAGAGTAGTGGGCAATGAGAATAAACAAGAATATTTTGTATTACTTTCTCTTATTGAAAATATTAGAAGGTTGGAAGTGACTGTCATTGTGCCTAAATAACATACATTTTTCTTCCCGTAAGGACTGTTTCCACTTACAGTACCTCTTAAAAAAAAACTTGATTATCTGCTTTTTTTTAGAGCCAAAAAGATTGTATTGAAGGGATTGAGCACTGAGCACCTCCTAGAGTTACAAGAATTGGCTTGTCAATTGAAACTTCCAAATTACTTGGTGCAAGATGCAGGAAGAACCCAGGTAAATATTAATTTCCTTTTTGAACTTAAAAATACCTTTTAGCTATAAATATCACATTTGGGATTGAACATTAGTTTCTTCTTATGCGTTTTTATGTGGATGCTAATTTAAACTGTAGAATAGTTCCGATTTTGTGAGGAACTCTTTTTGACATTTGAGCCTCAAAAGCGAGTGAGGTTTTTCATAACTGAGGGACCCCTCACAGGTCAGCTGCTGCCTAAAAAGGAACACCCACCACAAACATTCCAGAATGATAATCAGCTTGTGGATGAATGACTCTTCAGATTCTCTAAAAATGCCTACACTGCTATTAAAATGTTATACCTGTACTGTGTTAATATTTACTTTGTGATTGGGCCTGATTTTCTTTGGTTGGCAGAACTAACTACTGATTTTTAACCACTACCTAAGCTTGCTTCCCAATATTGACCATTAATGCAAGATCAGATTAATCAAGGAGCCCATGAATGCAGAAAGGCAGATTAACAAGGTGCTCAGGTATAAAGGGTAATTCCTCTTAATGGCCCCAGTATAGAATTTTAGAGCAGAGAAATGCAGAAGTCATACAAATGCAGAAATATTAGTTGAGGCTGCAGTGAAATAACTGAATGCATTACTGGTCCCATTACAAGAAGGAGGTGACAGAACCAGAGAGGGTTTAGAGAAAAGTAATGAGAATGCAAGGGATTTGGAAGTTTAGACGTGAGGAAAGACCTATAAAACTAGATGTTTACAGTATTGTGAGATTTTATTTGGATATATAAAATAGTGTACTCAATATGGAGTGACTGGCTTTTTTGACCAGCAAAACCAGCAATTACAGAGCATTGTTTTAAGTTAATAAGAGGGACTTGGGGTAATTTTCTTCACCCATGGATTGGGGGCAATTTGGAATACATTACATTAAAGGGTGGTGGTGTAGAAATCTTCATTGTAACTGGGTAAGCACTTGAATTAACAGACAGAAAGTAGGATTATTTCAGTTTGAATAAAAGGAGGAATAAAATCATTGCCATTTACACTGTAAACTTTTGTGATTGTATACTGAGGGTGACATGGTAAAATGGAATCTTAATCTCAGGTTAACAAGAAAACTGCTTCTAGTTTCAAATTGGTATTTTCATGATGAATAATATATATGTTTTTGAACTCAAGATTGCAGCTGGATCCCGCACAGTCCTGGCAGTCATGGGGGAGGAGAAGTTGGTTAATCAGGTCACAGGGAGTCTTCCACTGTTGTGATATTAACAACTAATATCGGCTTCGGCAGAGGTGTCACTGAAGGAATAATGAAAGAGACGTTAACTTGTACTTGCTGAGTAGCTGCGTGATGATACGTTTATTGACATAAAATTTGATTCTTAAGTATTTTTTATCATTGTTGTGCCTTTAAACTTGAAGGTTAAGATTCTTCCTTCCAAGAAAATATCAACTTTTGGTTTAGTTGCTTTCTGTTTCAGTATTCTGTAATTTTTCAAAGTCATTTGGACTGAATAATATTTGGGACAAAGGACATTTGTGAAGGTAAAGGAACTGACATTTGTCAAGCAGCTGGAGCTGTCTTTCATAGATATAGGCAATAATAGTAGATTAATGGCTAAGCTTCTGAATACATGGTGATCTACTTAAGGTGGTCCTGAATTTTTTTTGTGCTGAATTAGGATGTTGAAGCTTAATAGTTAAGGATGTGCAAAATTATAAATAGGGTAAAATAACAACTCACATGAATTAAAGGAAATGGCTCTTAGTGTTCCCTGCAAAATATGGGCATTGTATAAACAACTATTTATTGAATGACCATGTATTCTGATCCAGTTAAATGACAAATTAACTGGTACTTCTCATTCCGGTCAAAGCTAGTGTTTTGGATTTAGTCTATGAAGTTTTATTTATGAGTTGTTACTGAAGTGTTTCTGAGGTGTTCTCTCTTCTGGTGAAAAGATGTATTCAGCTGAAATGTTATTTGTTGCTACGCTGTACATCTTTATAAATTCCATTTGTGACAGTTCACATTTTAAACATGCATCCCACATTGTTGTAAACAGCAACACTACATTGCATTTGGCTTACATTGCAACTTTAGGAAGAAGTGAAGGTCACACTTATCCTTGGCTAAATTTATAAAATATTAGTTCTGAGAATACAACTCAGAATTCCAGAAACCAGTCATAACGAACTAATGTGAAATCATCTTGTGTGGTTGAGTATGACAGAGGTCAGTGTATTGTAAAACTATGGTATTAAAACTGTCATGTAAGTACATTCATAATGATTTATGGTTGTATATGTGACCCTTGGTGGAATGTATAACAGAGGCCCTTTCATCCAGTCTATTTTTTTGTGAAAATAAATTAAACCTTAACTTTGCACCTTTTCAACCATCTCTAAATGAGCAGTCCCTTACTTATTAATAGTGTAGGCAAATGTAAAAATGAATTTGCAAAGTTTTATAACTGCCAGTGATAGATTTTTTTGTTAATAGATGATGGCCAACCCTTCATAAGCTTATGTCCATTCAAGAGGAGCAAATATTATCTTACTGTAGTGACCAGTTAGTCCTGAACCATGTAGTGAATTTGTAACAGGCTTGAAAAACCATTCACTAAACCAAAATGTTAATTAAATTATAACAGATTTTGCGGTTTCCAATTCACAAGCAATTTTGCAAATGCTGCATCTCTAGAGCTACATACACAAAATACTGGAGGAACTCAGCAAGTCATGCTGCAATTATGGAGGGGAATAAATAGTCTTGGCCCAAAACTATGGACTGTTTATATCCTCAATAGATGCTTCCTGACGAGCTGAGTTCCTCCAGCATTTTGTGTGTATTATTGCTGAAATTGTCTTGGTTAACATGCTCAGTGTAACTGGCAACCGCTCAGTTTATAGTGGTATACCTTGCTTAATAAGTACAATTGTAACTGCTACGGGACAGTGCTGTCTCCTAGTTATGCAGATATAGACTGGATTTGCGACTAAATGCCACTGTGCAGGTAGTGTCAGGGCTTCTCAACCCATTTCAATTGAATGGCTCCTTGTGCTGGTCCACTGTTCCTCATAAGCAACACTGTCATACGATGAACAAAGAATTGACAGAACTATCACAGAAGCACTTAAGATAACATCAGCCTTTTTTTGGGGGGGGGGAGAAGCATGTATTATATATGCTGTGGACATTAATCTACTATGCAGATAGAAGAACTGTGATGCTTACAATGTATGGGAAAATACTTAAGAACTATGGTCCCTGGTTTTTAATTTCACTTGGTGACAATGGACATCTCTTTATGGGTTCATGACCATGATTGTTCTGGCAATCTGTTCCACTAATGGCCATAAGTCTCAAATCATTAAACATATCATCAACTTGCTGATTAACCAGTGATAGGAGGCAGAAAACTTTACTTAATCATTAGGCATTTCTAGAAGCCGTTGGCTGAACAGTCAAGTGTGAGAATCAACTTAATTAAGGGTGTTATCTTATGACCTTGTGTATCATTTTATTAACAATGGGAGTGTAATGCTGCAGAAACCTAAGCATATCTTTGGATAAGATAAATAGGTAATCCTACTTCTTTGAATAAAGTGGCAAGTTAAATTGTTTCGATCAGTAAAAGTAATGAATTTAAGCTGTTGTGAGAACAGTCGAATGATCGTCATTAACAATAATAAATTCAATGACCAGAATCTACTTTTATACATCACATAGCTATGGAAGACAATCCTGCTGCAGCCTGTAAGGAGTTTGTGCTTTCTCCCCATTACCATCTGGGTTTTCTGACTACTCCAGTCTCCTCCAGTAGAAAGACGTACTGGTTGGTAGGTTAATTGGTAGTTATAAATTGTCCCATGATTAGGCTAGGATTAAATTGGGGGATTGCAGGGTATGGCTCGAAGGGCAGAAAGGACCTATTCCACATTATATCTCAATGAAAATACACAGTTTGTGGCAGAAAATTAAGTTTACAAGAGGCATTAATTCTGTTGTCCAATCAGTAAACACTACAAAAAAAAAACAAAGCATTCCTCATACTCACACTGTTTCTGCTTTTGTTTGGGGACATGTACTGTCAAGAATTGAAAACGGACTAGCTGGTGTAAACTGGTTTTGTATCTATTAAGTCCCAACATGTTCACTCAATTTCTCTAGGAGGTTCATTATAAACGGTAACAAATAACTTTACCAGTATTGTTTGTAATGTAAGGATCTGTTTGTAATGTCTGTTCATGTTTGGGTGGTTCCGTGCAACTTGCCCACAACTGAGGCCTAGCGGCTGTGACACAATTATGTTCAATTGCCCAGCTATTGTTCTTGACTTGTAGCACAGCATCTGCATTCAAGGTATGTAATGCATATTTGAACCATGTTTTTAAAATCATACAGGGAGCAATTTTATTTTCCATATATGAGTTTGGAGTGAATGAATAGTTTTTAGAATCCTAAAAGTATCATAAGAATTTATAATTTCTAAAATGAATAGAATTTATTGATGTTACCCTAGCAGAAGAGTAAAATTGTTAACTATTACTATAGCGTTTCATATACATTTTAATTTAGATCCAGCCCTTAGAGCACCTGCTGTAAAATTACTCAATTATTTCATTAAAAATATGTCCAGTAAATTGCAAAACACATTGCATCATCAAGGAGTGCCGAGTTAATTTGATTTTCCATTCTTAATCTTACAAGGAAGTTAGCAAGCAAGCTTTAAAAAAAACAATCCCTTTAAGTTATAAAGTTATATTAGACTGCTCTGGCAAAAAGAGGCACACAGATGAGTTGGGGAAGTCAGGTCAACAGTTATGGACATTTTGGCATTAGCTGTAGTTTTACAAGGCCTCAAGATACAAAAAAAAACTGACCTCTTTATGATGTGATCAATTCTCCTGCATTTTAGCTCTATCGTAACACCAATTCAATACACAAAAATTAAGTGTGAAACTTATACAGCATATTTTCCTCTTCACCCTCTTACATTTAACCTTTGGAAATTGAAATGAACTAATCTGCAGTTGAATTTTTCCCTCATGTTTAGAAAATACATTAGTGGAGATACTACAGTATATAATTCAAATGAGTAAATAACTAATAAATTCTATCTTGTGAACTAATTGGACTAAATATCTCCCTTCCAAAACACATTTTGCAGTCTGTCATTTTATTACAGATGGCAGTTGAGTCCATAGGCCTGTAATATGCATAAACGATTCCTATCGTAAGTGTCATGTGCACTAGGGCTTCTTTTCAGCGGAAGCAATACAAGGGCAAACACATAATCCAATCTACCAAAAAGCTTAAGGTATGGTTAGCCACTAGTAATTGATCATCTATTGTTCACAAGGAAGGCCTAATGATTGTTCCAGGCCTTGAAGGATTTGCTAAAATAACATCAATTCACCTACTGTAGAACTAGTATCTCAAACTACTACAGGGGACCTGCAATCTCTTAATATTGTTTACATGTCCATTTGTTTAAAAAAATGCATTTACCATGAATATAATGCCAAGTCTGGCACGCAGCTAAACTGTACTCGATGCCACAGCCAATATAGGGAAAACCTGGGTGGGCAGCGTGCGATTTAAGAGAGATAGCGAACAGCTTTTCTCAATTACATACCAGCATTCCACATATATTGTGTATTGTGTAACAAACAATCCATAAACATGAGACAACGCAACACACGAGACTCTACCCTAGTCGATTTGCATTCGGGGAAAAAAAAGGAAACGGAAGGGTGAGGGAGGGCAGGAGACCGTGCCTTTGGGGGCTGCCGCCAGCCACAGTGGGTGTTGGCCGTCCATTAGATCACTCGCTTCGTGAAAGGGGCACTGGGGCAAGCGGACATGACGATTCGGGCAATTTCTCCCGCACCACCGAGGCAAAAACTCCCACATTTAAAACATCTTTTTTTTAAAAGGGGAAGCTCTTTGACCAAAAGAATCCACCGTGAAAACCGAAAAGATAACTTACATACCGGACAAAAGAACCGCGAGTGGATGAGCAGCGAGCAGCACCCGGACTCCACCTTAGGTGGGGCGGGCTCCCGCCAGCGCCATTTTGTCCTGCAAATAAAGCCAAAGCCAACATCTCGCCTCGCAAATTAAGTTTTATTTTTCGACGCCATTCCGATACATTTTATAAATTAACTGTACATTTTCTCTTAAAATATATATACAGAAATCCGACAAACGTCTGGCTATCTGCGCTCCACACTACCAAACCGATCAGGCTTTTATTTTATTTTTCATTGGAAACAGTGATTGGTTTTATAATCCACACGTAAATACGGACGGCATTCAACACTCCGTTAAAATAGCTGAGGAAAAAAGGCAACTTTTCTCGGTTTTTTTGGTACTGAAAATCCACTAGACGTGTCTTTAACCATGTCCTTCCCGCATAACTGCCTTTAGCCTTCTTGCTCCCGCTTGACTTCCACCCGATTCTACCGATCAAATAAACCCCACCCCCGCAGGGGAAAAAAGGGGCGTATGATGTCGCCTGGATTGGCATGCAGGCCGACCAATGAACCTGAGGAGAGATTCAAATCACGACCCGGTTTATTTCAAATCCTCCAATCGGCGAGTGGAGGGGGCGGTACTGGTTCCAGCCGCGGAGCCGCCCCTCTCGGGCTGTGCGAGGAGGAGGAGGAGGAGGAGGTGGCAATCGCCGCCTTCCCGGCCAGGCCCTGCACGCCGGCTTAGGGAACCCCGTCGTCTTTTGTCAGGGCGGCCCGGCCTGGCCTGGCCGGGCCCGCCATTTCCGAGCGAATGGAGGGGGGGGGGAGGGGGAGGGGGAGGGGGAGGGAGAGGGCCGGGAGGGAGGACGGGCTGCGGAAGTAGCCGCGGCTGCAGCTGCATCGCCTCTCAGACTGAGGCTGGTTTAGGCAAGACGGAGTTGGCCCCAGCTGCAAATAGAGTGAATTGTCTCGTGATAACGAATGGTTACCTGAGGGCGAAAGTCCCCAAAATAACAACAAACTCTATCCCGCCTGGCTTCCCTTCGGAACAAGTTTTTTTTTGTTTAAAGATCCTACTTTGTCAGTCGAGAGCGTTCTCAACCATCTGCAAATTCCGCCCACACCTCTTCCTCAGCAATCCCCATCTTCTTTCTTTTCCCCACCCCCCTGAAACGTCAGAGTGAAGCTGTAAAGGCTCGTTCGGTGTCCCCAGGAAAGCCCGAGGCTCTGCTTAAGGCCTGGTTGGATGAATCCTGAGCTTTTAACAATAACACAAAAAATAAACACACAAGGAAGGAAAGAGAGTGTGAGAGAGAGGAAAAAAAGAACATTAGAAGAGGGGAGAAGGCAGTCCCATTCAGAAACGATTATTGAGAGAGAAATCGGTGAGTTTTCCTGTTTATAATTAGGTTGCCTAGGAATTTGATGGTTTTTATTGGTGTGAGTGTTGATAGCGTTTACACGATGAACACGACTCACTTTTAAAGATTTATGAATAATTTTAATCCTATTTCAAACATCCTTTCTTTCCATTGCAGACTTTGATAATTACACTTAAACGAATGAATTAGTTAGCATATGTGCATTTTGATAGATTTATTTCACCTCGTACAACTATCTTTAATATTTTCTTCATTAGAATGCAAAATCAAAGGGAGGGACAGAGGGGCTGGGCTCTAGGGTAGCTCTCAGCCAGGAGACATTATCGGATCTTGGGGTCTTGCTCAGGTATTCCCCTCAAAAAACAATTTACATTCAACCTGCTCAATTATCAAAATGTTAAAATGCTTAATGCTGTTATCTATATTGTCCAAATTTTATTAGAAATGACGTTTTGAATACGTATCATAAGGCTTATTTTCAAGATACATTAATTTGAAATTAATATAGAATACTTCAGATTTGACTTTATTTCAAATCCGATTGTGGCATCCAGTTTTCACCGGTAAGGAAAAAAATAGAATCGCAGATATGATTTGTGTTGCTGTTTTTGGATGATTATAAAGAAATAGTTTGATTATTATCGGTGATTAAGGAAATAGCACTTTTTTTGGAAATCTTTTATAATAGAGTATGGCCTCTTCGAACCACATGGTCTAGAAAGGTGTTCCAGTTGATGATGACATGTTTGTTTTAGTTTTGCCTACCTTAGATAGATTTTTATTCCAGACTTTCCAATAAATGATTTTGGAATGAGATGCAAAATTCAAAATGTGTTATGTTCCAAACGTAGATGCTTTTAGTTTCCTAGATGAAAAGATAATTTCATCATAAATCCAGACCTTGTTATGATATGTGTTAATTCTCGCCGTTAGTGCATTTTATCTTTGTCAGTGTCGTTTCTGAGACGCACGAGTTGAACCCAATATCTTATTCTTCTCGGAACCCAAGGATTCCTGTAAAATCTTGGCTGCTGGGAGGGTGAGGGGCAATACTTTGGTTCCAAATCGTAACGAACGATGCACTTTGTTTAGCGTAATAAATTGTGTGCCGGTGATTCTATTCTCATTTCGATGTTTCTCAGAGGCCTAACAATAAATCGCTGTAAATGCAACATTCCCCTGCGTCACCAGGAAGCCAAATCTTGTGTCTTAAAAAAAGATCTTCAGACCAGGGGAATGCTAATTGCTAACTTTGTATCTACGATATTCATTTCAACGTAGATCCCCTTCAATAGTAAGCAGCATAGCAACTTAATTTTCTCGGGTTGTAAAATAATCGTGGATACCCATAATCTAAACTCTGACCTAGTTATTTATTAAATCTTCAGTGGTAACTTGTGCCGTGTGTGTGTGTGTGTGTGTGTGTGTGTGAGAGAGAGAGAGAGAGTGTGTGTGTGTGTGTGGGGGGGGGTTGGTGTTGGGGGAAGGGTTGGTAGTCTGCTCTTACTGTGTGTTGGTTTTGTCTGAAGGTTTTTTAAAGGTTGGTCTTCGAGTGCTTATTTGAAAGTTATTTGGTTTTAATATTAAATTTCTTGGAAATTGCTTCAGTAGTAATTGAAGGTAAGAATGGCATTAACTGAAGATATTATACGTAGAACCGTACTTATTATTTTCCTGAAATTATTAAGATCTGCGAAAGGTATAGATTAATTGCATATATGATTTTTTTGGTGTATTAACTTACAAAGCTACATCTGATTTACTGCTTTATTTAAAATAATTTAATCCATATTAGTGGTCGAGAAAGCATAACATCGATTATTAGGACCCCGTGTTGTAATTGCAGAATTCAAAAAAGAGAGAAAACAGGTTGGTATTGTGTTCTTTCAGTAGAACTTGTTATTGTCTGAACAGAGAATTCAGCTATATGCTGAACGAAGCTTTCTATATTCGGCGCTGGCGGAAATTGAGTCTGAGGCTTTGAAGTTAGGGCAAGGCCCGATATGTCTGGGAGGCTGGATTGCATTTCAAGGGCCTGACACAAATGTTTAGCGCTGAACAGTCGATGCATCACCTGTACAGGTCTTCGTCTTTCTGGGATATAGATGGTAAAAGTGGATTGATTACGTTTATTTTGTTGTAGAGATTAATGGTGATTTTCCCATGCAGTTTTAATAAAAAGGGGGAGGGGTAGGTGTAGAACCACCACGTACTGGATATTGAAATAGAAATATATAGTAACAGAATCGTACTTTGCCTGTTCCTCTTCAGCTTCAACTATCTTATTAATAAGTTTTGAGATTGCTGTTTTGAAACTAGTGATGAATTTTGTGAGGGTGAGTGGAAGAATTCCTGTACAAGAATCAGTGGGGGAGGGGACTGATTTTAGTCTGGCTCCATCAGTCCCAGCCCTTCGACAGGTTTTAGGCTCAAAATTGGTGATACCAAAAACGCTTTCGTGTGCTGATTGCAGAGTTTGTGTCAGGAGAAAGTTTTAAAAAAGACATTATTCATATTTTGGTGCTTTAAAGGATCTGTGGGTTGCATGCTTGCAGCTTTTTAATTCCAATTTAAGACGCTTGATATTGGAGCAAGAGTATGCTATTTACCTGGAAAACTTCAATATAATACGAGCAAAAGTATTTATTGTTCAGGAGTCCATATTTTCGTCACGTTCCATACCAGTCTTTGATCCAGGCAAATCTTTTTTGTGTTTTAACGAATACGGATCTTACTGCAGTGATTGTATAGCTGGAGGATTTTAGGCTATTATGACCCGTCCCAAAAAAGAAAAAAGTTTAAAATCAAAGTGGGTCAGAATGATTCACTTATTCTATTAACCGTACGTGTTTCAAATGCTAAGATATTGCAAATAAGCGTTCATTTATTATTTATTACCTTCACCGGTGATCAGTAAATGTATAAGCGACCTAAGTTGGTGGTTTTGTGGCTACGGGACAATCCTAACAGTTAGTTTAAAAATTGTGTTGCAGTTGTGGGTGTGGGGGAGGGGAAGGAGCACCAGCGTAGAATTGCAACTTCATTGATACTGTAGTCAATGTTGTGATGCATTTCTTCGAATCACGAGCTGAAATTGCTGCCGGGACTAAATATATATTTTGGGTATTTGCATGGTTTGTGCACTATTTTGTGGTGTTAGGAAATCGATTTTAATATGCCTCTTGTTTAATATCAGTCTCAAGGATTCTGTTGACGTTCTCTTTGTGAGTGGTTGACGCTTACTTCGAACGTGTGACCTATCAATATAAGTACATGAAATAAAATTTAACATGTTTCATTGAAAAGTTGCAAAAATATGGCGTGGTGGAAGAAACTGTCTCATGCCTTCAGTGAAATTTGATCTCGCATGAATTTCCTAGCATATTAATGAATAGGCAGATGGCCGTGGTGCGTTCGTGGCGAGTGAAGATTATGTTCAAATTTTGGTCACGTTTATAAATGGTCCATCTTTCCGACATCACATTTCCAAGAATAAACACATCTTTCGGATTTTGTATTATCCCTGTTTCGGTATAGAACAGTTAGACAAAGTAAAGCAACAGCCTTTTTTTGCTTTAGTAAGTGAACTGACGAATTGGATGTTAGGAAATGTTTCATCCATTGCAGAGGATGCGAGTAGATTAGCCAATGGATAAAGGCAGATCATTATTTCCGGCTGTAACGTCTATAATTTTATCGCAATAAAAGTAGAGATTATAATCAATCTGTAAAAATTATAAACAACTACATTTAAACCTTTGTTAGGCAATAATCACCGATCGGTGGCGGCCCACATCAATCCTGGGGTTTGGCGTGCTTGATTACCCCAGATCAGAATACACGGATCTGGGTTGACGGGATTGCTCTAATTTGAGCAAACCGTTTCTCGAACATTATTTTATGTACCATAAAATACTATCTTGGGGAAAATCCGTGAACACCGATGGCTTAATCTGCCTGTTTGAGGAATGTATAATAAATCACTTAAAAATTAATGTACTTTAAACTCCAGTAGGCCTTTTTAGGAAAGTAGCTAGTTGCTTGTGAACTGGTTTCCTGGGAGTTACAACCTTCATTTCAATGTCCAAATTACACCAGAGAATGTTTTAGTGTGTTTTTTTTGCAGTAATAACCAATTTTTGAATGAAATTGATCTATCTTTGAAACAAAACAGCTTCCGAGGAAAATCTGGTGATTGCAAAACTATTGTGTTACCCCATTATCCATCCTACAAGCAGTGACTGTATTTTGTTGGAAATTGAACGGGAGTTGATGTGTTTGCTGATGTGAAATGTTTTAATTTGCCTGGGTACGAATATTATGTGGAAATCCAAATAGTAGTGCTTCAGTTTGTTATTGGGAAGCCTTTTGTATCCATATATTGTATATGTTATGCTAGTAAAATTAGGAAAGTGGGGACGTAAAATCTGATGCTGTTTTCTGGGATTGTACCACATTGTTGCCCTTCACAGCTGTCACTTAATGTTTTGTACATGAAATGGTACTGGAATTTCAGAGAAAGGATAATTATCATAATGGGCTTTTTCGAATGCTAATTTTATGTCTAACGTCTGCGAAAAGAAAAATGGCCACAATTCCAAAGACTGAAGTACTTATTTTCAAAGGCATGATCAGCACTCACACTTATGGAAGCTATGTTTAAGATAGCAATTTTCCTCATTTCGGTCCTCTTCTCCTCCAACCCCCATCCGATTTTTTTGCAAAGTTTTATGGTAAGGCTTACAGAACTCCTGCAAAATTCCAATCATAAAATAAAATATGAAGACAAGGAAATCAAGTAAGTCTACCCAGTAACTTTATTTCATAACTGTAGTGATGAGTAGATGATACAAATGAGAAATTATTGGTCGTTCTACACACGGCACCTTTAGAAATTAGTTTGCAATGGGTTGTTTCCTTTGAGAGCTTTGGATCATGGCGTGTTGACAGACCGCAGTTGATCTAACATTAGGTAATTGGTTCAAGTTGCGTTTCCCTTATCCTGTATAAGGATTTATGGTGAGATATGCAAATTAACTTCTTTGGTCCCATTTTCTTCAGGCGTTTGGATTGTTTCCAAGTCGAATTTCATCTTTAACAAGCGATTGGTTATTTGCTTTTGATTGGCTGATTGTATTTATAAGAATTGCAGAAAACTTTAAAAAAGAAAGCCCTTGCTTGGAGAAATTTGCTAACTACGCTTGTTTTAGGAGTAATAAGTTCTGCTGATTAATATTCTAAGATTGTGTTTTATTAAACATGGTTTCGACGTATCCTCAACCGGAAATAATTGTTGGAATACTGCGAGGCTTACTCCACGTATTCAAATACGAACAGCAAACTTCTCCTTTTATGGAGAACGCTACAGCCAACCGTCTGTGTAGGTGATTGTTTCGATCCGATATTTAATGTGTTACAAAGCTTTAGACGAGCATTTTAAACTGTTCGACTGATATTCCCTCGTTTTAACTTTTGTGGTCAGTGCTGTGCCCGATGGCGGACAGTCCGCCTGCCACCCCGGACCATTCGTTCGTGCATCGCTTCGCTCTTCCAGTATTTGACAATTTCCTCATCAGAAAGGCTGAGACACCTGGAAATGAAATATAGCTGATGGCGAGAGAGACTGGGGACACGCCGGTCCATTTAGAGAGTTTACTGAATTAAATGAAGATTTATTGAAAAACTGGCCCCAGTAACGCTCTAGTATCCGATTCCGCAAAGGGTGTGTTGGATGAGGGATGGGGGATGGGGAACGATAAGACTGAATGGGAAGCTATGGGCAGCCGTGAATTAGGGACGCCATCTTTTACAGTGCAATGAGCACGTACACAATCCTTTTAATTTTTTTTGGTGAGATCGGATTGCGTTTAAAAGAAAAACGAAAATAGATATTCAGTTGGAAATGGCTGCCCTCACTTCGGATTTTCCTGTGTAATTGTGAGTGTAATGTCACAATGCAACAGGGAGAGGAATGCAGGGTGTGCGATTGCAGAAACAGCCAGCCGGTGCCTGGAGGTGGATTAATGTTCTCAAAAGAGATTGCATCATCCTCGCTCCCACTGGGCCTCTAAAACCTTTCCAGCTGTAAAGTAGCCAAAAATAAACCAATTATGAGAGAGCACAAACATAGGCGGCTGATTTTTTGCAGCGTATGTATAAAGGAGCGGGGCAGTCGTGCCCTTATCCCCTTGGTTTAAAGCCCATCGCAGCTAACCGATCGCGTTAATTCATTTTTTTGTTTTTCTGAAATTATCTCATTGGTTATCCACACAAATATCAAGGAGTAAACAAAAAAAAATTACATCGCAACATCTGTAATTAGGCCGGAGATACATTCAAAAGCGTCCTTCGAAGATAAAGTGAATCGCTCTAGTTTGCTTTGGGCATGGAGGAACATATTATGCTAACACTTCAAAAGGAGTTCAATTGATAGGAAGTAAACGATTCATTAATTTTGTGCCAGATTAGCTTTGCGTAGTTACGTTCCGCATGCGCACAAATAAAATGTAGCCATTCTTCTGTCCTTTCTCCGAGGGGCATCCTACACGTAAATACAAGATCACTTTTGGTTTGTTATCTACGCTTCCCGTTGCAAACCACCAAGTTCTAGTCAAATGAGAAGATCCATTCAACCACGAATCCTGCTTCAAGATCTCTTTAGCCAGAAAAAAACCAAAATTGTAGGAAATAGCAAATGTGGGGGAAGGGCGGTAAAAAAGCCAAAGTAATGTAAAGGTGGGGGAAAAACAGAAATGCAAGATGAAACTTCCCGAGGTCAAATATTAATACAACCTAAAATGCAGTAAATCCAGAAAAATAAAGTCCCTCCTCTTTGCTGTTCCTTAATCATAACTGATCCAATCGTAGTGTCAACTCCATTTTTATTTTCTCAATTTGCAGTTCAGACCTAATCGTTGATCTCTAGCTTATGCATGTTTGTGCATGTGCACAGGCTGTATTGACTTGTGCTGTCCATGTGAAGGTAGTTTTGATATTTTGCAGTTTTAGAAATTACTGAACTATGGAATGAAACAAAATCGTCATTGTACCTGTGCAAACATGAATCAAAAATTTTGCAACATTGAAGTTGGGTTTTAAAAACACACAGGAAGGCTTTTTGAAGCAAAAGGATGAGTTGTTTTAAGAGAAAATGAATTCAGTGTGATATTAGGATGTGGTCATAGAATCAGATTTAATATCACCGGCATTATACATGATAAACATAGAGGAAAAAATGGAGTTAAATATAACAGTTAAGTTGAAATATGTAGTGCAAAAAAAAGGTAGTGAGGTCGTGTTCAATGTCCATTTAGGAATGGTATGGCAGAGGGGAAGGTGGTGTTCCTGAATCGCTGAGTGTGTGTGCCCTCAGGCTCCGGTGCCTCCTTCCCAACAGTGACATGGTGAAGATGGCCTGTCCTGGGTGGTTGGTGCTGCCTTCCTAAGGCACCGCTCCTTGAAGGTATCTTGGAGACTATGGAGGCTGGTACTCATGATGAAACTGACTAATTTTACAAGTTTCTGCAACTTACTTTGATCTTGTGTAGTAGCGCACCTCCCCAACCTCCATACCAGACGGTGATACACCTAGTCAGAATGCTCTTCATAGTACATTTCTAGATTTTTGCAAGTGACAAACCAAATCTCCTCAAACTCCTAATGAATTATAGTCACTGTTTTGCCTCTTTATAGCTGCATCAATGTTGCATCCAGGTTAGGTCCTCAGAGATATTGACAACCAGGAACTTGAAATTGCTCACTCTCTCCACTTCTGATCCCTTGTCTTATACTTCCTAAAATTCAGTGAGCTCTTTGGTCTTGCTGACGTTGATTGCAAGGTTGTTGCTGTGACACCACTCCACGAACTGGTATATCTCGCATCTGTACACCCTCTCGTCCCCATCTGAAATTCTGCCAACAATGGTTGTATCATCTGCAAATTTATAGATGGTATTTGAGCTATGCCTAGCCACACAGTCATGGGTGCAGAGAGAGTACAGTGGTGGGTTAAGCACACATCCCTATGGAGTGCCAGGATTTGAAGATGCAGGGAAGGAGAAAGAACATAGGATATATTTGAAATGTTCTCAGTTTATCTTTAAAAGGGAGAATAGTCATTTTTTTTAATGGGTTAGGGTTATCAAAAAATTTAGAGGGTGAAGGTGTAAGAAGTTGTTCATGAAGGTCTGCTTGTTTTCATCATTTCCTTTCTTTGAGCAAGGAATGGACTTTAGAAAAGTGTCTCCCAGAAGTGGGTGCACAAGCTGTTATACACAGATTTTATTGAGCCTGAAAGTAAATCTGATTGATTTATTAAAGCTAGACATTTGGATGAGATTAAGTAGCATCCTCAAGGACCTACCTTTTAATCTCAGTACATTGCAACTGGCTACAGGAGACAGGTTTTCATCAATAGTGGCTGTCTCACACTGTTTAAAAGCAAATTCAAGTTTTAGTTCATCATCTTAATGAAAGAACTTGCCTTTTGGAAGAATGTTTCCCACTTAGAATTTAGCGAATTTGGTGTGTTAACATTGTGGATGTTGCTGTATGTGGGAGTCAGCTTATCAGGGGCAGACTATACAAATCTCTTCTGATAAATGGAGCAAAGCAATGACAGACTTTTCTGATGGTGATACCGTACAGACATTATCAATGATATCACTAGTGATTCATTTTGAGTCTTGCTGCAAACACTCAGTTCCAGAATTCATCACAGATTTGGTGCAAGCAGCTGAATTTGAGGAGTGAGATGAGTGGAAAATTGAAATCAATGGGGTATTAGGTGTAAAGTGATCCATTGGTTGCAGTCATATCTTGCAGACTGATTGATCATGGTTGTTAAAGGTCAGTTATCCTAGTGACTGGACACATCTGTGAGAGTTACTCAGAGTGCTTTTTTTTTGTAGGCTAAACCACCTTAGGATGCAGCTTCAAGGACTTTATTTCTGTCATGAGGTTAGAAGTTCAGATGCATGTCAACAATAGCAAGATGTTCATTTCTGTTCTTAACTCAGCATGAACTGTTTTCTTTCCTGCTTGCATCAAAATCTAGTTGATATTCGGGGTTGGGCTGTGAAATAACAACTAACGTTTACAGCACAAAAATGCCTGGCAGTATCTGTTTGCATCAAGAGAGAATCACTTACTCTTGACATCAGATATTAATGTCATCATTGAGAATGCTACCATTAACCTCAATGAAACTGAGCTGGGCAGCCAACAGATACATTGGCCTCAAGTAATGCTGGGTGTCCAGCAAATGACTGCCAAAACTTAAACATCATCTACAAATTACAATTCAGGAATGTGATGGAATATTTTGCACTTATCTAGATGGATTCAGTATCAATGAATGCAATGACACTCTTAGGACAAAGTAGCCCACTTGATTATAACCTTTAGCAACATAGGTAAGGTGATTGCAGTGTCTGCAAAGTACTTTGCAGTTATTTATCTGAGCTACTCCGACAGCAATCTTGAAGCTTTATTTAGTGATACAGCATGGAGTTGGCCCTTCGAGCCACACTGCCCCAGCAATCCCTGAGAAACCCGATTAACCCTAACCTCCTCACGGGACAGTTTAACCTACCGGGTATGTATACGGATTGTGGGAGGAAACTGGAGGAGCTGGAAAAAAGCCACACATTCCAAAGGGAGGATGCACAGAGACTCCTTTTAGAACAATGCTGGAATATACCGAGCTGTAATGGCATCATGCTAACTGCTACACTTCTGTGGCGCCCTTTTGTTACCATCACAAACTAACAGGCACCTGGAAACATCATCAGAAGGTTCCCCTACATTCACACTGACTTGAAAATAATTGCCATTGCTTCACATTGCTGCAGACAATCCTGGAATTTCATTCATAACAACACTTTAGGTGTACTAATGTCTGTCATTCAAGAAAGTGGTTCATTGCTTCTCATAATTAATAAATGTTGCCCTTGGCAGTGATGCTTAGATCCTGTTAATGAATTGACAAACAAGTTCAGTGTCATAGATACCTAGTTGTGTAAAATGAGAGATGACTTTTGTGAACTGGAAAACTGAAGAAATAGTACAATGTAAATATTATGTTGTAGTTTTTCAGTGATTGTTAAATGACTGAAATTTTTCATCCAGCAAATTGTTCACCCATAGTGTGAATATTTTCAGATAGAGTTTGAATTTGGGCAATAATACTGTTTAAAATTTTACAGGCATTAATCATTAACCAATTGCAGTATTAGTCAATTTTTAATAAACCTTAAGATTGTGAAAGGGAGCTGTAGATTTTTCAACTCGCTCATCTCTCTCTGTCTGTCCCCTTTATACTGGTTGTCTCCTGATGCACGGTTTCAGTCTGAAGTGTGGACCATTACTTACCACTGCCAACGCTGCTTGACCTGCTGAGTTCCTCCAGCTAATGGTTGCTCCTGATTCCAGCATCTGCTGACTCCTCTCTCTTGTAGACTATTGTTTATCCCTCTAGTATAGGTCCTTGCAGACAGTTGTCAATTTCATTGTGTTTCTTTAGCTGAAGGACATATCGCCGAAGGACTTAATATAGTTCTGTACTGAGTTAAGGAGGCAATATATATTTTTTGTAGTATGTTAAACCACATTAAAGTTAATTCCATATTGAAAGAGCCATAGAGTTATTACAGCTTTAAACCGGCCCTTTGAGTCGGCCGTGAAGCCAGTCTAAACTAATCCTATCTGCATGCACTAGATCCATATCCTATTGGTTACCTGTTTATGTGTCTGTCTAAATGCTTCTTAACAATCGTATCTGCTTCTTGGCAGTTCTCCTGACATCATGTTTCAAGCACCTACTACCCTTTCCATATTTTAAAAAAAAATTCCTTTGTAAATCTCCTTCACACTCTTCCCCTCTCATTTTAAATATATGCTCTCCAGTCAGTGCCATTTCCTCACTGGGGGAAAAAGACTTAGAATTTGCCTTATGTATAGCTTTCATAAATTTTATGTACTTCTATCCGGTTTACTTTTGGCCCCCTATGCTCCAGCAATAAAATGATTCCATCTTTATCAAGATTTATTCCCCAATCAAAGTACATCTTTTCTGCATCCTCCTTATCATTCCTGTAATCCAGCAACTAGAATTGCACACGGTCCTCCAAATGTGGTCAACTAAAAGTTTCATAGTCAAACTTTTATACTCAAATGTCCTGAACACTGAAGGAAAGCATATCATATCCCTTCTTTGCCACCATAACAGCGCCTTCATTTCCTGCGGAGCATTAAGAAAGCTCACCTCTGTCCCAGGATACTGATGGACTTTTACCGCTGTACCATTGAGAGCATACTCACTAACTGCATCTCAGTGTGGTATGGCAATTGTCCCATATCGGACCGCAAAGCACTCCAGTGTGTGGTGAAAACTGCCAAGCGGATTGTCCGCACCCAATTACCCATCTTAAAGAACATCTACCATAAACGCTGCCTGGGCAGGGCGAAAAGCATTATCAAGGATGCATCTCACCCTAACCATGGACTTTTTACTCTCCTCCCATCCGGTTGGCGCTACAGGAGCCTCCGCTCCCGCACCAGCAGACACAGGAAGAGCTTCTTCTCTGAGGCTGAACCTCACATTACAGCGCTAAGCAGTATTGCACCCATATTGTACTGTCTCAGTACTTTTATATCTGTGTGCTGTAGCACTTTTTATTTGCAGGTATTTTGTAAATAACACTTCTTTGCATTTCTGGTTAGATGCTAGCTGCATTTCATTGGCTTTGTATTTGTACTCGGCACAATGACAATAAAGTTGAATCTAAACTGATATATCCATTGTATTGCTACTTTCAGAGCTATGGGCTTGTACCCCAAGATCCCTCTGTACATCACTGGCTCAAAGGACCTCTCAAGGTACACTATGCCAGATTCGTCTGAACTGTAGACAATATTCCAGAAGTGGCCTAACTAATGTTTTGTAAAGTTGTATCATGATTTCCCAGCTCTTACATAATGAATTTTCTGCAAGGGAGCACTCTATTGAGTTTGAATTTCCTTGTAATATTTGCTATTATTTGTTGCTTCTTTACACAGCCAAGGAGTTGCAGTAATCAGAGGCAACTTGTTTTCATTTGTTAAAAGTAACGGGTAACCCACAATGAAAAGTGAGGTAAAACTGAAGATTGACAGTAATGTGACTATTTACTGTAATGAGCGATTCATTATTCTAATTTCTGAGTTTCTCTTTATTCAACATTTAGACATTTTCTGCTCTATGTTCTAGTTAATTGTTGATTTTTAGTTAATTTTCATTCTGATCCTATTACTATTGATTCAGTCATAATGACATTATATTGTAGAAGAAAAAACAAGTACAATGTGAATATTGCCCAGAGCCTAAGTTAGAGTTATGTTGATAAAAAAATGATGCCAGGCTTGATCGTGCTTATGCTATAATATTTGAAATGAGTAAAGAGCCATGTTTATTGTGGACATTGGGTCAGTAAACTGACTTCCTTGTCTCAGAAAAGGCTGAAGATTGGTAAATGTGAAAGAGTTTTGGCCTAAATCAGAACAATATTAGGTAAAATGTTCAGGAACAAATCATGTTATTGAATTAAATGTTTAATATTTGTGTCCATTCTCCCTGGTTAATGCAGTGCAAAGTACATATTTAGGTAAATATATTGAAATGACTGGTAGAACTATAAGACTTTTCAGTGTTTCTAGTGCATGCTAATTGCCATTTTGAGTACCCATCCCAGTAGTATGTACTCCCCTGTTAGGTGAGTGTGACCAACTACCAGGAGCACTTATCTCGATGTCACTAGGATTTACTTTGCTAAACTCTCATTAGACTGGCTGCTGAATTTCTGCTGCTATTATAACTTCTTAAAAAAAAGGGCATATAACTGGGAGAGAATGTTTTGGATTTCATTTTTATTTTGCTATTGGATAGAAACATCTGTAGAGCAAAAATCCTCAGAGTTGAGCATGTACAGATTATGCACATGGGAAAATCTTAAAATTATCTTATTTTTCTTTAATTGGCTAAATCATTTAATTTGTTTTGAAGTCTACTGGGGTGTCAATATTGAAGAGATGGTAAATGCAACTGTCAGTGGTGTCATCAGCAAACCTGTTGTTGGCCGAATCAAAGATGTGACAAATCAGCTTGAAAATCTGGCTGAGTGGTGCCACAACAACCACCCCTTCCTCAATGTCAGCAAGACCAAGGAGCTGATTATTGATCTGTCCTGAGTCCAGCACACAAGTGCCATTACGAAGCAAGCACGGCAACACCTCTACTTTCTTAGAAGTCTGCGAAGGTTCGGCATGAGATCTAAAACTGACAAACTTCCATAGATGTGTGGTGGAGAGTATATTGACTGGCTGTAGAACACAGCCTGGTATGGAAACACCAATGCCCTTCAACAGATGATCCTACAAAAAGTAATGTTTGCAGCCCAGTCCATCATGACTAAAGTCCTCCCTACCATTGGATGCATCTACATGAAGCATTATTGCAGAAGAGCAGCATTCATCATCAGGGACCCCCACCACCTGGTCATGAACTCTTCTCACTGCTGCCATCAGGAAGAAAGTACAGGAGCCTCAGGGCTCTCACCATCGACTTTAGGAGCAGTTACTACCCCTCAATCATCAGGCTCCTGAAGCAAAGGGGTTAATTTCACTCAACTTCACTTGCCCCATCATTGAACTGTTTCCACAACCTGTGGACTCGCTTTCAAGGATTCTTCATCTCATGTTCTTGATATTTATTGTTTATTATAATTATTTCTTTCTTTTGCATTTGCACAGTTTGTCTTTTCTACATTAGTTGTTAGCCATGTTAGGTACAGTCTTTCAATGATTCTGTTGTGGTTATTCAATTTATTAAGTATGCCCACAAGAAAATGAATCGCAGGGTGGTGTGGTGACATGTGTTTTGATAAATTTACTTTGAACTTTAGGTTTATTGTTGTTTACTGTGGTTCGAATGAAAAGCTTGTTTTATACTGTTCATATCAACTGATTATATAGCAGTGAGGCAGTACAAAGTAAGACAATATCAAAATGCAGAATAAAGAATAGCTACATAGAAAATGCAGTGTATGTAGATGATAAGGTGCAAGGTAAATTGAGTTCTAAATTCCATCTTTTTGTACTGGGGAACCTTCACTGGTCTTGGAGAACTGGGGTAGAAGCTGTCCTAGAGACTGGTGTTACATGTTTTCAGGTTTTTTTAATGTTCTGCTCAATGGAAGAGGGAGAAGAGATAATATACATGGTGGGTGGGTCTTTGATTATGCTGGTTACTTTACTGACGCAGTGAGAAGATAGAATCCAAAGAGGGGAGACTGGTTTCTGTGTTGTGTCTGTTGTGTCCACAGTTCTGCAGTTTCTTGCAGTCACAGGCAGAGCAGTTGTTGCACCAAGCCATGATGCATCTAGAGAGAAAGCTTTCTATGATGCATTGATAAGGGTCAATGGAGACATCCCGATTTTCTTTCGCCTCCTGAGAAAGTAGAGATGTTGGTGAGCTTTCTTGGCTGTGATGTCTGTGGTTGGATCAAGACGGGCTGTTGGTGATGTTCACTCCTAGGAACTTGGAAGTTCTCAATCTCAGTACCACTGATGTGGACAGGAGCATATGCACCACTCCTTTCCTGAAGTCAGTGACCAGTTCTCTTGTTTTGCTGACGTTCAGGGAAAGGTTGTCATGTATCATAAACTCTGCACCTCTTTTCTGTACTCCGGTTCAAGATATAGCCACTATGGCAATATCATCTGCAAACTTGCAATGGAATTGGAGCAGAATCTGGCATGTGTGTATAGGAAATAGGCTAGGGGACTGAGGAAGCAGTCTCGTAGAACATCATAATCATGAATAGGTTGCTGCCTGTCCTTACTGATTGGTGTCTAATGTATAAGAGGCCTACTCTACAAACAGCCTTAAAACTTTATATTGTAAACAGGAGCAAATATAGCTTTTTCTTCTTTCTCAGCTCCCAGCATGTCATTCTTCAGAATCGGTCCTTTCTGCAGCTACATTTGTGTTCTGAACAATTTGATTTTACACTTTCCCTTTCTCACAGTGCCACACCCTCTTTGTGCATGAATACTCTTACATCCTAAATCCTGTAGTTTGGGATTACTATTTTAAAGCTCACTTGCTGCATATTAATTTGGTGTAAGATGTGACAAGGTATGTCATTGAATATATAAATTAGAAATGTCTGGTTTTATACTTGTGCCAGGCTGTTTTGGTGGAATCTATACAAGATTTTATTTGGAATACTACTGGACTAACATTCTTGGTTCAGGGAACATTTGTCTCCAAATTTTGTAAACATCCTCCTTTTAAAATGTATTATTCAATCTACATTACAATAGAATGTGTGGCAAACAGGATGGGGTGTGCCTTCTGCTAGAAAATTAATGAAAACAGTGTTTTTGGTAGTAAGTGGCAAATAGGTTTAAATATTGGCCTGGCCAATATTTACATTGATTAATCTGTTTAATTCCTCCTTCTGGAATTGAAATATACCAAGCAAAAAATTAACTATGAGTGTTAATATCCAGTACTTAATGTTGCTTTAAGCATGAAATACAGTGATAGTGATCTCTAGTTACCAGGGACATGAATGCGGTCTGTTGTAATTAATATCAGTGAGCCTTTTTCATTGTCAATCCAGTATCATATATTTGCAATTCAAATTTAAAATTTTGTAATAAAAATGTGTATATGTTGTACATCAATTATACTTTATTCCCTGCATTCACTGAATAGTTTTAAAATTCCACACAGCCTACCTTAGGAGATTTTCCTTTATTTAGGCTATAACCTGGTTTTTACTTAACTCAAACGCTTACACAAGATTGATAATTTTCAGCAGTTTTGAATGGGAGCAAAATGTGCAATGGTAGAGAAATTTTTAATGGATTTAAAGATGGTCTGACAAGTAACATTAATGTTAACAATCAAGTAGAAAAGTGTTCTTTAAACTTAAAGTCTGGCCTGTTTCCAACTGGTCACATTCTGATGCTTCCATTTCATAAACAGAAGATTTTCGTCCTTTCATGTTCAACTTCAAGTCCTAAATATTTCCCTGAGAATGGCAGTGAAGGCATAGGATTGAGTGGAGTTCAGTATTTAGATCATCCCAGCAATTGAAAACCAAACAAATTGAATTAAATTCTTTATAGATGGTATGTATTTGAGGTGGAGAGAAAAGAGATGTAATTAAGTAACCATGGTTCTCACATACTGAGAAGCCTTTAAATGGTTAACAATATAATAAAAATATTTCATGCAAGATGAACAACAGTGATTTTTACTTAGATGCAGTTATTATATGATGAATAGAGACTCAACAAATAATTGTATTTTTGTTAAAATAGTATTTTTGAGTGCAGGAGCATGTAACAGACTTAACGCACTATCTTTAGATAATGGGCACAATTCAGAGCGGTGGAATGTGGATTACTTTTGTCCTTAAGGCCATTTTTCACTCTTAACTTGTAAGCATGACATATCTTCAGACTCTGTTCTCCACAGGATCTATTGCTACTCCTCATACCGTTAAGTTGAGAAAAAGGAAATCAAAAGGAATTTGGAAAAGTTGGCCATACTGTATGTCCTGCAGAATCACACATTAAGTGGATCAAATCAGTTTGAACTGGGAATGTGATTTCATCATTAAGTCTATGCTGCCACTGGAATTGTGTGCTGCATTTAACCACCTTGTGTTAGGCAGGGTTGTTAATCAACACACTGGAGAAGAAAGCAACATATCTAATACAAGGTGCATAGCACTGTGCAATGTTCATTCATCTAATTACTGTGTCATGAGCTAGCCTGAAACGAGCATGCACTATTCCTCAGGCATCTTGGGTGGAATCAGAGTCATAGCGTCATATAATGCGGAAGTTGGTCCTTCTGTGCCAACTATAAAGTTACTATCTATATTAATCCCATTTACCAGCATGTAGTCCACAGCCTACTGTACCTTGGCAATTCAATACTTATCCAGGTGTTTTATTAAAGGTTGTGTGAATATCTGCCTCACCTGCTTTCATAAGCAGTGCATTTTAGATTGCAACCATGCTCTGAATGGAAAAAACATTTTCCTTGGGTCCCTTCTGAACCTCTTACTCCTCAACTTTAACCAATGCCCTTTGGTCTTGGGCACCACTGCCATGACATTTTTTTTTACAATGTTACCTATCTATACCTCATAATTTTGTATATTTTTATCAGGTATCTCCTCCACTCCAAGGAAAACAAGCCCACTTACCTGGTGTGTACTCATTAGTGAAATACTCTAAACCAAGCATCATCCTGGTGAATTTCCTTTGCATCTACTCCAGTGCAATAATTTCTTTCTAAGAGTTTAGCAAACAAAGCTGTGGCTCAACTAATGTTAAATAAAGTTCTACTGAGAGTTTGAACTTGTATACTTTGCTCAGTTAATGAAGATGAGAATCATTCATGACTTCACTATCTTATCCCTCTGTACTGCCACCTTTAGGGATCTTTGAACTTGTACAACAATTCTCTTTGTTTCACAATAATAATTCTTGGGATACATGCTGCTCTAATTTGAACCTCCATAAATGATTATCTCACATGTAGAGGATTCATTTCCATATGCTGTTGTTCTGCCCAATTTAACAGCTGATTGGTATCACTCAGCCTATGACTACCCTCTTCACTGTGAACAGCATCATCATTTTCCACGTCATCTGCAAACTTGCTAATCATATCTTCTATATTCATATCTAGCAATAATATTGTTACATATTCAATTCATAAAGTTATCTCATGGGTTGTAACCTTTTGGACCAGCCTTCCAAGAAGGGCCTTGTCAAAGGTTTCAATGAAATCCATGTAAGCCATATTAACTGCACTGCTGCCTTTAATATATCTTGAAAAATCTTAAATTAGATAGGATCTTTCATGAACAAATTGTATTGACTATCCCTGATCAATCCCTGCCTTTCCACTTGCAGATTAATCCTGCCTCTCGCATTTATTTTTCAGAAATATCCCTACCACCTACATAAGATTAACTAGCTTACCTCTGCTGCCCATTTTGAATTAAGGTAGCTCATTTGCTGTCGCTAGTCATCTGGCACTTCACCTTTGGCCAGTGAAGATTCAAATATGCCATCAAGGCCCAGGCAGTCATTTTGTATGTTAATAAGTCCATGAACAATATTTTAAAAAAATCTATGACTTGGGAAATCTGTTTAATTATCAATGAAATAATATGGAATGTTAAATTCCTGAATGCGTTTTTAGCTCTGATATTAGCTGCACATCAAAATAGCTTAGATGCAGAAGCCTAGATAAAATGTATGGGGGGGGGGATTTCTTGAGACATTGTAAGTTTTGCTTACTTCGATGTACTCTTGTAAATTTTGGATAATAATAAAAAGATTTGAAAAGAAAGAAAATGTATGGGGGGGGAACATGAATGCATGTTATCTCTCCTTGGGGCTGTAGAAATTTCAAGGACAGGGTAAATCATATGAAACCTTAAAGGTGTTCCCCATATTCTAAATCCATCCTTAATAATTTGGTAGTTAGTAAAAGAAATATGTTGATTAATCACCATACATTTTTTTCTGAGTTTAAGATGACTCCCATCCCTGGGAAACAATTATTGAGCTAACCTTTGGTCTGTTAAGTTTTGAGTTAATTCATTGTGGTTTGCTGAGGTGTGCTGTGATACCTCTTAATTTACTCTAGATTCATTTGTCAAAGCTAATGAAATATTTGTAATATCAGAGAACTTTCAGTACTTGATTTTGTAATCAATTAATAATGGCTGCATTTCACTTGTGAATGAAGTACAAATCATGGCTTTTTCATCATGAATATGACTGGGGATACTAGAACATAAGATTTTATATATAGTGCTATCTTAGTGGATGCAGAAAAATTGTTTCCAGTAATAAATGCTAACAGAAATACCAGGAAAAGGCATCATTAAAGCAGCCAGCGTAATCAAAACCCTGCTCACACTGGACATTTTCTATTCTTCCTCTCCTATCAATGGTTCAGTTTATTATCAGAGAATGCATATTATATAGTATACAACCTGAAATAGGTGTCTTTATAGACCTCCATGGAAAACAGAAGAACCCCCAAAAAATGAAGAGAGAACCCAAGGCCCCCGCATCCCGCATCCCCCTCCCCTGCGCTAGCAGCAGCAACCATCAAAGCATCAACATTCTCTTTCCTCCCCCGCCTGCCTCAGCGCCCATAATTCAGAACATACGAAAGGCTGAAAGCATGTGCCACCAGGCTCAAGTACTGCCTGTGATTCTTACTGTTATCAGATCCTTGAAGGGACCTCTTGTATGGCCTCAGTTTACCTCGTTATGATTGTGCACTTTACTGTTTACCTGCACTATTATTGTTATACCTTGTACAACAACTCAACACACGCATTGTATAAACAATATGCAAGACAAGCTTTTCACTGTATCTTGGGTGGTACATGTGACAATAATAAACCAATGCAAAGCATAGAAAAAGGCAAACAGACACTGCTGCTCTTATTGAAAGGTCAGGCTCAATAATCTGCTTAAGTTCATTGAGGGAGAGAAAGGAAACATGCAGCACCCCAAGCTGTTACCTGTATCACCACAATATAACCACTAGAGTTTGAGGAAAGATCAGTCACAATCTTATCAAATAGCTGAATAGGCAATGCTTATTCCTAATTCTGTTTCTTATTTTTTGGTTATGTTGTTGTTGTTCGTCCATCGTACGTCGATGAGGACCTCGACACCATTATTGATGGTGTCGAGACTAGCGCGTGACTTGGATTTAAGTGAGGGACAGTTGCGCAGCGTCAGCCTCACTCTCTCTTCCCAATTCCCATCTGGATCCAGTGGCAAGACAGAGTTGAGACGGCTGGAGATGGGACTAGGCGCAGTGGATGACCAGGACATCTTCTGTGTCTTGTCCTGCTCGACACGTTCCACGACGCTTGCAGAGATCGCCTTCTTGACTGTTGGACCTTCCACTGGTCTCGTCCGCTCAATCCGCCGGAGTCTGTCTTCACATGCTGGGATAGACAGCTCCCTATCACACCGAGGGTTCAAGACCTGTCGGCTACCCTCACCTGGTTTAGCCAGCTTGTCGAAGCCGTTGCCCGGGGTGTGGCTGCTGTCGCACGCAAACAGCTACAGGGAGCCACAGGTGAGAGCTGAGTGCCAGGTGGGGACCAAAGGTGGACTAACCGCCTTGAAAAGGACGTGACATGTTACCCCACCAGAGGTGCTACCCCTCCCTGACACCCCATACACATTATATAGATGAACCAATGGGCCATCACTCTTGTATGTTTCATGGAGCGGCTTATTTTTTGAACTCATAAATTAGCAGAATAAACCTGTTGATTTTGATATTTGTTAATGTTAAAGATTGACTGAAGCCCACAAGGTGATGAAAGGTGAAATACATAGTAAAACTCCAAAAATCTGGCACTCTTGGTTTTCACAGCTGTAGTAGCAAATTTTCTGGGCTATTGCATAATGCTGCTACTAATAGACCAGTGTACTTTTAATCCATTTTTAAAGATGTTTCACAGGAGAACAATAAATTTTCCAGTGAGCTTGGTAGCTTATGGGGGACAGAGAGAATGGTGCACCTGTGAGTTGATAGGGCATAAGAGAATGTGACCTCTGAGTTTATAAGGAGGGAGGAAGCAGGGTTACACTAGTGAGTTTGAAAGGAATGTGGGTTGGGACTCCAGTGCATTTAAAGGGAACCCAGGTAAGCCAAATGCCAAGTCATAAGCATTTCTACACACAGTATAGCAGCTAATTGGAATTTTTGCTGTAGTGAAGGATGAGTTGATATCAGTTAAATCTCAAATTTGAACTAAAATAGTCTTAAAGATAGAGACATTTCCTGGTACTGAAGTATTAAGAAGCTCAGCACTCTGCAGTCTCACCCGTAACATTGTAGAGGCTTTTCACTTTCTAAATATACCTAATCACATTTCACACTTTTCAAATAGCAGCCACAGACATAATAATGATCATTATTGTAAAATAACTATCCTTGAAGTTGATATATCGCTGGGGATATCAAGGCCAGCTGTATGACTCAAATTGAAGCTAGCTTTCCACTAAGATGATACAGAATTCCTTGCTTGAATATGATACAGAACCTACTTATGTACTGAAATATATTTTATTAGCAAAAGGGAAGAGTTGATAGTAGTCAAAGTTATGTATGACTTGTGTAGATTGTATGATTTCAAAGTTAGTACACAGGATAAATAACTGTCATATTGCATAATTCTGTAACCAATTTTCTTGATCCACTATATTATCATAAAATGTCAAGCAGCATTTGTGGAGAAATAATCCTAAGTTACCAGTTCAGGAATGTTTGATCAGTATTGTCTACAAGATTTTTCTCAATTCCAGTGTCTCTCTCAATAAACCAAATTCCAGTTTATTTTAATTTGATGGGATATATTGTTTGTTTATTCTTAGAGGAATCTATCATGTTATACTTGATTAATAGATTTGACTAAGGTCCATTTAGTATGATTGATGAAAGACATGTTTGCTGTTGCTGGTGGTCAAAGGTATCTTATTATTATGGAGGTTATCATTGACCAAAAGCTGAACATTTCCAGTCAAATATTATTTATAAACCAAAGGGCAGATTTGAGGTTGGGTAAGGTGTTGCAAATGGTTCATTTTGTAACACTAAAAACTTTTTAGCTTCTGCAAGGTGCACTTCCTGTTTAAGATGGCACTGGTGAAGTTTAAGCAACTACTTGCTGGTGGCAAATAAAACAAAACAACAAAATACTTTATTATTCACACATTTTCTGGTAAATGGTCACTGCAAATAATAACCTGTAACTTCCCTGGCCTAGTTGAGCTCTTGAACTCGCTGTGTGACCTGGTATTTTTCCGGCGTGAACTGAAGTCTTGAAGGTGCAGGAATGTGGTGTCTGAAAAGAGGATGCTGTCCAAGTTGCATGCCATCTTGGACAATGTCTCCCATCCACTACATAATGTACTGGGTGGGCACAGGAGTACATTCAGCCAGAGACTCATTCCACCGAGATGCAACACTGAGCGTCATAGGAAGTCATTCCTGCCTGTGGCCATCAAACTTTACAACTCCTCCCTTGGAGGGTCAGACACTCGGAGCCAATAGGCTGGTCCTGGACTTACTTCCATCTGGCATAATTTACATATTATTTAATTATTTATGATTTTATGTTGCTATATTTATACACTATTCTTGGTTGGTGCAACTGTAACGAAACCCAATTTCCCTCGGGATCAATGAAGTATGTCTATCTATCTATTGCAGCATGGCGTGTCAGGCCAAATCGAGGCAGCAGGGTCCGGGCCAGAGAGCTCGAAATGAGCCAATGTCTGGCCATTGCAGGAGTCGACTTGGAGGCAATTTGATGCAGCAGAAATGGGGGGAGGCAGAGACGAGGTGAAGCCCAGATCTGAGAGCAAAGAACAACTTGAGGATTTAAGTGCAGGCCATATTAAAAAGATCAGGATGTTAGGGCTGGAGTTGAGGGACAGGCCCATTCAGCTGGCTGCTCTGCAAAGTTTACTTGTTTCCGCACTGAACTGGGGCTGTGGCCTGCAACTAACAGGCTTCTCAATCAGCTGCAGTGATGCCTGGCTGTAGACTGACTCACTTTTATGAACTTCAGTTCTGAATGCTATTTGATTACTTTTATTGATTGCAGGATCTTTTTTTTTCTCTCTGCACATTGGATGTTCAACTGTCTTGTTTTAACGGCTTCTATAGGGTTTCTTTTTTGTGTGGCTTCCTGTAAAGAGATGAATTTCAAGATTGTACCAGGTAAACATACTTTGATAATAAATGTACTTTGAACTTTGAAGTGTGATTTTAAAAAAAACTCTGTACTTATCTAGTCAAGTGCAGCTGAAACTGCACACTGCAAACCTGGCAGCTTCTAGGACAAAGCAGCCAAGTTAATTGTTACCTTTTCTGCTAGCCTTAATGTTTACTTTTTCTAGGAATTTGACAATGCCTGTAGTGTTTACCATCCACACCACACACTGCTAATACTTGATTGACCGCTGCTGCATTACTTCCCAACTGCATGGCTTTGCCCAGCAAGAGCATGGAAATGGTGCATGGGAACACCACTACCTGCAGTTTTCCCTCCAATTTAAACACCCATCTTGAGTACTAAATCGATCCATGTTTCCTTCGTCACTGGATCTAAATCCTGGAATTCACTCACCAGAAAGGTGATTGATGATCACCTTATCAAGAGCAGTTAGTGAATGACAATAAATGCTGGATGTGTCAGTAATGCCCATGGGCCCAAAAATGAATGAAGATAAACTAAAGAGATTACTTTAAAAGTACGCATACTTGGTACTGAGCTTTCTATATTGTACCAAAATAACGATATCTGGAGGAAGTAAATGGAAACATCTGTACCCCTCCTAATTTTGTAAACTTCAGCAAGTAGCCCTTCAGCATCTGATGCTCCAGTGACATCAATCTTAAGTTTGTTGATGAATAATATTCTCTAATCAAGGAGATTATCTTCTTATTGATAATACTTTGTCATCAAGGCAACATCCTGGATGAACTTCTTTTGCACCCTCTCTAAAATCTCCACATCCAGTTGGAGGAGGGTATCCATAGAGTCATGGATGTAGGTCCCTAGGGGCTAAACAAGAGAAGAAGCAAAGAAAAAGTCATGTTTAAGGCTGAGAATATGGCTAAAGCTATGGGGGATATCAAGAACAGTCTTTCCCTCTGGAATTCAACTCTTTGAAGCAGAAAGTGAACAGAAAGAATTATCACAAACACAAAATCTGCAAATGCCAGAGATCCAAAGCAACACACACAAAATGCTCGGGCATCCAGGGAAAAGAGTAAACAGTCAACCTTTCGGGTTTGAAGAAGGGCCTCAGCCCAAAACGTTGACTCTTTTCTGTAGATGCTGAATTCGTCCAACATTTTGTGCGTGTTGCTGAGAAAGAATTACCAGAAAGTTTGTTGATACGCCTAAACATTTTTGGCTCATCTGACACATTAAGAAAGGATGAAGTGGATAGAGCACTCAGACAGTCGATGGGGAAAAATAATTAGGCTCAAGTATGATCATGGAAGGATTTTAGAATGACGTCATTAGGCATTGTTTCTGCTCGTACGTTACAAATATAGCACATTCCCATAAGCTGATTCACTGACTCCAGTTCCAATATTCTGTCAATAAGCTGTTCAGTCTTGAGCTTGTTTTTTTTTTGAATGTTGCCTAATGACTAAAATGACTGGTTTCAAAATAACTGTAACCTTAATGTTTCTGGATTCTGCAGTGAACTATTGGCAAAAACGTGTTGGTCGAATATATTTAGTCAGTTGAAGAAGCTTAAATTATATTGACCCCAGGTCTTAAAGGTTCATTCTAAAAAATTTGAGTACAAAAATCTAGGCTGATGTGGGTTACTGATGCAGTACTTGCTTTCTGAATTAGTTAATAAAAGTCCTGTAATGTCTTGTTATCACATTACTTTTTGTGGAAACTTGTGTACATATCCAATTGATTTCTACATTGCAACATTACCTCTGTAATTGTAATATGGTATGGAACATGCATATTTTCTGTGTATTAGCTAAGCATTTACAAACTAAAAGTCATTAGCAGATACTGTACAAGTGTTTTCAAGTTTCTAAGCATCTAGTGAAAAATATGATGTTTGATGCCAATTTTTCAGTTGCTATTACTGAAGAAGCTATTATAAGTGGCCTATAGCTTGGAAGGCTATGAAATACATTTCAGGTATACTCTGCAACTGAGATCTTGCTGCAAAGTGTTATCGTTCAGATTAGATCGGAGTTTTCCAAAGATCTGAACAACTTTGTAGCCCTGATTATTTTAAGAAATTGGTTTTGGAGCTGGGTTTTGACTAAATTAGGGTGGTTTCAGAAAGGACAGCTGAACCAGACTTCCTTCAGGAGCAGAAACTCAGTGAAGTTTCACTTTTATGATTTAACAATTTAGTCACTCCAATTTAGGTCTGTAGCAGTTGCTTTTTAAAGTTGAAAGATGTTATTCTTTAAATAGAGTCTGTAATTAATGTTACATATTTTGTTAAGCTTGGTTAATGTTTTAGCCTTCTCTGAGAAAATTCTTGGACTGTCTCTTAGTCTGTCCATCGATGACATTTTAAGTGGTTAATTTCACAACAAATCCCCTTTGAGGATTTGGACTTTGTTCTGATCAAGGTAATATTTAAATGACTTGACCCTGGGTTTTCTTGCTCTTAAACAATTATCCTTTTAGTATTCATTTCCACAAATAAAATCAGTGAACTTCATGCCACCTTGTTTATTTGGCCTGCTATTGGCTGATAGGTTGTTTTGGAGATAATAACAATGTTAATTTATGAGTAAAATTAGGGGTAGTCAGCAGACTTTGTATTGGAAGATCCTATCCCAAAAAATTTGTTTGTTTTTTGAAGAGGTGACGATGAGGAATGATGAAACAGGGCTAGTTCATGTTCTCGCCGTGGACTAAAGCAAGGCCTGTGATGTGAAAGGACATGCACAGTAAATGGCAGAACCCTGGGGAGTGTTGAACAGCAAGACCATGCAACACAAGTTCATAGTTCTCTGAAAGTGGTGATACAGGTAGAAAGAATTTTTAAGGCGTATGCTTGCTTCCATCGGATGAGGTACTGATTACAGGAGTTGGGACATCGTGTAGCAGATTTGTAGACCATTGGTTATGCTGCTCTGAGTATTGTCTGAAGTCTGCTTGCCAGATACAAAAAGGATTAGATTAAATTAGAAGGTGCAGAAAAGAATCTTGGGAATCTTCGGAATGTGCCTGGACTGGAGTATTTGTTTTCAGGAGAGATTGGATAGGCTGGAACTGTTTTCCCTGGAGTGAAGGAGGCTAAGGGATAACCTTATAGATGTTTATCATATTGAGGGGCAAAGATAGGGCAGGTTAAGGGGAAAATTAGAGGTCAAAGGTTTAAGGTAAGTGGGAAAAGAATACATCTGCTGTGTACAACTGCAGCATGGTGGTTGGGATATCAAAAATTGATCTTTGCAAAGCTTACAGTACTAGCATGCTGGGGATAGATAGTCTTAAAAGCTGCTTGAAACCATTAGTTGGTATTGGACCACAAACTTGTTTAGATAAGGTTTGATTCCTGTCATGCTGAGGCCAACTTTTGATATAAAATCTCTATGTTGCAGTGATTATAGTTTGTGTTTATTTGGTCACAAAGATGGTAGCAATATACTCTGATATTGTGAGTCAATACGCTGCTTATGAGATACACTAGTGGTCTCCAACCACCGGGTTGCAAAGCATGTGCAACCGGGCCGCGAGGAAACGATATGATCTGGTGGTATGATGAGTAAAAAAACAAACGTCGCTTGAGAGTTTCTTTAGAAGAGGTGGTAGGGGACATAAAAGGCCTAATGATGATGATAACGCAGAGACAGCTAAGGCTGAGACTACAAAAAAAAAAGAAAGCTTTCTTCAACAGAAAATACGACGAGTCATACATAAAATATGGCTTTATTGTGACCGGTGACTCGCACACTCGAAGCCTGTGTGTGATATGTGGAGACAAGCTGTCTAATGAGGCAGTGAAGTCCTCAAAACTGCTTCGGCACCTTGAGTCCAAGCACCCTGCACTTAAAGACAAACCCGTTGAGGTTTTTGAGCGGAAAAAACGTGAGCAAGTGGGACAGAAGCAAGTGCTGAGAGCCAACATCTCCACCAATGCTGCTGCTCTGAGAGCGTCGTACTTAGTGGCTAGCCGTATTACTAAGGCTAAGAAACGTTTGTTTGAGCAGCTTAGCGAGGAGATGGATGCAGAGCACAGACGCTTCTCTTACACACTGAAGTCAGGTGGCTATCAAGGGGGAGAGCCCTGGCCAGGGTTTTTGAGTTAAGAGAGCAGCGACAGAGATTTCTTTCAGGAAAAAAGTCACCACTGGCAGCACACTTCAGTGACGAGGAGTGAATAGCAAAACTCACTTATCTGTGTGACATCTTCAACCTGCTCAATGAACTCAATTTGTCACTTCAGGGGAGAATGACAACTGTCTTCAAGTTGGAAGATAAAGTGTCTGCTTTCAAAGCCAAACTGGAACTGTAGGGACAGTGAGTAGACAAGGGCATATTTGACATGTTCCCAGCATTAGCTGAGAATTTGGAAGAGACTGAGGCTCACAGCTGGTGCGCGATCACCTATCTTCACTGTGAACAGAATTCGAGCGTTACTTCCCAACCGCAAATGGCCCAAGACGTGCAAAGGAATGGGTCCGTGACCCATTTGTGAATATCCCCAGTGAATCATCCATGTTAGCGCAGGAAGAAGATCAACTCCTCGAGCTTGCAAATGGCGGTGGGCTGAAAAGTATGTTTGGCATAACATCTCTGTCAGCATTCTGGATCAAAGTCAAGGCTGAATATCCGGAGGTAGCCACGAAAGCACTGAAAACGTTGCTTCCATTTCTAACATCATATCTCTGCAAAGCGGGATTTTCTGCAATGAATGCAATGAAAACTAAATTGCAGAATAGACTGGACATAAGGAACCCCCTTTGAGTATCGCTGTCTCCCATCACCCCTCGATGGCACCGTCTTGTTGCAGGAAAACAAGCCCAGGGCTCCCACTGATTCAGCGATATTGGTGTGTTGCAATGATTTTATATGTTCATATGAGGAAAATATGCTCTGTGTTTAATATCCAAATGTTACTTAGAATGTTATGATGCTATTGACTTATAAGTGTCTTATAATTGACTTATCACTATATTCATGCGAGGAAAATATGTTCTGTGTGTTTAATATTAAATTTGCTATATAAACCCTTTTAGAAACAAAATTGTATGTATTAGCCACTTGTAAGTGACTTATAATTGACTTGTTACCTACATTCCAGCTGGTCCGCAAGAGTATTGTCAATATTAAACCGGTCCGCGGTGCAAAAAAGTTTGGGGACCCCTGAGGTACACCTAGCAAGGACACAAATGCCCACTTAGTTGTCTAGTATTTGATTTGTAAACATTAATGATATTTCTTTGGAGTGACCCACACTGAAATTGAAATCCTCTTCCTTGATAAGCTACCCACTGATATTCAGCAAGTTCTGGTTGCTTGCTGGCCTGATGTAACAACATTGAGTAAACTCTAGACACACTTGTACTAAAATAGGGATAATTCCTTTTGCCCAGTTTGACGAATGACACAAACCAATTTCTATGTAGTTTGTCTCTAGGACAATGTTAATACACCTAATCCAGAGCTATGTGCTTTACTGTGGATTATGAACTGATTTATCTGATATTATTGACACCCTCTGTGGAAAGTGGTGATTGTTTCTAATTGATTAACCCGTTAGGTATGATAAACCTGTTTAGATAAGGAAGAGGAGATTACTTATGTATATTTAAATTTCAAAAGTGTTTCTGACAATGCTCCTTTACAGTCTTGATAATCTCTTGGTCAAGGATGTTGATAACCTGTGAATTTTGTTGCATGAGGTATGTGTAGAAAGGTTCAGAAAAATTGTATTTATAAACACGAAATCGAAAGCAACATGCACAAAATGCTGGAACTCAACAGATCGGGCAGCATCGATAGAAATTAATAGAAAGTTGATGTTTTGGGCTGAGACCCTTCAGGACTGAGAAGGAAGGGGGAAGGTGCTAGAACAAAAAGGTGGGAGGGGAAGAAGGTTAGCTGGAAACTGGTGAAGCCAGGTGGGTGGGAAAGGTAAAGACTGGAGAAGAAGGTGGACCATAGGAGAAGTGGAAAGAGGAGGGGACCCAGGGAAAAGTAATAGCCAGGTGAGAAGTAGTAAAAGGTCAGAGTGGGGAATAAAGGAAGGGAGGGGTGAAATTTGTTTACCGGAAGGAGAAATTGATATTCATACCATCAGGTTGGAGGGTATCTAGACAGGACACAAGGTGTTGCTTCTCCATCCTGTGGATGGCCTCATCTTGGCATAAGGGGAGGCCATGGATCAGCACTTGGGAGTGAAAATTTAAATGTTTGGCCACCAACCGGGAAGTCCCGCTTATGGCAGATGGTGCAGAGGTGCTTGACAAAATGGGCCCTCAATTTATGGCAGGTCTCACCAATGCAGAGGAGGCTGCATAGGGAGCACTGGACACAATAGACGACCACAGCAGATTCACAGGTGACATGTTGTCTCACCCTGAAGGACTGTTTGAGACCCTGAATGGAGGTGAGGGAGAAGCTATATGGGCGGGTGTAGCACTGAGGCTGCTTTCAAGAATAAGTGCTGTGAGGGAGGTTAGTGGGAAGGGATGAATGCAAAAGGGAATCACAGAGGGAGCAATCCCTGTGGAAAGCGGGGGTGTTGAGGGGGCAGTAAAGATATATTTAGTGGTAGGATCCCTTTGGTGATGGCAGAAGTTGCGGAGGATAATGTGTTGGATAGGGTGGTAGGTAAGGACAGGAGGAACTCCATCACTATTAAGATGGGTGAGTGCTGATGTATGGGGAAGTGGAGGAGATGCTCGCGAGGGCAGTATCAATTGTGGAGAGAGGAAAACCTGTCTTTTATAGGAGGAGGACTTGGATGTCCTGGAATGGAAAGTTGCATCCTGCGAGGCAGAGGTGAAGAAACTGAAAAAAAGGAAATAGCATTTTTACAGGCGATAGGGTGGGAAGAGGTATAGTTGAGATAACAGTGGGAATCCTTAAGTGGAAGTTAAGTTATGGAAGTTTTCACCAACTTGATTTGAGAATTAAAGTTTATGTTTTCATAGAGATGATCCAAAGAAGTATTTTAATTATAAACACGAGAAAGTCTGCAGATGTTGGAAATTCAAAACAGCATATACAAAATGCTGGAGGAACTCAGCAGGTCAGGCAGTATCTATGGAAATGAATAAGCAGTCAATGTTTCGGACAGAGACCTTTATTCAGGACTGAGAAGGGAAGCAGGAGATGCCAGAATAAAAAGGAGGGGGTGGAGAAGCAGGCAAGCAGGAAGGTGACAGGTGAAGCCAGGTGTGTGGGGAAAGGTCAAGGGTTGGAGAAGATGTAGGAGATCTATATTAGTTCCTTCCTATTTGGAAGCAAATGATTTTGTTTAGTACCTTAAATTAATTGCTTTGCTGAACTGGAAACATGCACACAGTGCTATTTGTATATGTTTCTGTTAAAACTCATGAATTTTATTGTGGCAGTGTTGTGTGACCGGCTGATTATATATGAAGCAACCCTTAAAACCTTTTATCTTACAGCACTTTTATCTGGTCAGTTCCATTAATCAACCAGCAATATTTTGCTGATTTGCTATGTAGACTAATGAGTAGTTATTTGGATTTTGTTTCAGTGTGTCTAACATTATTCCCCTTTTAAGAAAAGTTTACATAACTGTGCATTAGCATACCTTGGATGGAATGAGCACTGCTGCCTAGGTGGATGCGAGTTCAGATGATGTATGAATGGATCTGATCAGTATTTTTCATCTGCTATGTTCAAGGACAGGGGACCTTACACAGTCTACTGTATTTAAGAGTGGATTGCAGGTCAGTAATGTTAGTTGAAATTAATCAATTGAAGTTCTCAAAAGAGAATTGAATAGGTATTCGAGGGGAAATAATTTGCAAATACTCCCGAGGAAAATGTTGGGGAATGGGAATGCATAAATCCTTCCACAAAAAGCTGGCAAAAATTTGATAGGCTGAATAGTGTTTGTGTTGTAATGATTCTAATTTCATTGATTTAATTATAAATTTTGTGTCATTCTAGTTGTTGCAATCAGTCCACCTATGCATACTCTTCAAGTGTATCAGATGACTTTTTTTATGGGTTAGGAAAGATGATCAACTTTGAAGTTGGGTTTAGATATATGCTGTTGCCAGTTTTATTTCTGTGTTACAGAGAGCAACTATAACAGAGATGGAGCACTAACTATCCGGAGGAAAGGACAATGAGGATTATTTCCACCAGGTGGTGTTTGGATATATACTTACTGGTTTTGAAAATGATGTTTTAGAAATTTAAATCTGGAAGACTGTTCCATTGCAAGTTCTTCTGCATTTGATTGATAGTATGCAGCTTTCTTTCAGGCCAAACTTTTGATTCATTCCACAACATTTTACAGCAGCATTGTTTCTTCCATAACTGCCCCAGTGTCAGAAAATTATGGTTCATTTGAAGGGTTAACTCCAGAAAGTCCAACTTTTTACCTAAAATTAATAACAACATGGTATTGAGTCATTGTAAGATGTATGATTTATGAGCTGAAACTAAAACAAAAATCATACACAGTTTTGATATTTTTTTTGAAGAATAGTTGACTGCCATTCTTATGAAGTTTCATTAATTTGATGAGATTTGTACTTGGTGTTCAGAATGTATTCCAGAATATTTGATCAAGCTTCAGTGAAGTTACTTGTAAAGGCAATTTTTCTCTTTAGAAAGATGTCATGGCAAAACTTAAGGTCCTGGTCTCTTTATTGGAGATAAATAGTATCATTTTATTGATAGAATCCTCAAGTTAATCAGTCACTACTTTTCAGTGAACTGCAACACAAAATCAAATGTCAATAGATAGTTTTGCACACAAAATAGTTAATATACATTAAATAAGCAAAACATGAAACAATATGTAATGAGGTACAAGTAGGTACACATAGGCTGTTCTGATTACATTGTTATATTTTTTATCCTCCTGTTCTCTGTCTCAAACATAGGAGCAGCAGAAGGTAAGCAGCCCTCAATTCTAGCCAAATGATCTAATAGATAATGGTTGATCTGAACTTGGCTTCAAATTCACTTTGCTGCTTATTTACTTCCACATTTTTTTCCTTTATAATCCACTACTCTGTCCATTTTAGCACTGATTACATTCAATGAGTTAGTTTTTATAGTTCTCTAGAGTGGTTAATTCCAAAGATTCAAGATTCTCAGTTCTAAATGCTGACCTTTTTTGAAATTCTCGCTCTAGATTACACAAGCAAGGGGACACAAACTTTCAACAACACACACAAAATGCTGGAGGACCTCAGCAGGCCAGGCAGCATCTATGGAAAAGAGCACTGTTGATGTTTTGGGCTGAGACCCTTCAGTAGGACTGGTGAAAAAAGATGAGTAGAATTAGAAGGTGGAGGGAGGGGAGGGAGAAATGTAAGGTGATAGGTGAAACCGGCAGGGATAAAGTAAAGAGTTGGAAAATTGATTGTATAAGAGATACAGGGCTGGAGAAGTGGGAGTCTGATCAGTGTGGACAGAAGGCTATGGAAGAAAGAAAAGTGGGGGGAGGAGCACCAGAGGGAGGCGTTGAGCAGGCAAGGAAATAAGGTGAGAGTGAGAAAAGGGTATGGGGAATGGTGAAAGGGTGTGGGGACCATTACCGGAAGTTTGAGAAATCGATGTTCATGCCATCAGGTTGGAGGCTATCCAGACGGAATATAAGGTGTTGCTCCTTCGACCTGAGTGTGACCTTATTGCGACATTAGAGGCGGCCATGGATAGACATATGGGAAATAGGAAATTGAATTAAAATGGGTGGCCACTGGGTCTCCCAATCTACAAAGTCACTCTTGTGCTCCTCCCCCCTTTTCTTTCTTCCATGGCCTTCTATCCTCACCTGTCAGTCCTTATCCAGCCTTGTATTTCTTATACCAGTCAACTTCCCAGCTATTTACTTCATCCCTCCCCCTCCTGGTTTCTCCTACCATGTTGGGTTTTTCCTCCCCTCCCCTGATCTTTTAACTCTACTCTGTCTTTTTCCTCCAGTCCTGATGAAGAGTCTCGACCCAAAACGCCGACTGCACTTTTTTCCATAGATGCTGCCTGGCCTGCTGAGTTCCTCCAGCATTTTGTATGTGTTGCATGGATTTTCAGCATCTGCAGATTTTCTCTAGTGATTGGACAACCTTTCAACATCTACTTTGTTAAATCCCATTTCACCTCTTTCTTCTGAATGACTATAGGTAATATGCGAATATTTCTTATTAGACAGCCCTTTCGTCTCAGGAATCAACCCAGTGAACCTTCATTGAACTGCATCTGTTCTATCATTAATAGAAGACTAAAATTCAGGCCGTACTCCTTCTCCCGGCTTACAAGCAGAAACTGAAGCGGGAGGTCACGGTGTCAAAAGTAGTGTCGCTTTGGACGGAGGAAACGGATGAGGTCCTCCGAGACTGCTTTGAATCGGTGGACTGGTTAGTATTCAAGGACTCGGCAGCTAACCTCGATGAGTATGCCTCCGCTGTCACGGACTTTATTTGGAAATGCACAGAGCACTGTGTGTCTCGCAAGACAATCTGGGTATTCCCTAACCTGAAACCTTGGATGAATTATGAGGTCAAGTTCCTTTTAAAGGCTAGAGCTGCGGCTTTCAGGTCTGGGGACACCTGTCGCTACACGGAATCCAGGTGTGAACTCCGGAAAGCCATTAAGGGTGCCAAGAGGCAATATCGAGCCAAGTTGGAAGCCCAGGCTAACCAAAGGGATGCCAGTAGACTATGGCAGGGTCTAAATGAGATCACTGGGTGCAAAGAAAAGGCTGGGAAAAGACTGTGGCACTTCTCTTCCTGACGAACTTAACGTATTCTACGCAAGATTTGAACAGAAGGGGAGCGTCCCGCTCCCTCCGGATGAACCGGACCTGGTGGCATCGAGATTCATCGTCACCGAGGAGGGTGTTAGAAGGGCCTTCCTGAAGATAAATTCAAGGAAGACGACGGGCCCAGATGGTGTCTCAGGACGGGTTCTCTGGGCCTGTGCAAGCGAGCTAGCTGGAGTGTTTGCTGACATCTTCAGCTGCTCCTTGCTTCAGTCTAAGATCCCCTCGTGTTTTACAAAGGCAACGATAATTCCAGTGCCGAAGAAGAGCAAGGTGGCATGCCTGAATCACTATCGACCTGTGGCTCTGACATCAATTGTTGTGAAGTGCTTCGAGAGATTGGTTATGGCACACATCAACCACAGCCTACCGGTCAACCTCGACGTTTTGCAATTCGCCTACTGAAGCAACAGGTCAATGGCAGATGCCATCTTTCTGGCCCTACATTCCTCCTTAGAACACCTGGAGAATAAAGACGCATACGTAAGCCTCCTTTTCATTGACTATAGCTCTGCCTTTAATACCATCATTCCAAATAAACTGATTCTTAAGCTCCGGAACCTGGGCCTTAGCACTCGGATCTGCAGCTGGATCTTCAACTTCTTCATAGACAGGACCCAGGCTGTAAAAATAGGGGACAAGCTCTGCTCTACAATCACTCTGAGCACTGGTGCCCCATAAGGCTGTGTACTCAGCCCCCTGCTGTACTCACTGTACACCCATGTTTGTGTAGCCAAGTTTCCATCAAACTCAATATATAAGTTTGCTGATGACACAACAATTGTAGGCCATATCTCGGGTAATAATGAGTTTGAGTACAGAACCTGGTGGCATGGTGCGAAGACAATAACCTATCCCTCAACGTCAGCAAGACGAAGGAATTGGTTGTTGACTTCAGAAGGAGTAGCGGACCGCACGACCCAATTTATGTTGGTGGTGCGCAAGTGGAACAGGTCAAAACCTTTAAGTTCCTCGGGGTCAATATCACAAATGAGCGGCTGACTTGGTTCAACCAAGCAGAGTTCACTGCCAAGAAGGCCCAACAGCGCCTTTACTTCCTGAAGCACTTCACAACAATTGATGTCAGAGCCACAGGTCGATAGTCATTCAGGCATGCCACTTTGCTCTTCTTCGGCACTGGAATTATCGTTGCCTTTGTAAAACACGAGGGGATCTTAGACTGAAGCAAGGAGCAGCTGAAGATGTCAGCAAACACTCCAGCTAGCTCGCTGAAGAACTGAAGAATTTTGGCCTGGCCCCTAAAACCCTCACTAATTTTTATAGATGCATTGTAGAAAGCATTCTTCTAGGGTGCATCACAACCTGGTATGGAAGTTGTCCTGTCCCAAGACCAAAAGAAGCTGCAGAAGACCGTGAACACGGCGCAGCACATCACACAAACCAATCTTCCGTCCGTGGACTCACTTTACACCGCACGCTGTCGGAGCAGTGCTGCCAGGATAATCAAGGCCACAACCCACCCAGCCAACACACTTTTCATCCCTCTTCCCTCCGGGAGAAGGCTCAGGAGCTTGAAGACTCGTACGGCCAGATTTGGGAACAGCTTCTTTCCAACTGTGATAAGACTGCTGAACAGATCCTGACCCGGATCTGGGCCGTACCCTCCAAATATCCGGACCTGCCTCTCGGTTTTTTTGCACTACCTTACTTTCCATTTTTCTAGTTTCTATTTATGATTTATAATTTAAATTTTTAATATTTACCAACTTTTGATATTTTTAATACTTTTAATATTTAATATTTGTAATCCAGGGAATGGGAAGTGCAGAATCAAATATTGCTGTGATTCTACGTTCTAGCACCAATTGTTTGGCAACTATAAAGTATAAAATATCTCTGGGATTGTTACATCAACAATTAGGACAGTATAACAAAGCCTCTCGACTTTTCTATTTCATCCTCCCATGGAATAAGACCAGAATTTAAACCGTTGCATCATGCTGCATATTTAGGTCCTGTCTGCTCATGGCTGCTTGATCTTCAATTCATCAGATATAAATTCCTGATCCCAAAACTTACTTATGGCCTTATCCTAGCTAGTCTAGCATCCACCCACAGGAAAAGTGCTCTTCCCTTTCAGCAGATTTCTAACTTTACTGCAGTTGCATGTCTTACCTCTATCTCTTTGCACATTTTAAAACTCTGACCTCGTTGCTTCTGAAAAATTGATTCACAAGCTTCTCTGACTATTCACTGCAGTTCCTTTTCTTAAAAAAAACCTTCCCAAAATCTGTCATAAGCTCTTAAATGTCACAATTCAATAATCCTGTTCCCTAATTTTCATGACATGCTTAAGGATGTTTTCTGATACCTTACTGATATGTTGGTGTTATTCATGCAGTGCCAATATTACAAAACCAAATGGATTTGTACAAATGACATAAAAAAGACCTGTTAAATATTTATTGCTTTGTTTTTACAATTAAGCTTGAAACTCATTTCCCTTTTAAATGTTCTGTTCCTATTCTAAACCTGTTGATATTTTTGAATTGTCCTGTTTTGAACAGCAGTCCCCATTTTGGTACTTTTTGTCAAAGTGCATTTCTGTGTGGTAGTTGTTGAGTGGGCATCTAGTGGGTTATAACTGCTAATTGTGATCACTGTGACTGTCTTAACTCCAACCATAAATGTATTTTAATAGGACTTACTGGAACAAAAATCCTAGCCAATTCTTTTCTTTGTGCCTGAGTGCTTATTATTATTATTATTAATAACCCTTGATGCAGATCCTGTTGAAGTTAACTAGATACAGTTTGTTAATTGTTTCTGGGTATTGTAGTTTTTATAGTTCAGTTATGTTCTGTAACTGTCAGATAACACATTGGGACTTCCATTTTTAATTTTGAGTTGAGTAATTCTGGAACTTGTATGCTTTTAAGGTGAAATTTTAAGTTTTAGGGAGGAGGGTTGTGAGATGCTTCAAATGATAATGGAAACAGTCCCAGCTTCTTTGAGGTATATTGTAACAACTCCACATGTATTTTAACTTCAACTCGTGGAATTTGCATATGTTGATCTTTCCACTTTGAATATGTTTAAAGTGTGAACCTATGTGCCCACAGATACAGGACTGAATTATTCCAACCACATTTGATAAGTAAAAGATGATTAGGAACTTTTTTTTTAAGCTGTGTCCCATCAGAAAATAAAATCTCAAAGATTTTTGGCCATTGACAAGCATTTATCAATTGTGGCACGCTGTTTTAGACAAATTAATTACTACAGTCTTTTGTTATCCTCCGTCAGATTTTTGCATTCTTGGTGTTCTATTTAACTCTGACCTGAATTCCTGGCTCAGCACATGTGCTGCTAAACTCTTTCTGTATTATTTAGGTTTAAATGATCCAGTGGAAAATTTCCAGTGGAGGCAGGCGCACTACACCTTACTCAGGCAATACCGCTGGTGGGGAGGCATTATTCTTTCATATTTATTTAAGCATGTGGACACAGATCTATGGGTTTAACTAAGATATTTGTTGTGGAATAAAACTGTAGGATGTTAGAATCCCTGTTTAAAGTGTTCCAGTTCTGCATCTGAAATAATTATTATGGTCTGGCCACTTGAGTATCCCCCTCCCCTCACCAACAATAGAATTTCTTGGTCCTTCTAGGCCAGATGAAGGCAGACCATGTCAGTGTGGACATGGTGGAGGATTACAAATACCTGAGGATACGAATTGACAATAAACTGGACTGGTCAAAGAACACTGAGGCTGTCTACAAGAAGGGTCAGAGCCATCTCTATTTCCTGAGGAGACTGAGGTCCTTTAACATCTGTCGGACAGTGCTGAGGATGTTCTACGAGTCTGTGGTGGCCAGTGCTATCATGTTTGCTGTTGTGTGCTGGGGCAGCGGGCTGAGGGTAGCAGACACCAACAGAATCAATAAACTCATTAGTAAGGCCAGTGATGTTGTGGGGATGGAACTGGACTCTTTGATGGTGGTGTCTGAAAAGAGGATGCTGTCCAAGTTTCATGCCATCTTGGACAATGTCTCCCATCCACTACATAATGTACTGGGTGGGCACAGGAGTACATTCAGCCAGAGACTCATTCCACCGAGATGCAACACAGAGCATCATAGGAAGTCATTCCTGCCTGTGGCCACCAAACTTTACAACTCCTCCCTTGGAGGGTCAGACACCCTGAGCCAATAGGCTGGTCCTGGACTTATTTCCATATGGCATAATTTACATATTATTTAATTATTTATTGTTTTATGTTGCTATATTTATACTCTATTCTTGGTTGGTGCAACTGTAACGAAACCCAATTTCCCTTGGGATCAATAAAGTATGTCTGTCTTTCTATCTAAACCCTCAGTTTGGCTTTGCTGGAGAGGTGGGGAGGCTGGAATTGACAGTTGATGAATAGTTATATTGGAAATTTAAAGACAAAGTGTGTCATGAAGAAAGCCTCTGTATTTTTGTATGTTTATTTTTCATTTGTCATCTTGTAACTACTTTTTTTCTTCACAATTTTTATGTAGCTTCTGCACTGTTTCCTCCTGGCATTAAATAAAACCCCTTTGTACCAAAGTGCTGTTGCCGCTTACCATCTGTTTTTTTTCCCCAACTGGTGACCCAAGTCGGACAAGCTTACCCACACCTGATAGCGAGGTGTGACACTAGATATATTGCATGTATTCAAAAATGTTTTGAAGTGGCAGGGAAATGGGTGATAAAGTATCAGGTTTGATGAAAGGCCTTTGAACTGAAACATTTATTGTTTCTCTTTCTGAAGATGCTGTCTGACCTGTTGAATGTATTCAACATTTTTATTTCGTGTTTCCAATATCTGCACTTTTGAAATGTTCTATTGCGTGTCATACAATATATTTAAAATGTATATTCGAGATCTTAAGCAAGTAGAACAATGTCTCAAACTCCTCTAGTTTAGGGAAATCTGTAGGGACTCATCCTTTTACACATTTCAACTTAAGCCAATTATTACCATGCTTGATGAAGTGGCAGTGAAACATTTTTCTGAAGCCTGTTATATCTTGTGAAATTTCTGTCTGTCTTTGCTAAACTGTTCAGTTTGTTAGTTAATGCCCCACCTGGTATCATTTCCTGTCTTACTCTTTCCATATCATATTTTGTCACCTGATTCTCAGTGTTTAAATCAAAAATTTGTTACATTGATTCTTCTGTGTAATTTTAATTCTCTGGCTGAATTGAATATAGATATAGTTTGAGCGATTAAGGAAAATGAAATACTTAATTTCTTCCAGTGATTAAGGGTCTTTCTGCCACAATTTTACATGCTCGTATTAAGCTGCGCATTGTATAAATCATTGAGCATCTTTTGAATTGCTTGTTTGCCATTATAGTTTTCCCAGTAAAAGACTTTTGTCACTTGGCAACCTGCTCTGTAACTCAAAGGAGTAGATAAAAGCAATGAGCTCAGGATGTGCCGATTGGCTCATAACAATTAAGCATTGTAGCAGATCGTAGCCATTTTGTGCATAGTAAACTCCCACAAATGGCATTATAGATCGCAACAAGACAGTATGTTTTTGTGATATTGGTTAAAGGATAATTATCACAAAACACCAATTTTAACTGCCTGCTCTTCTTTAAAATAGTACTGTAAGATCTGTTGTGTCCTTCTGAGAGCTGGTGGGACCTTGAACCAAGACAGCGGGTTTGACAGGTCACTACGTATTAACCTCTCCAATGAAGTGTCAGTCTAGAATTTTGAAATGGAGCTTGACCTCACAACTGAGAAATGATTGATGCATTTACTGCTCTAAGCTAATAAACTACTGCTGCCTTCAATCTGTCGCACATATCTGGCATTTAAGTTAAGATCTTCCTGATGTGTATCAACCTCAAAGTTGGCAACAAAATTGCCTACTATTTGTCTTTGAAAGACAAAACTTGCTGCTGGTGGGATCAAAGGGCCTTCTGGACTCCTTTCTGGTGTGGAAACAGAAGGTGACAATCCTATTTATTTATTTTAGAAATACAATACGGCACAGGCCCTTCCGCCCCAATGAGCCACACCGCCTTGCAGCCCACCTATATAACCCTAGTCCAATCGCAGGGCAACTTAACCTACTAACTGATGTGTCTGTGGACTGTGGGAGGAAACTGGAGTTCCCAGAGGAAACCTATGCTTTCATGAGGAAGATGTACAATCTCCTGACAGACAGTGTCGAAATTGAACTCCAAACTCCACTCTGAGCTGTAATAGTGTCACATTAACTACTATGCTACTGTGGGAGGCCTTGCTACTTACAGTATGTCTTTGTGGTTCTCGCGAAGGCTTCCTTCATGATTTAGCAAGCCAATCTGTGATGTTATGATCATCTAAAGAGAGAGATATGGAAAGAAAAGAGCATTTAAGAAGGTGTTTTGCAATATACCTGCACATATTTAATTGTAGAGCATTGATATCCAGGTATCAGTTCTTCCTGAAATAGAATGTGTGTAGTTTTGCTGTATTCTTTTTCAAGAATTGCCAGTTTGTGTATATGAGTCTTAAATGAGCCGCAATAAATTTTTGAAACTCAAGATTGTATAAGTGCTGCAAATCTGAAATAAAAAAAAGAAAATACTGAAAACACTCAGAATATCAGGCAGCATCTATGGAAGAACTATGAATTAACATTTCAGGTTAATTTCAGGTCAAGGTAACTTATCAGAATTGAGAACAGTAGGAAGAAGTTGATTTTAATGTATGGAAAGAATGGGTGTTGGGTGTGTAGCTGGGAGAAAAGGGATGTGTTTGATAGGATGAGGCCAGAGGATCTGAATGTCTGATTATAAAAGATTAGAGTGCAGTGAGAGAAAACAAAGGGATGTATGAAATCTGAAATGCAGTTCAGAGCTGATATTTGAACTACAAGGAGAACACCAGAAATGCCCAGCAGATTGGGCATTGCTTGTGGTTAAAGAAAATCAGTTATCACTACAGATAGAAAGCTCATCACAAAACTATAAACACAAGAAATTCTGCAGATGCTGGAAATCCAAAGCAATATATACAAACGTTGGAGGAACTCAGCAGATCAGGCAGCATCTATGGAAGTGAACAAATAGTTGACGTTTAGGTCTTCTACTCTTCTTCAGGACTGGAAAAGAAGGGGGACGAAGTCAGAGTCAAATAGGTGATAGGTGGCCAGGTACTTGGGAAAGGCAAAGGGCTGGAGAAGAAGCTAATCTGACAGGAGAGGAGAGTGGACCATAGTAGAAAGTGAAGGAGGAGTAGATGATAGGCAGGTAGAGAAGAGCTAAAAGGCCAGAGTGGAGAAGAGAAGAGGAGGGGAGAAGGAGAGGTTTTTTAAAACTGGAAAGAGAAATCAGTATTCATGCCATCAGGTTGGAGGCTACCCAGACAGAATATAAAGTGTTGCTCCTCCACCCTGAGGGTGGCCTCATCGTGGCACAAGAGGAGGTCAGGGACTGGCAAGTGGGCTTAGGAATCAGAATTAAAATGTTGGATCACTGGGAAGTTCAGTTTTTGAATGATGAAATGGAGGTGTTTGACAAAGTGGTCCACCAATTTACGACAGGTCACACCAATGCAGAGGAGGGCTCATTAGACACGCCAGAACAATTGACAACCCTATCAGAGCTCCTATCAGATTGCTTCATTTCCAGCCCTTTACCTTTCCCACCCACCTAGCTGTCCTTCTCCTCCCCCTTCCCACCTTTTTTATTCTGGTGTCTACCCTCTTTCTTTCGAGCCCTGAAGAAGGGTCTCAGCACAAAACGTTCATTTCCATAGATGCCACCTGACCCGCTGAGTTCCTCCAGCATTTTGTGTGTGTAGCTTATAGAAAAATTAGACAGTTCTTAAACAGAAAAAAGCAAGTAACCTGTAATTATTGAATTTGATATTGCCCTGAAGGCTGGAATGTGCCCAGATGGAAGGAGGGGATTTGTTCCCTGGAGCTTTCGTTGGGTCCCATTGGAACAGTGCAGAAAACCACAGACAGAGCAGGTGAAAGTGGAAGAGGACGAAGAATAAAAGTGACAGGAACTGCACAGTTAGGGTCACTTCCACAGGTTGAAAGGATTCACCTAATCTGCATTTCTTTCCAATGTGAAGGGATATTATGACAATTGTAATTAGTACATTTGATTGGAAGACGTGTAAGTGAATCACTGCTTCAAGTTCAAGTTTATTATCATAAGCATACATAGACAGGGTATAAATGCCATGAAAATTAGTTTTTGCAGCAACAGCACAGTGCATTACAAACGTGACCAAAATGGAAAGAATCTTTGGTTCTCAGGGTGGTAGAAAAGCACCAGGGAGTTGAGAAAGTAATGACTCCTTTGAAAAGCTGAAAGAGGAGAGGAGAGAAGCTATGTGTGTTGCTGCAAAACTTGTGGAATGTGGCTGAGAGTGTGAGAGGTGATCTATTGAATGTGAAGGCTGTGGGATGAGAGGAACAAGGGAAACTTATCTTTGCTGTCTCAGAGACGAGACAGAATAAGTGCAGCAGTGCAGGAGAACAAATTAGATGCAGTCAAGGACCCTGTCAACTATAGTCGAGGGGCAGCCACATTTAAGGAACGTAATTATAGATGAATCTTTGTGGAAATTTGTGTCATCGGAGCAGCTGAAATGGAGATGGAGGAACTGGAAGCACGAATGGAGACGGAGAGTTTGTAGAAAGCAAAGTGGGAGTAAGTATTGGCAAGATAACAGAGTGTCAGGGCTTATGACTGATGTTTGCTGCTAGCTTATCCCCTGAGAGGGAGAAATTCAGAAAGGAAAAGGCAGTCATATGGACTATGTGAAGGTGATACCAGGACGGGAGTTGGGATGTTAAAATGAAAATTCTGAATGAATGCAGTTGTGTGCAAGATAAAGAGTAGAGGGAGGAGGCTTGAGTGGGGCTGACATACCAACTGTTCCATACATCCTATAAAAAAGCTTGAACCCATCTGAATTGCATATTTCATGTGGAGAAAGAAAATAGAGTTGCAGAAGTTGTTCAGTATGAGAATGAATTCAGCCAGTTAAGCAAGTGTATCATTGTATCATTTCTTAATGCATGTATGCATTTCTAAATGACAATAAAAGAGGACTGAGTGTTCTCATAATCTAAGTGTGTTGATGAGGGGAAGTGGTTGAATCTGTATTCAAGCAAGAAGTGAAAGGGATTCAGAGCATCCTGTTGTGAAAACTGCTAAAGTGGGTATGATTATCAAAGTTTTAGAGATGCCACTGGAGGATGAGGTAGAGGTAGGAAAAATATATGCTGAAACAATGGATCTGCTGGGACAATCCTGCCAATGGATCTTGGGGAGAAGGTTGCCTGCAGAGGGTTGGGGAATTATAAGGTTGGAGTCTGTGGATGAAAAATCTTGATATTCAAACCTTTTTGGGATTCAGTGGCATGATATTCACTGGTCCAGATGGAAGTATGACAGACAGTCTGAGAGCAGACATTTGGCCTCTGCAAAATTGTTCTAAGCCACAACAGCACTGCCATCGTCAGCTAGTTTATTGATATTAGTGTTTGTCCTTCATGGACAAGGAATTCCAAGTTCAACAAAGTTAAAATAAGGAGTGGAAAAATTAAGGTACTCAATGGCCCATCAGCAATTAATGGCGAAATTTCTGTCCTCGTTTTTAAAATATGGATTTTGTTACTGGTGCGCTTGATGCCCTCGATTTCTGTGAATGGTTTAATAATGTCAAAATGTTTCAAAAAATTCTGTTGCTCTGAATAGGACTATCTGATTTCAGAAGAGCCACTGTAACACACATTATTTCATTGTGGTGAGGTTGAAAGTTATACTTTTCTGTTTTTGTCAGGTGTAAATATTTGTTTTATTTTAAGGAAGTTAGAACTTACAGTGCCTTGGAAAAAGTATTCAGCCTCCACAACTATTTTCACATTTTACTATCTCATTTTTTAAAACTTAAAATATATTGACAAATGTTTTTGAGCTAATCTACAAAACATTGTGCATCATGTCAAATTTAAAGAAAAATTCCGCAACCTGTCAGAAATTTACTAAAAGTTAAAAACCAAAATTGTGAGGCTGAAAAAGTATTTATCCCCTTTGTAATTTGTATGTTAACTTTCCTCAGTAGCAATATTGTCTAGGTAGTCTCCAGCCCCTTAGTATGAACATAGAATTCTCCAACTTCCAGTAATTCCCTCCCCCTCCCTTCCTCTATCCCTATGTTACTCTGCCCCCTCCCCCAGCTGCCTATCACCTCCCTCATGGTTCCGCCTCCTTCTACTACCCATTGTGTTTTCCCCTATTCCTTCTTCACCTTTCCTGCCTATCACCTCCCTGCTTCCCCTCCCCCACCCCTTTATCTTCCCTCTTACTGGTTTTTCACCTGGAACCTACCAGCCTTCTCCTTCCCACCCTCCCCCCACCTTCTTTATAGGGCTTCTGCCCCTTCCCTCTACAGTCCTGACGAAGGGTTCTGGCCCGAAACATCGACCGATCTTTTTCACGGATGCTGCCCGACCTGCTGAGTTCCTCCAGTGTGTTGTGAGTGTTGCTTTGACCCCAGCATCTGCAGATTATTTCGTGTTTACAATATATTACCTAACCTTACCTCGCCTAATTTGTCAATGTAGAAAATTGGAGAATCATCTGTTTCAATGAATTCATAAGAATACTGTAAATATCCCTACTCTCTGTAAGGTCCAACAGTATGGTAGATTTTCAACAGACCAAACCAAAATGAAGACAAAAGTGCGTTCAAGAGTAGCCAGAGAAATTATAGTAGAGAAGTACCAATTTGGGTAAGGGTACAAGATCACCTCAAGGGTACTGAGCATACCTTGGAGGTTAGTGCAGTCCGTTTTGAAAGAGTGGGGGAAAAATATAAAACCACAGTCACAGTGCATCCCCCCCCCACCCCAATCTTTGTCGCTGGAGAAGAATGGCACTTGTAAGAGAGGCGACTGTGATGGCAACAGTCACTCAGAGTGAACTGCAGAATTCGGTGGCTACAACTGGAGAAAAGTTCATTGCTCCATAATCTCCAAGGCCTTGCACAAAAGTGTATTTATGGAAGAGTGGCAAGGAAGAAGCCCTGGCAAAAAAAAGCATATCCTTGCCTGTATAGACTGTGCAAAGAGTCAATTAGAGGATACTGCAAAGATGTGGAGGAAGGTTTGGTGGTCGGATGAGACAGAAATGTAATTTTTTGGCCTCAACACTAAGTGGTATGTGTGGAGTAAATCTAAAACTGTGCATTAGCCGGTTAATGCCATCCCTACTGTAAAGTATTATGGAGGGAGCATCATATTATGAGGATTTTTTCAGCAGCAGGGACTACTGGAAATCTGGGTCAGTAAGACGAATGCTGCTAAATAGTGATGTCCTGGATAAAAACCTGCGAGCCTCTGCAAGCAAGCTTAAACTGGGGAGGAAGTTTGCCTTTCAGCAGGACAATGACATTGCCTCAAAGCATTGTATGTTTAAAGTTTCTGACTCAAAGGTGATTGTGTCTACACTCATGTCCACACTGCCAGAGCAACCATGGAGTGGTTTCAGATGAAGAAAATTGAAGTCCTTGAGTGGCCCAGTCAGAATCCTGACCTTACCTCGATCGAATATCTTGGGTATGAGCTCAAGATTGCTGTCCACCGCAGTACCCCAACTAGCCTGACACAGCCTGAGCAATTTTATAAGGAGGAATGGGCAAATCTTGCTCCATCACATTGTGTGAAGCTAATAGAGACTTGACCAAAAAGACTACTGGCTTTTATAGCTACAAGAGGTGGTTCAACTAAGTGCTGAGCAAAGGGGGATGACTTTTAAACTGCTGACTTTTCAGTTTTGAATTTTAGTCTTTCATGCTTTAAAATTTTCCCTGTTTTTTGGGCTCTGTGGAAAAAATAAGCATGTGATTCACAAGTAAATGTTCCCAGTTAAATTGATCAAAATCACTGGTTGTAATTCTTATTTCTGTAAACAAAGGGTTGAGGACCGAATAGTTTTTCAAAGCATTGCATGTTTAAAGTTTCTGACTGAAAGGCAATTGTGTCTACACTCATGTATCCATCATACCTTACAGTTTGGGCCATTTGGATAATTTTCCTGATAGAAGAAATTGTTTAAGGAATTGTGTATTTTGTCATGCATCGACAGATTCACAATGATGAAAGCTGTGATTCAGTGTTAATTGACACTTGTAGCTTTTACTTCAAAAATCTATTGTTTTAGACTTAAAATATGGAAGGTGGGCATTCAGCTCATGCTGGTGCTTTGAAAGTACATTCCAATTAGTCCTACGTCTGTTTGATTAGATATGTATTACGGATTTTCCTTATTGAAAATGCTATGTTGTATTTGAATCTATACCATTAAGAAATATCTTGGGAATTAGGCATTCTTAGTTAACATTTGAAACTTGGAATAGGTGCCTTCCAATTTGAGAAAGATAGGAGAAAACTTATTTTTCATTTAATGTGATTTGTGTAAAGCATGAAGCATTTCGAAGAAAAGCTAGAAGCATTAATGGTCAAAAGTGATTTGGGATCTGCATACATAAGACCTGTTGAATCACTGGCCTTGTGCCTGACCGATTAAAAGAATGGCTATCCTGTGCTGCACAAATGAAAGAGCTAGGCTGCTGAATCAGAGGGACATTAGGACTGCGTCTGTCCTATGTTTCACGGAATCCTGGTTAATCCCCTTCTGTACCGGATGCAGCGATTCAGATCGACAGATTTACTGTACACTTTCAGGATAGATCAATAGAGTCTCTCAAAAGCAGAAGAGATGGAGTATGCCTCACGATCAACTCTTTTTGGTGCGCAATTCTGCTCACCAGACCTGGAATACCTAGCAGTTAAGTGCCGTCCTTTTTACCTACCATGGGAGTTCTCTGGGGTCATTTTGGTAGCGGTATACATTCCACATCAGGCCAATATCAATCAGGCTTTAGATGATCTGAGCAATGGGATCAACATGCATGAAACAGTGCACCCTAATGCCTTCACCATTGTTTTGGGAGATTTTAACCAGGCCGGTCTGAAAAAAAATTCACTAAGCCATTACCATCAACAGATCACTTGCAATACTAGAGGAAACAACACACTGGACCATTGCTACACCACCATCAAGAATGCCTACCGTGCTTTTCCACACCCTCACTTCGGGAAGTCTGATCACCTGGTTGTACTTCTACTCCCTGAGTATAGGCAGAGACTGAAGATTGCAGCACCAGTAGTGAGGACCAAGAAGTTTTGGACAAGGGAAGCACAGGAGCGCCTACAGGACTTCTTTGAATTGGTGCATTGGACTGTATTCAGGGATTCCTCTTCAAACCTGGATGAGTATGCTGCAGTTGTTACCGACTTTATTAAAACCTGTGTGGATGAGTGTGTGCCTAGAAAGACTTACTGTACATTTCCAACAAAAGCCGTGGATGAACCAGCAGGTACGTTGTCTGCTAAAGGCTAGACCTGTGGCATTCAAGTCTAGCGACCCAGGCCTGTACCAGAAAACTAGGTATGATTTGCGGAGGACTCTTTCAAGGGCGAACGAGGTTGGAGACCATATCAGATGCACGGCAACTCTGGCAGGGTTTGCAAAACATTACTTCATACAAAGTGAAACCCAATAGCATGAATGTCAGCAATACTTCACTATCAGATGAACTCGACACCTTCTATGCCCACTTTGAAAGGGAGAACACGACTACAGCTGTGAAGATCCCTGTTGCACCTGATGACCCTGTGATCTCTGTCTCAGAGGCTGATGTTAGGCTGTCTTTAAAGAGAGTGAACCCTTGCAAGTCAGAAGGTCCAGATGGAGTCCCTGGTAAAGGCTCTGAAAATCTGTGCCAACCAACTAGTAGGAGTATTAAAGGGCATTTTCAACCTCTCACTGCTACGGGCAGAAGTTCCCACTTGCTTCAAAAAGGCCACAGTTATACCAGTGCCTAAGAGGAATAATGTGGGCTGCCTTTGTGACTCTCACCCGGTAGCTCTCACATCTACAGTGATGAAATGCTTTGAGAGGTTGGTCATGACTAGACTGAACTCCTGCCTCAGCAAGGACCTGGACCTATTGCAATTTGCCTATCACCACAATAAGTCAACAGTAGACACAATCTCGATGGCTCTTCGCATGGCTCTAGACTACCTGGACAACACAAGCACCTCTGTCAGGATGCTGTTCATCAACTATAGCTCAGCATTTAATACCATCATTCCCACAATGCTGATTGAGAAGTTGCAGAACCTGGGCCTCTGCACCTCCCCCTGCAATTGGATCCTTGAATTCCTAACCAGAAGATCACAATCTGTGCGAATTGATGATGATCAACACTGGCACACCTCAGGGGTGTGTGCTTAGCTCACTGCTCTACTCTCTATATACACATGACTGTGTGGCTAGGCATAGCCCAAATACCATCTATATATTTGCTGATGATACAACCATTGTTGGTAGAATCTCAGATGGAGACAAGAGGGCGTACAGGAATGAGATATGCCAACTAGTGGAGTGGTGCCACAGCAACAACCTGGCACTCAATGTCAGTAAGACGAAAGAGCAGATTGTGGACTTCAGGACGGGTAAGATGAAGGAACACATAACAATTCTCAGAGGGATCAGAAGTGGAGAGAGTGAGCTGTTTCAGGTTTCTGGGTGTCAAGATCTCTGAGGATCTAACCTGGTCCCAACATATCAATGTAGTTATAAAGAAGGCAAGGCAGTGACTATACTGCATTAGGAGTTTGAAGATATTTGGTATGTCAACAAATACACTCAAAAACTTCTATAGATGTACCATTGAGAGCATTCTGACAGGCTGCATCACTATCTGGTATGGGGGAGGCTACTGCACAGGACCGAAAGAAGCTGCAGAGGGTTATAAATCTAGTCAGCTCCATCTCGGGTACTGGCCTACAATGTACCCAGGACATCTTCAAGGAGCAATGTCTCAGAATGGCAGCATCCATTATTAAGGACCTCCAGCACCCAGGGCATGCCCTTGTCACTGTTACCATCAGGTAGGAGGTAGCGTAGCCTGAAGGCTCACACTCAGTGATTCAGAAACAGCTTCTTTCCCTCCGCCATCCGATTTCTAAATGGCCATTAAACCCTTGGACAGTATCTCACTTTTTTAATATATAGTATTTCTGTTTTTGCATGTTTTTAATCTATTCAATATATGTACACTGTAATTGATTTACTTATTTTTAAAATTTTTATTTATTTTTTCTCTTCGATATTATTACATTGAGCTGCTGCTGCTAAGTTAACAAATTTCATGTCACATGCCGGTGATGATAAACCTGGTTCTGATTCTGAGTTAGACCACATTTCGGGTGGGACTATTCATTACATCATAGGAAGGATGTATTAGAATTGGAAGGGGTACCTCATCAATTTAACAGCTCTACCTGAATTACAAATATAATTGCAAGAAAGATTACATAAACTAAGAATGAATGATTAAGAATTTAGATTAAGGGATCATTTATTTGAAGTTTTCTTTATTCAAAGGGGAACTTGGAGGACTGATGGAGAATTTGATTTTACTGTCTGTGTATTCCAGGGTCAGCATGAATAGTCTTAAGAATTGAGCTTTCAGGAATGAAGGTAAAAAAAATAATTGTTTTCTAGAGGATGGTAGAAAATTTGAATGCTTCAGAAATATAATTAATAGTAGATTTTTAATGTTTTGACTTTGATATATATTTGTAACCGGGGAAAAGAGGTAAAGATACCTTATAAGTAATAGGTCACAGGTCAGCAATGTTCTCAAAGATCTTGTGTTATTTGTATTTGAGGAGCAATGTTTTTGTACTTTGTGGGGTTTTGTACCCCTCACTTCTGCCTTTAATTTTGCCTTGGTGCTGTATTCAGTGAGTTGTTTTAATCCTAATAGCAATGCTAAAGACTAATTTTTCTTATTTGAAGTAGAAAAACTGTGCATAATTAAATTTTCTGGGTAATTGAGCACTAGTTGGATAATGAATGCATCTGTGCATCTACGTAGGTGGGAAGCCTGATCAATCTGCTTACTAATTTACAACGGGAAGAAAAATAAAAATTAGTATTCCCCAAATCTGACAGTGACTGCTAGCGCAGTAAAATAAATGCAGCAGCTGCTTGTATCTGCCCATTGATTAGAAAATGCCTAAATTAGTGAAACAGGAACGTTCTATGTCTTTGAGTAATCCTGTCACTAATTAAACAAAACCTTGATACTTGATATATTGCCACTTTGCATTATAGAAGTTGGGGAAAAGCTACATTATTTTGAGTGAATCCTTCTGAAGAGGATAAATTTGTTTTATTTTGCTGTTTGTAAATGATTAGGCTCATGTCCTTTCTCAATTAGGCTGCTTTTGCTGGTCTTCATCCTCCCCCAGGACAGATACAGTGACAGATGTGCTGGTAAGTTGGTTGAATTAGTTCCTAACTGTGTCACCAAAGACATCGGGTACATGGTCGTCTACAGACCAAATCATTTTTAAACTAAGGCAAAATGGTGGATCTGGATCAGATCCAAAATAAGTCCAACAGTTAGATGTAAGCATTTTGCAAGCCCTTGAGCTTTACATTTACTTTACATTTTAGCTCCCTGTTGCGTGTAATATAAATTATTTTATAATCTGTAGAGTTTAAGTCTTTTAATGTTAAGCAGCCATTTTGTCATTAATCATGATGTTTTGATCAAATAGAATAGTGCTTTAAATACTTGGTGTAT